>NC_090265.1:820887049-821243900 GCF_040414725.1 Anabrus simplex | reverse complement strand
TACCTGAGGGCGAGTAGATATTTGATGTACCTCTGCTAAGTGATCCTCATATCGCTCTACGTTAGCGAAATACACACTACAAACTTTACATAAAGCAGATGTTATGCTAGGGTGTTTTGATTTCATATGGCGCATGAAGTTATCACGCCTTGCAAACGTTACATTACATTCCTCGCAGCAGGGGAACATCTGAAAAGAGAACGACCGATAGAGATTAGGTGAAAGTTACGGAAGAAACCAAGTTTCAGCGTATAGAGGTTGGACATGGCTGTGAGTTAGGTCTATAGCATGAGGATTGAAGAGAACGACTAAAGTTACGATGTTCGGAAGAAACCAAGTTTCAGCCCGTTGAGGATAGACATAGCTATGTGTACGTGTTTGAAATTATACCACGTCTATAGTATGAGGATTGAGGAGAACAACTATTTATCAATACTCTAAAGTTACAGAAGAAACCAAGTTTCAGCCCGTTGAGGGCAGACATAGCTATACCTCGTCTATAGTATGCAAGAACAACTATTTATCAATACTCTAAAGTTATGGAAGAAACCAAGTTTCAGCCCGTTGAGGGCAGACATAGCTATACATCGTCTATAGTATGCAAGAACAACTATTTATCAATAGACTAAAGTTACAATGTTTTAGAAGAAACCAAGTTTCAGCCTGTTGAGGGCAGACATAGCCATGTGTGCCTGTTTGAAATTATACCCCGTCTATAGCGTGAGGATTAAAGAGAACAACTATTTATCAATACTCTAAAGTTACAATGTTTTAGAAGAAACCAAGTTTCAACCCGTTGAGTTCAGACATAGCTATGTGTACGTGTTTGAAATTATACCCCGTCTATAGCGTGAGGATTAAAGAGAACAACTATTTATCAATAGACTAAAGTTACGATGTTTTAGAAGAAACCAAGTTTCAACCCGTTGAGGTCAGACATAGCTATGTGTGCGTGTTTGAAATTATACCACGTCTATAGTATGCAAGAACAACTATTTATCAATTGCTTAAAGTTATGATGTTCGGAAGAAACCAAGTTTCAACCTGTTGAGGGCAGACATAGCTATACCTCGTCTATAGTATGCAAGAACAACTATTTATCAATAGACTAAAGTAACGATGTTTTAGAAGAAACCAAGTTTCAACCCGTTGAGGTCAGACATAGCTATGTGTACGTGTTTGAAATTATACCACGTCTATAGCATGATGATTGAAGAGAACAACTATTTATCAATAGACTAAAGTTACGATGTTCGGAAGAAACCAACTTTCAACCCGTTGAGGTCAGACATAGCTATGTGTGCGTGTTTGAAATTATACCACGTCTATAGTATGCGGGTTGAAGAGAACAACTATTTATGATTAGCTTAAAGTTATAATGTTTTAGAAGAAACCAAGTTTCAACCCGTTGAGGTCAGACATAGCCATGTGTGCCTGTTTGAAATTATACCCCGTCTATAGCGTGAGGATTAAAGAGAACAACTATTTATCAATACTCTAAAGTTACAATGTTTTAGAAGAAACCAATTTTCAGCCTGTTGAGGGCAGACATAGCTATGTGCGCACCACGTCTATAGTATGCGGGTTGAAGAGAACAACTGTTTATGAATAGCTTAAAGTTACGATGTTTTAGAAGAAACCAAGTTTCAGCCTGTTGAGGGCGGACATAGCTATGTACGTACCTCGTCTATAGCGTGAGGATTAAAGAGAACAACTATTTATCAATAGACTAAAGTTACGATGTTTTAGAAGAAACCAAGTTTCAACGAATAGAGGTCAGACATACCTTAAAATCTGTTCGGAAGAAACCAAGTTTCAACCTGTTGAGGACAGACATAGCTATACCTCGTCTATAGTATGCAAGAACAACTATTTATCAATAGACTAAAGTAACGATGTTTTAGAAGAAACCAAGTTTCAACCCGTTGAGGTCAGACATAGCTATGTGTACGTGTTTGAAATTATACCACGTCTATAGCATGATGATTGAAGAGAACAACTATTTATCAATAGACTAAAGTTACGATGTTCGGAAGAAACCAACTTTCAACCCGTTGAGGTCAGACATAGCTATGTGTGCGTGTTTGAAATTATACCACGTCTATAGGATGCGGGTTGAAGAGAACAACTATTTATGATTAGCTTAAAGTTACAATGTTTTAGAAGAAACCAAGTTTCAACCCGTTGAGGTCAGACATAACCATGTGTGCCTGTTTGAAATTATACCCCGTCTATAGCGTGAGGATTAAAGAGAACAACTATTTATCAATACTCTAAAGTTACAATGTTTTAGAAGAAAACAATTTTCAGCCTGTTGAGGGCAGACATAGCTATGTGCGCACCACGTCTATAGTATGCGGGTTGAAGAGAACAACTGTTTATGAATAGCTTAAAGTTACGATGTTTTAGAAGAAACCAAGTTTCAGCCTGTTGAGGGTGGACATAGCTATGTACGTACCTCGCGTGAGGATTAAAGAGAACAACTATTTATCAATTGCTTAAAGTTATGATGTTTTAGAAGAAACCAAGTTTCAACGAATAGAGGTCAGACATACCTTAAAATCTTCGCGCTGCAAACTGTTACTCGGATGTATAAAATGCGTGCGTTCAAGCCTGAAACTCGAATGATAATATTCTGGTCGTACCTAAAAAAAAAAGAAGAAACATATATGAATGTAGTGTAGGGTGCATCATCTAACCTAATTATCTTTACAACTCAAAGTTCGAAAACATACCTTTAAAAAAAATTGCACGTGCTGCAGGTTGTTACTGGGATGAATAAAATTGCGTACTTTCGAACGGTACCTAAAAAAAAGAATAAACATATATGAATGTAGATGTCTAGCGTAGAAGTTGCTTTGCAAAAAGTAACTAACAGTTCTACCTTACCTTAAGATAAAGGCTGAAGAATAATATTCACAGCAGACGGGAGATGTGTGTACGTACGTAATAAACGCATACAGAGAACTGTGAGCACTTCGCGCAGACTGCAGCGGCTAAATATTCTGCTTGTTACCGAGCGGATGTGAAAAAATCGCTGACAAACTGCGGGTACAGTCAGAACGAATGCAACAAGAGCCCTCCCTGTACTCCTGCAAGCTGACATATTCGAACCTCCTGTTGATGCCGAGGTGTCAGAATTTAAGAGTTCGAGCCTTGGAAAGTTAGCATGTGATCCTCGACTTCTCGAGGGTACATACGCGGTATTCCTTACCTGTAGGTATCGAGCTAAAGCTAGATCATGTAATGACGATCGCGCAGGCCCCCTCGCCTAGCATTTACGGCTTCTAGTTCGAACCCGCTATCTACCGAAGTAGCGAGAATGATTGAAGAATGTTCAGGGTGATTCATTTGTCGGATGGAGGCGTTAAGCTATGTGCAGGCTTCTTCTAGTCGGATTACGCGATTCAAATCCTGGCAACTTATACCGTCGGGAAGGGCATCCGGCTAGATCATGCAATGACGATCACGCAGGTCCCTCACCTAGCATTTGCGGCTTCCAGTTCGAACCCGCTATCTTCCGAAGTAGCGAGAATGATTGAAGAGTGTTGAGGGTGATTCATTTGTCAGATGGAGGCGTTAAGCTGGCTTCTCCGGTAGGAGTAGGCTATGTTGTAATGTTCGGAAGAAACCAAGTTTCAGCCTACTGAGGTCGGACATTGTCGTGAGTTTTACTAAGCTAAGTCTACATCTACCGTACCCCCTACCTGCTAGCAATAACACGAAACGCTGAGGTACCGAAATATACAAGTTCTACAAGCTGACGTACTTGTACTATGATTGAACTGGGGGAGGCTTGAGCTCAACTCGAGAAGCTGCTAATAATTTTAATGCGAACTGTACACGTGTAGTGGACTCTGTACCCTGCTGAGGTAAACGCATTCCAGCGAGGAGCTAGCGAGCCGGATGCAGCTTGCGTGCGCGTGTGTGTGTAGGCACGCTATCCCAGAATATTTTTTCCTCGTTCTAGAGCCTGTTACATTCCTGATGTAACAAGACTAGGATTTAATTTTTAGACTACACTTAGCTAGAAATAGCTACATGAAATATCGCAAGAATTTGTTGAGTTGCCCTTCCTGATACAAACTACGAAGCTACGTATTAGGCGGAAAAATTTTGTCCGTTTTGCTCTACGATGCATCGTTTTCGAGATATTTAACATTTTGCATTTAAGCCTCCAAATTTAATGAATCGAACCTGCACGGTACGTTATACTCTCTACCATAGCTAGACCTGATCATGTTACGAAGACTCGCTTCAATACAAGCTAAAACAGAGCAAATGCAAAGGGCCTAAGTAGGAACCGAACCGTTGATCCCATCATTAGACTATGATTTTCTTGTTCCTCATACTGCGAACCTATAGGCAGAAAAATGTTGTCCGTTTTGCTCTACGGTGCACCGTTTTCGATATATTTAACATTTTGCATTTAAGTCCTAAATTTAATGAATCGAACTATCACAACACGTTAGCCTCTAAGCTAAGAGTAGCAACCATCTTGCGCAAGCACCCTTAAAGCGTCTCATAAGGAGTTATGTATAGCCGCCATCTTGTGTCCGCCATCTTACGCAAGCATCCTTAGGGCGTCTCAAGCCATCTTGTGCAAGGACACTTAAGCCGTCCCATAAGAGCAGTCGCTATCTTGAGCAAGCATCCCTAGGGCATCTCATAAGGAGCCATGTATAACTACCATCTTGAGCAAGCATCCCAAGGGCGTCTCATAAGAACCTGTGTATAGCAGCCATCTTGCGTAAGCACCCTTAAGGAGTCATGTATAGCCGCCATCTTATGCAATTAGCGTCGAGAGAGGGCTGCTGTAGAATTTTTCTTTTTAAATTATCCGCCACCACAATTCAAAGGTATCTAGCTAAAGATGGCAGCACCGCGGATGACAGGTGACGAATTTACATCTAAAGAAGGCAGCACGGTGCTCAAAGATGGCGGATGACAGCTGCACATGGCTATGTTTACCAAACAAGAGCACGTGGAATTTGCCACCGCTACATAGAGGGCAGCACTGTTCTCAAAGATGGCGGATGACAGCTGTCAGAAAAGCGCATAGGTTTGTAAAACACGTGGAATTTACCACCACCACATAGAGTGCAGCACTGTTCTCTCTGGATTAAAGATGGCGGATGACAGCTGACGAAATTGCCCGCAGCACAGTGCTCAAAGATGGCGAATGACAGCTGTCAAAAAAGCACGTGGCTTTGTTTCCCAACAAGAGCACATAGAATTTTTCAAATTGCCGCCACCACATAGAGTGCAGCACTGTGCTCTGTTGATTAAAGATGGTGGATGACGGCTGTCAAAAAGGCGGGTGATAGGTGATGAAATTGCCCGCAGCACGGTGCTCTGTTGATTAAAGATGGCGGATGACAGCTGTCAAAAAAAGCACGTGGCTATGTTTACCAAACAAGAGCACGTGGAATTTACCGCCACCACATAGAGGGCAGCACTATACTCTGTTGATTAAAGATGGTGGGTAGTAGCTGTCAAAAAAGCACGTGAGTTTGTTTCCAAACAAGAGCACGTGGAATTTTCCGCCACCACATAGAGGGCAGCACGGTGCTCTCTTGATTAAAGATGGCTGCTGTCACGTGGAATTGTCTGCCACCACAGGTATCTAGCTAAAGAGGGCAGCACTGAGGTTTGCGATGCAAGATGGCTGCTGTCAAAAAAGCATTTTTCAAATTATCCGCCACCACAAAGAGGGCAGCACTGTGCTCAAAGATGGCGGATGACAGCTGCACGTGGCTTTGTTTACCTCGCGCTAGTTAGGTTAAGTTGGTAGCACTAAGGTTTAGACCCGTCAAGATGGCAGCACTGCCGATGACAGGTGACGAATTTTGCAGCTACTGCGATATAGAGGGCAGCACAGTGCTTTGTAGTTTAAAGATGGCGGATGACAGCTGTCAAAGGTAAGTAGCTAAAGAGGGCAGCACTATGCTCTCTGGATTAAAGATGGTGGATGACAGCTGTCAAAAAAAAAAGCACGTGGCTTTGTTTACCTCATGCTAGTTAGGTTAAGTTGGTACCACTAAGGTTTAGGCCCGTCAAGATGGCAGTACTGAGGTTAGCGATGCGTTGTTGTCTGTCAAAAAGCACGTGGCTTTGTTTACAAATCTGTCAAAAAGCACGTGGCTGTCAGAAAACACGTGGCTTTGTTTACCTCATGCTAGTTAGGTTAAGTTGGCACTAGTGAGGTTTAGGCCCGTCAAGATGGCAGCAGTGAGGTTAGCGTTGCGTTGTTGTCGATGACAGCTGTCAAAAAGCACGTGGCTTTGTTTACAAATTCAAATCTCGCGCCAAAATTCAAATTTCCCGCCAAAATTCAAATTTCCCGCGGGCGGCGGCGGCGGCGGAGGAGGCGGCGGAGGAGGAGGCGTGCGGCGGCGGAGGTGCCGCAGAACCCGCTTATTATACTACTGGCACTCTAGTTAGGAGGTTCCTAGAGGAGATCGTTTAGGATATAGATATCAGGGAGGTGCCTTTGTAGTTGTCGATATCAGTCTCGCTGTCTTCTTTGTGCAGTGGGTGCATCACAGCTGAGGCCCATCCCTCTGATTAGGTATCAGTTATCTATATGTCGTGTATGATCGAACCCGGGGCCTCCGGGTGAGAGGCAGGCACGCTACTCCTACACCACGGGGCCGGCTACAAATAGAACTTTCAAGGAAGTCAGCTCCCAGGCGAAACTTTTACATTGGTCTGTTTTTATACCAACTTTCCTTCACGGGAATGAAAGCTGGGTGGGCTCAGGATATATCATCCATAAGTTAGAAGTAACAGACATGAAAGTAGCGAGAACGATTGCTGGTACAAGCAAGTGGGAATAATAGTAGGAGAGTACTCGGAATGAGGAGGTAAAAGATAAGTCAGGACTGAACTCGACGGATGAAACTGCAAACATAAACTGGCTTCGGTTTTCGGGGGCATGTGAGGAGAATGGAGGAGAAAAATGGACTGTGTTATGATGGGTAAGAGAAGTAGAGAGAGACCAAGATGACAATGGTTAGACTCAGTTTCTAACGAACTTGGTACAGATATGGGATTTTGGCGGTCGGTAAATTTACAGGGGTTTGCAGACTGAACGCTGTAAGTTCTACCAGTCTATAAAGGAGATGTACGTACGTACATTATTACTATTTCTTCATTCGTTATGCCCAATTAAGGAGCGCGTTTGAACTTATTAGCATTTTATTTTGTTTTTCTTCCCTTCCCAATATCTCTTCATCCTCTCACTGTGTTCCCTTTTACGTTCTTCAGTCTATCCTGTATTTAGTCGGGTGGGCTTTACAGAAAATTGGTGTGTGTGTGTGTGTGTGTGTGTGTGTGTGTGTGAATACAGGAACAGTATTTTATTCTATCTTGAATGGTTACTTCAACAATACCAATGTCATTGAGGTCATCACTGGTTTATTTTAGTAAATTATTATGAATTTGTGAACTTTAAAATTTATTTGTTGGGCTGTTATTACCCTTTCTATATAAGTGTCCATCAACTTGTAATCGCCGTTTCTTCATTGTATCTATGATTTATCTGTAACTTGATTTAGATTTCATGTGATTTCTTTTTCACCCTAATTCCATTTTCGCATTTTGGTCCTAATATTTTCCTGAGGATTATTATTATTATTATTATTATTATTATTATTATTATTATTATTATTATTATTATTATTATTATTATTATTATTTGCTATTGAATTTAGGTCGCACCGACAAAGATGGCGACGAGGGGATGGGAAAGGCCTAGGAGTTGGAAGGAAGCGGCCATGGCCTTAATTAAGGTACAGCCCCAGCATTTGCCTGGTGTGAAAATGGGAAACCACAGAAAACCATCTTCAAAGCTGTCGACAGTGGGATTCGAGCCCACTATCTCCCAGATACAAGCTCACAGCTGCGTGCCCCTAACCGCACGTCCAACTCGCCCGGTATTATTATTATTATTATTATTATTATTATTATTATTATTATTATTATTATTATTATTATTATTATTATTATTATTATTATTATTATTATTATTATTCCTCACTGGACATTACTAACAGTTGACGAACGCAATATCTACCATTCTTCTAATTTAGGAGGTGTTCTTCTTCATTTCGTTAAAGCTCCTGGTTGTTATCAGCAGGACACAGACAGGAAATGAACACAAAGGGATCTGGACAGGTCGATAGAATGTGGACCATTGTCAAGAGCACCAATCAGCGGGAGGTGATCCAATCACAGCCTAAAATCCTTTTTGTCAACGACTGCTTGCCACTGATTACTTACAAGACCTGTTCCCTGTAACACCGGATTTCATCTGGAATCTACTCTGTTCCTGGGAATGTTCTATTCAGAATTGGGAAGTATTGGAGAATGCAAAGTAGATAAAGCTTCATGAGATAGCACCAAGAGCCGGTCACTGGGCCATCTGTCATTTTATGATGATCTGATATTGTGTATCTGTCTTGAACATGTGTCAAGTGTATATGTAAAGTCTAAAAACAAAAACTATGCACTTGTAAATTGTCTCCACTACACGGAACAGGATAGAATCCTGAATATGTTTATTATATTCAAAATTTGTAGCTCATATCCCTAGGATGTTTTCAATATTAAGATGCTCGCCTGAAGGGCTTGAACTGTGGATTTTTGGACTTAGAGGACTAAAGAGTAAGTACATACTCTTTCGCCGCTCACGACACGCATTCATTGACTCCACCCACAGAGGAGCTACGCTTCCAACTTAAGAGCCCCTCTAGTGAAAATGAGGAACCATGGAAAAACATCTTCAGTGCTGCCCACTGAGGGGTAAAGAGTTCCGATAAATCAAAAGAAAAATGAGTGTTCAACAAAACAGAATGGTAAGTCTCATGAACTGTGAGAAAATGAAAGACCATCAAGAACTCATAAATATAATCTATAATATAATATATAACCTATAGTCCCCTTGGATTGCTCATGGTTCAGTCGTAATAATAGGAGTGTATTATTCTCTTTTATTCTCTTAACTCTTAAAATCATTGTTATTATTATTATTATTATTATTATTATTATTATTATTATTATTATTATTATTAGCCAGCTATGTGCTGTAGAGGTAGCGTACCTGTCTCTTATTCCAAGGGCCTTGGTTCTTTTCCCGGCAACTTCAACGATTTTAATTACTGATAGAGGAGTATGATAGGGTTCGCTTGATGGGTGATTTTCTGTAGCTCTTAGTTACAGGAAGAATGCGCACAGTGAAAAGATGACGCTACTGGTCTAGTATACATAGGCGAACGTCGTTTGCATAGTTACAGTGTTGTCGAAATTTGTTTTCAATTTGTTTTGCATCGCACTTACACAGGGAGGTCTTATGGTGACAATGATAAGAGAACGGGCTATGAATTGGAAGGAAGTGACTGTGGCCTTAATTCACGTACAGCGTCAGCATTTTTCTCATGTAAAAATGGGGAACCACAACAAAAAATTCAGGGCTGCCGACTGAAGGTTTTGTACCCACTAACTCTCGAATGCAAGCTGATAAATACATGACCCAAACCGCGCAGCCACTTGCTCGGTGTCGGGAAATTTTTGAAGCTAATTCCAGATAATTTAGAGATCTTGTTTGAAATGACCGAAGTTTGAGGGAAGGTCGTCCAGAACATGTTTAAGGTGATGTAGATCGTCTGCGTACGCATGATGCCTATTATACACCCTATTTTCAGTGATACCATACGCGTATAAAAGGAACAGACCGGGATCCACAAGCGAGTCTTGTCATTAGAGGAAGTACAACTGAGCAACCATCCTCCGTTAGTACTAATCAGAGTGAAAAAATGGATGGGGCCCAACATCTCAAAAAATGAATGTATCGGCCAAAGGAAGACAAGGATCACAAAAGGCTGGAAATGAAAGACCCCTAGGCCTCGCAAACCTAATATTCTCGGGGTTGGAAGAGAACAAGAGTTGAGCAAGGGATGCTGGACGGGGAAGATGAAGAGCCTGACACAAGTAAGTGGAGGCTGTGCCAGAACTCAGCTAAGGGCCCCGTGGTAACCAACCCTATCTTAAGAGCCCTTGGGGCACGTTTTAATCTCCATGGATGTTATTCTACTGCCCCCACCTACAGGGGTGTTCAGTAATAGAAGTTTGTTTATTCATTTAGGCGGCTCTCCAGTCTAGAGGTTGTACGTCCGTCTCAACCGAAAGTTGGCCAGATCTGGAGATAGGTGTCAAGTAAATCTCAGCTGACAGTAGCAGTCTGTGTCATATTAAACGGCTTTATTGTTCAATCGTTAATCATAAAATCCTCTAGTAATCTGTAGCAGTTTAACACGGGTATTTCAGGAATGTCGAGTGCCTGTAGTTACCGTAATGCAACCCGCTTTGCTGTGCTGTTGATAGTCGTCTGCACAGTAAAGCGCACGGCGCTAGTACCATCCAACTCTCTTAGTGACAACGGTGTGAATGATATTATATACGTATCTAACATGTATGGGCAGAAGCATCGCATAAAATTATACTTACGGAGATTTTTATGAAATGCTTTAGAAATGTATACGGTAATGGTAAGTGTGAAAGAAATTAAAGAACTGATTCATTAACCCCTAGTTAGATTTATTAATATTATTATCATATTATTATTATTATTATTATTATTATTATTATTATTATTATTATTATTATTATTATTATTATTATTATTATTATTATTATTAGCAAATGCATCGCAATTGGGTAATATACCGGTGGCAATTATCACTTACAGTCGTTTTAAAATAAAGTTAAAGCCTAATTACCCAACAAAAACGACAATAATACAAGTACAACAAGCAACTCCATGGAAATAAAATAATACAAGAACTACTACAAGTTTAACATTCTAAATCCAGAATTATCGTGTACAAATTCACACACAACTTAAGTATTTCCAGTTCTTAACATTACGACTTATGATACTATAGGCTGAGCTTACTACTAGCTAAAAATTACAACCTGAACCTTAAGTATTTCATAATACAGTGTCCAAATACTAACTTTTACTATAGCATTGTAAATACAACATGTTCATATACAAATTCACACATAAATAAATAATTATTAAGCCTTAATACTGCACATTACAGTGGGTTGAGCGTAATTTTAAAATATGACACCATCAGATAGAAATTTACAGAATGTTGGAGTCTATTCTTGAAGCATCTTACATGCTGCATTCCTCTCGTCATCATATATCATACTAGATATCCCTTCGCTTTATCCCATTCGAAAACTGTCCCCTTGGATTGCTCGTGGTTCAATGAAATGAAATGGCGTATGGCTTTTAGTGCCGGGAGTGTCCGAAGACAAGTTCGGCTCGCCAGGTGCAGGTCTTTCTATTCGACACCCGTAGGTGACCTGCGCGTCGTGATTAGGATGAAATGATGATGAAGACAGCACATACACCCAGCCCCCGTGCCATTGGAATTAACCAATTAAGGTTAAAATCCCCGACCCGGCCGGGAATCGAACCCGGGACCCTCTGAACCGAAGGCCAGTACGCTGACCGTTCAGCCAACGAGTCGGACGTGGTTCAATCATAATAATAGAAGTGTGAAGTGTATTATTCTCTTAACTCTTGAAATGTATTTTGATGCATTTTGATTTCCATAGTTGATAAAAAGAGCAATGGTCCAATCATAGCCTCATTTAGAGATATTTTTAGGTTGAGGAACTTCCACTTCGTATCACCATCATTTATTCACATGCAGCATGTAAGATGCTTCAACCATGGGCCTATTCCACGAACGAACTTTGCAACTTTTCACTTTGCACTTTGCACTTTTCAGTTCAGATTTTGTTCCACCATCACTTTTCAGATTTAGCTTGCACTTTGCACTTTTCAGTTCAGATTTTGTTCCACCATCACTTTTCAGATTTAGCTTGCAAAGCTTTCGTTAGCATCAAGTGAGGACAGTGATGAAGAATCCAATAAGAGAACGTACAAAGACAGGATTGATTTTCATAACCTCACTTCAACGTAATTTCGCGAGTGATTTCGTATTAACCCAACACAGACTAACTATATTCTTGAAATGATCGCTCATTTATTGAAACATGCAACAAAAAGAAGTCAAGTCCTTTCCGAAAATGAACAAATTCTTATATGCTTACATTGGTTAGTAAATATTACTGCACAGCGTAGCAGCAATGCATGGGACATCAAAATCAATTATTTGCTGAACTGTTACCAAAGTCGTAGATGTTATAGTAAATGTGATATTTCCTAACAGTACGTTGGCTTGATAATCCACTTAATATAGCGACGGGATTTCTAATGAAGGGTGAATTTTCTTCTGTGTGTGGATGTGTTGACGCAAGCCTACTCTCGTTAACATCGATGTGTGTCATCATTTGAGAGGTTTTCTTTAAAGTTGTCAAAAAAGGATGTCATGTTTCTCCTTGATAACTTCCAGCACAGCCAGCTTCTTGTAATAATCTTTCTTTCCCATGATAAAAACTTTAACGGTACAATTATACCGCCAAGTTCGCCGCGAAAAGTAAAGAATTAAAATCATAGAGTATTAGGCCTATACAGTTTGCTCATGAAATAAACTCGATCGGATCAGTCATTCGCAAAGTCTTTTCACTTTGCGAAGAAATTGAAAAGTACAACCTAGTTCATGGTGGAACAGAAAGACTTTGCACTTTGCAAGAATTGAAAAGTGAAAAGTGCAAGTTGAAAAGTTGCAAAGTTCGTTCGTGGAACAGGCCCCATGCCGCACATCAGTTGGGTTGCATAAAACGACATTGGAAGGGGCGGCTGAATCACGCGGTATGCTGTAGAATCTGAAGTATTTTTAAATATGACACCAACAAGTATGTGACGTTTACACTTTTAAACTTAGTACCAGTACCTTCGGAAATTATTTTGTTCCCATTCATTTCTCACATGTAGGGAGTCAGGCTATGATGACTGTTATGCCAAGCCATATTATATTCGATCTTTATTCTTTCTTTCTTTCTTTCTTTCTTTCTTTATTTCTTTCTTTCTTTCTTTCTTTCTTTCTTTCTTTCTTTCTTAATCCGCTTACCCTGCAGGGTTGGTTTCCTTTCGGACTCAGCGAGGGATCTCACCTCTACCACCTCAAGAGCAGTGTCCTGGAGCGTGAAAATTTTGGTGTGGGATACAACTAGGGAGGAGGTTTAGTACCTCGCGTGGGCGGCCTCACCTGCTATGAAGAACGGGGTCTTGTGGGGGGATGGTAAGTACGGAAGGGATAGATAGATTCCTCTGTGGAAGGAAAGGAAGGAAGCGGCCGTTTCCTTGAGTTAGGTACCATCCCGGCATTTGCCTGGAGTAGAAGTGGTAAACCACTGAAACCCACTTCCAGGATGGCTGAGGTGGGAATCGAACCCTCCCCCCGAATTAGCTGACCTCCTAAGGCTGAGTGGACCCCGTTTCATACCTCGTACCACTTTACAAATTTCATGGCAGAGCCGGGAATCGAACCCGGTCCTCCGGGGCTGGCAGCTATTCACACTAACCACTACAACACAAAGGCGGACATTAGACGTTCATACAATCTCAAAACATTAAAAACTAGAAAGTGTAGCCGTTCTTCGCTGCAGTATTCTACATTGTATATTCATTTCTGCGTAAATTACTATACACACAATGAGTAAGATTTTATTAAATTACATGTCTCATAGCGTGATCCGAAAAACACCATGAGGAGGTTCCCATACGTTTTCTCGTATAAAGTGCGAGTTCAGAGAGTTCTGATGATAATGGCAGAACCCCTTTCCTACTGCCAATAACAGTCAAGTTCGAGAGTTTTGATTACAATGCCAGGACCCATTGCCTACTGCCAGTAACAGTTGAATTATTCAGGAGTTTTGATTTTAGTGCCAGGACCCCTTGCCAACTTCCATTCACAATCGAGTTCGGGAGTTTCTACTATAATGGCAAGTCACTTGCCTACCGCAATTCAAAATCGATTTGAGGAGTTTTCATTACAATGGCAAGCCTACTTTCTTACTTACAGACACATTCCAGTTGAGGAGTTGTCATTATGGCAGGCCGCCTCCCTACTGTTAGTCAAAATGGAGTTGTGGTGTTATCATTATAATGACAGACCCCTTTCCTAATGCTAGTCACAATTCAGTTGGGATGTTTTGATTGTAACTGCAGGCCTCCTTGCCTACTGACAATGAGAATCGACTTGGCTAGTTTTCATTAAAATAGCAGGCCCTTTTTCCCGCTTCCATGCACATTCCAGTTGAGTTTCCATTATAGCAGGCTCCGTCCCTACTGCCTGTCGTAACTGAGTTGTGTTATCATTATAATGACAGATCCCCTTTCTTAATCCCAGTCACAGTCGAGTTGGGGAATTTTGATTATAATGACAGGCACACTTGTCTACTGCCAGTCACAATCGATATGTAGAATTTTGATTATAATGACAGGTGTCCTTGCCTGCTCCCAGTTACAATCGAATTGGGATGCTTTCATTATAATAGTATGGCCCCATGCGTACTACCAGTCAAAATGAAATTGGGCTGTCTACATTATGGATTCTGTCCTATTCCTTCGCAGTCGAGTTTGGGGAGTTCTCATTATAACCGCAAGTTATCTTTCCTACTGCCAGTGACAGTCTAGATGGGGTTTTGATTATAATAGCAGTGAATGAAATAATTAATATCGGATAAATATGAAGTAACTAACTACTATTAAAATAATAAAAATTTATCTAAGAATACGCCTACGTTAAAATTTCAGAAATCTACTTGCCGCAGATTTCGCTGGGCATCGCATACATACACACAGATAAACACTTCTAGATATCACGGACTGAATATGACTCCTCGTGTCGGGGACCAAAAATGCCTTCTTACACCATGGACTTTAAATGGCTCCTTGACTCGTATTGCTTATCTGTACGTTGCCCAGCGACTGTGAATGTATGCATTTAACCCTGGTGACATCACGTTGGATTATCATATCTCAACGCACCTTTCTCACCAGTTTATCGTTCCTAGCTACTCAAAGAACGCGAAAATGAAGAATCCCGCTTTCGAAGTGCACGTGGACCTACTTCCATCGATTTATGTTAAAAATTTCAGATCTCTGCGTGTCGTAGATTTGGCTCATCATAGCGCACACATAAAAATGTCATTTTATTATTATAGATATATTTCTCCAAACCGATTCCATTTATAAATGATATATTGTATATCATATGTAATCATTAATTAAATTGTAATATTTCCAAGTATTCCTAAAAATAATAAACCATTCTTTTAAATGAATTACTGGTAATTTTCATTATCTTCAAATTCTTTGCTATCGTGATCTGTATTCTTATGAAGAATACCACTTCATACAACTTCAGTGAAACAGCCTCGGATTGCTTTTGGCTCTAAATTCAGCTGGGAGTGAGTTTCAAGAACTGTGGTATAAGCGAGTTATGATTAGAAATATATCCTCAAGTCAAAAAATAATCTGTTTGAAAATAAGCACAGGCCTAGAAATGTTTAATTTCGCTATCGGCGACGTCCACGCCAGTGAGAAATGTCTCTTTTCAGGACTTCCACTTAACTCATGTGAGAGATCCCCAAAGCCCACACAGCGTGATGGATCACCACAATGTACTGAGCTGTGATGTTCCGTCAAGTCCAGCTGACTGTTCTCCACCAGCAGACAAGACTGCGGTTTCTGTTTGTTGATGACCACCGGAATACATGCACGAGTTCAACTGCCAGATATTGTTCTGGAATAATTACCTTATCGTACTAAGAGAATTTGCAACAGCTTCAAAAAGAATACATTTCAATGGGAGGGATGTATGTACAAATCTACTTTTAAACATTATGTGAATTATTTGGTTATTTCAGCAGAAAATTTTAGGTCGTGGAGTGGTAAAATAATAATAATTTAACACAACATTTCCATTTAACCTATTGACGTACCTTTATGATCCTCGAAGATGCACCAAAAAATAAAATAAATTTCCTAAAATTTTAAACTATGAAGACCTGTGGCGGTTTTTAAGCCAACAACATTTTCATTGGATTAATTTTAAAATCTTTGAGTCGTTTCCTGGTCTGGTGTATAGAACGGAAGTGGATATGAATATATTTACGAGAAATCTACCCAGTGAAGAGGAAAATGAATGACTCTGGAAATGTGTGTATGATTGGATTATCACAATCATGGGATGAACTGAAAAGGATGTTGAATTCAGAAACATTTTTTACGAAGTTTCATGCAAATTGACTTAATTTGTTCTAATGTTTCTCAGAACAATTTGTTACTAAATGAAATGTGAATCAATTTCTTAATAGATGAACAACATTTTAACAAATGATTGTGATAAACATATTTCTATTCATAAATAAGACCTGAATTTATTGTTTATTTACATAAATTAAACATTCTTCATTACATTTTCAAACACTATAAGTCATGGATTTTTCAAGGCTAGCAAACATAGTCTAGTATATGCTTCCTTGACTCCTTCGAATTCGAAGTTATGGAAGCAAAAGTTCTGATAAATGCATTATTAATTATCCAGTTTTGTTTATTTTTCTACAAGTCGACTCATTTGAGTTACATTTTATATTTCCACCGTCACGTGAATGCGTCATTTTTACGATTAATTTCCTTAGGATGGTGTTGGTACCGAAGGATAATGTGTGGTAATATTCGCAGAGCTGTCCATTATTCATTTTGTCTTAAATACAATTAGGGTCACCACGAATTTCAAGTTCTGCCAAGAATCAACCAAATGCGCTAGCAAAACGTATGAGATGAACAAGTCGATATCGCCAGAATCACCACGACGGGAAAAAAGGCCAAAAGACAGATCAAAGACTATGTGATCCTTGAACTGCTAGAGCAGTCCACGAACATATTGACTGTAATAAGTACATAGGTGCAATGTGTTGCCTACACAGTAAGCGTCAGTCAAAGAAATTATTGACTGTAGTGCATGAGTGTACGCTCTATTGCCTACGTTGTAGGCACGTTTCCACGAACTTACTAACTGTGATAGTATGAATAGTCATGTATTCCATTAATAAGGTGTACAAATTTGGATACAACGTGTGGATGGTCTTCGGATGTCAAAATGACCTCTAAGCACACAATTTCCAGTTTGAATTTTCAAAAATGGATTATAGAGGAAGGAGTTAATTCATATGAAATTGGGTATATATACAAACGTAGAATTTTTACATTAACATGTCTTAGAGTTGGGGTTCGTCCGAAAATGTGTGTAACTAAATAATGTCAAGTAGAAAGTAAATCATCATCATCACCATCATTTTCTAAAGGCCACGCCGTGTCTCTGCATCTACATTCGTCAGTATTCTGCAGTTCTCTTCATGGTAACGTATGATGGGCATCTCATTCCTTCTGCTGTGTATCTGAAGTAGGAGAGTCTGGGTTGGCTTCTTGGTTTTCTTCCCAGAACCATGCCTTCACTGATGTTCTTGGAAAATATGTCTTGTTTAGTAATATCATCCAAGAACTTTGTTTACTAATTGTGAGATCTGAGAGTATTTCCCGCTTCTCCTTTTGTTTCCATCAGGATTTTTCTCGTGCACTTTCCGCCATCCAGCTTGCTTTTGTAAGCCGCCTCCAGAACCACATTACAGTGGCTTAAAGTCTTGCTTCGTTTCTCTTGTTTTCCCATTGTCCCAAGTTTCACAAACGTAAGTCATCACAATCCAAACAAAGTTTTTAGTAAACTTCTTCGTAGTCTCCAAACTGATGTGTGAATTTAGGAGCACCTTTCTTTTGTTCAAAAAAGCTTATTTCGCCATTAGTATCAAGTAATAGAAATACACTTCCAGTTTGAATCCACAAAAATGGCTGTGCACATCATTGTAGACGAAGGTTTTCATTCATGTGAAAATAGATATAAATAATAAAGTAGAAGTTTTTCATTAATATTTCTTAGAGTTCGAAGTTATCCAAAAATTTGTGTAACGAAACAGTGTCCTGAAACAAAATGTGTAACGGAATTGTAACCTAGCAAACGTGTTGGTTGTGACATACGATATGTATGGATGGTCAGACGTTGTTACCTGGCAACCGTGCAGGCTATATCTTATGCTTGGCTGCCATCCGAATTTAGCAACCGTAGATGGATGGTCATGACCAAGAGACATATAATACATATTTATGACATTTGATTTTCCCATCGGGAGATAGTGGGTTCGAACTCCACTGCCGGCAGCCCTGAAAATGGTTTTCCGTGGTTTCGCATTCTCACACCAGGCAAATGCTGGGGCTGTACCTTAATTAAGACTACGTTTGCTTCCTTCCCACTCTCAAACCTTTCCTGTCCCATCGTGGGCGTAAACCCGATCTGTTTCGGTGCGACGTAAAGCAACTTGTAAAAAAAAATTCCCATTGGGAAATTTGACACATTTATCAACCAGCTAGCTCGGTTGTTTCGAACCTTTTCAAGCTGTCAACCCCATCTCTAGGCTATAAAAAATTCCATGCCACCAGTCGCCTTATTTTCATTTTTTCTTCTCAGAAATGCTTATATTTGATAAAATATAGAATAAATTATATGATATCAAAATTCACACCAGTACTGTTATTTTAGCAAAACTATAATGTGTAGCCGAAACAAAAATGTGAACTGAAATACATATACATCTGGTGGGTACAAAAGTCCGTTCATATCGCAACTTAGAGCGCCAGATAGATATGCATAGCCACTGAACGGCGGGGACGGACAAGTTGCCGACTTAACTCAGTCATTCCAGTGCAAGGACACCTGTGTTATCGCTGCTGTATAGCGGGTTGTGGCTTCCCCAGGCTGAATATTCTTGCTGTATACTTTGAATTGCGAAAGGACTTGCGTCCCAACCAGATACAAATTTGAGTAGTCATTCAAAAAGGGAGCTGGAGAAAAATAATAAATTCCGAAGAAAACGCGTTTAAAGCTTGAAGACGTCTACGAACATGCTAGTGATGCGAACACTGAGGTCGGGTAAACAAAAATATTATTTCAACGTGTGTGCTTTATAAGAGTCAATTGATAGTGAGATGCGTTAGAAACAGAGTTCATATAAAATTAACTACAGTAATCTTTTAGACTATGAATTTGAATGTACAAGGATTGTAAATCAATCACCAAGAATACCAACATTCTAATTTCAATTGAGAAAGAGATACCTTTAGAGTCCAATTAATCCTTCCTCAGCACACTAAAATGATTGGAAACTAGATTGCATATTGAGGTCTTCTGGATCCTATTTTCTTCTCCTTCTCCTTTCACTCCATCTTCTTCTGCTGCTGCTGTTTCCTGGGACTTTTCATTTTATTGGGTTGGTACTTAATGGAGGTTTGGCCCATTTTCCCGATAACCCTGTGTAGAAGAAAGTATTCAATATTATGTAGCCTATTCCTGTAGTTCTTGGTAGTGCGCTGTATTGTAAGTATACAAAGGGAAGTGTATTAAGACAAACTCAAACCTTTTGCGCCCGAGGCATGAGTTTAAATCTCCGACAAGGCCGGAAATCGAAATTAGAGCCCTCTGAGCCGAAGGCCAGTACGATGGAAATTCAGTAAAGGAGCCGGACCTAGCGAATCCTACTTTTAAAAAATATGAATCAAAACAAATATAATAACATGATATTATACTTGATAACATGTGGTGAAAGGTCGCGAAATTTCTTCTGCTGATTAATGTAGAGTCCTTGGAAAGCGTCCTATAGGAATTATACCGTACTGATTTAGTTGTAAGGCACATTATAAAAACATAACATTTTGTTTGGGATATGGAAGACCCCAGCATACAGTGCAAGTTATTAAGTACTATATCAAACCAATAATTGACAAATACACCTCACTGCACAGGATAATTCAAATATTCTACCGTCTAAATCTAGAAAACCATCTAATTTGAAAGGGGAAATATGTTTCATTGGTGTTTTCTTATCTCTTTGCAGGCCAGTGGCTAAATATGTAGCCACCGCTTTTTTCTTTGCCAGCCCCGGGGTGTAGGGGTAGCGTACCTTCCTCTTACCCGGAGGCCCCTGGTTCGATTCCCGGTCAGGTCAGAGATTCTTACCTGGATCTGAGGGCTCGTCCGAGGTACACTCAGTCTACGTAATTACAATTAAGGAGCTGTCTGACGGTGAGATGGCGGTCCTGGTCTAGAGAGCCAAGAATAACGGCCGTGAGGATTTGTCATGCTGACCACGCGAACCCTCGTAATCTGCAGGCCATCGTCCTGATCAGCGGTCGCTTGGTAGGCCATGGCCCTTCGAGGATGTTGCACCATGGGGTTTGGTTTGGTTTGGCGGAAAGATATTTCTTCGGCTGCCTTAAAGCATTGTATCCCACACATACTCTCGAATATGACCCACTGCACAAACGTTATTCTAACACAGCCATACCTTTGAGGAGTAATGTGGTCTTATCGGGACTCGATAACGTGTTCAGACTATATAAAGTAGTTACAAGAACTGAAGTACAAAGTTATCCTTACTCTGAGAAAGATTCGCCACATTTATGAATATGCGCTCGTATGTTACATCACGATCTCGTGTGTGCTTCTTTGTCGGTACTCATTCGACATACGAGTAGTTATGTTTATTCTAAGAATGGTTAGCGGCCAAAAATTTAGTTCTTAGAAATTCTTAAGTAAAATCATGCTTAATAGATAGCAACGTCCTGTTAGGATGAAGTTCTTCACACTTACACATTCCAGAATTTTCATCTTTCTACAAAACCCTAAATTCAGAGTGATATTGGATCTCTTCATCCAAGACAAAGGTCTATGGGACATCTGATGTAGCTAAATGAGACAGTATTAAATATTATTTCTCTTTTATGTTTACCCTTCAAATTAACCACTGTTTACTGAATTACTTGGTATATATATTTTCTGATGTTTGATCTCCTATGTTCGTGTTTTCAAGAAGGTATTGGAGCGTTGTATTTACATTATTTGTTTAAATCTCAATTATGATTATTTATTGTGATTACCTTGCGAAATTCAAATTTCTACTTGCGTGTTCCTAATTGATATTCCATCTTTAATCATCCGTTATTGAAGTTGCCCTGGTGGACACGGCGCGTTCAGCGATTCCTTTTTATTGCCTTTGCCATTCTTTCAGAATTTAGTAGACTTAGTATATTTATTTCTTAATTAATATTACTATTTGAAAGAATTCATTTTTATTAGGCATGCCTATGTTATTTTTACTTACTTACTTACTTACTTACTTACTTACTTACTTACTTACTTACTTACTTACTTACTTACTTACTTACTTACTTACTTACTTACTTACTTACTTACTTACTTACTTACTTACTTACTTACTTACTTACTTACTTACTTACTTACTTACTTACTTACTTACTTACTTACTTACTTACTTACTTACTTACTTACTTACTTACTTACTTACTTACTTACTTACTTACTTACTTACTTACTTACTTACTTACTTACTTACTTACTTACTTACTTACTTACTTACTTACTTACTTACTTACTTACTTACTTACTTACTTACTTACTTACTTACTTACTTACTTACTTACTTACTTACTTACTTACTTACTTACTTACTTACTTACTTACTTACTTACTTACTTACTTACTTACTTACTTACTTACTTACTTACTTACTTACTTACTTACTTACTTACTTACTTACTTACTTACTTACTTACTTACTTACTTACTTACTTACTTACTTACTTACTTACTTACTTACTTACTTACTTACTTACTTACTTACTTACTTACTTACTTACTTACTTACTTACTTACTTACTTACTTACTTACTTACTTACTTACTTACTTACTTACTTACTTACTTACTTACTTACTTACTTACTTACTTACTTACTTACTTACTTACTTACTTACTTACTTACTTACTTACTTACTTACTTACTTACTTACTTACTTACTTACTTACTTACTTACTTACTTACTTACTTACTTACTTACTTACTTACTTACTTACTTACTTACTTACTTACTTACTTACTTACTTACTTACTTACTTACTTACTTACTTACTTACTTACTTACTTACTTACTTACTTACTTACTTACTTACTTACTTACTTACTTACTTACTTACTTACTTACTTACTTACTTACTTACTTACTTACTTACTTACTTACTTACTTACTTACTTACTTACTTACTTACTTACTTACTTACTTACTTACTTACTTACTTACTTACTTACTTACTTACTTACTTACTTACTTACTTACTTACTTACTTACTTACTTACTTACTTACTTACTTACTTACTTACTTACTTACTTACTTACTTACTTACTTACTTACTTACTTACTTACTTACTTACTTACTTACTTACTTACTTACTTACTTACTTACTTACTTACTTACTTACTTACTTACTTACTTACTTACTTACTTACTTACTTACTTACTTACTTACTTACTTACTTACTTACTTACTTACTTACTTACTTACTTACTTACTTACTTACTTACTTACTTACTTACTTACTTACTTACTTACTTACTTACTTACTTACTTACTTACTTACTTACTTACTTACTTACTTACTTACTTACTTACTTACTTACTTACTTACTTACTTACTTACTTACTTACTTACTTACTTACTTACTTACTTACTTACTTACTTACTTACTTACTTACTTACTTACTTACTTACTTACTTACTTACTTACTTACTTACTTACTTACTTACTTACTTACTTACTTACTTACTTACTTACTTACTTACTTACTTACTTACTTACTTACTTACTTACTTACTTACTTACTTACTTACTTACTTACTTACTTACTTACTTACTTACTTACTTACTTACTTACTTACTTACTTACTTACTTACTTACTTACTTACTTACTTACTTACTTACTTACTTACTTACTTACTTACTTACTTACTTACTTACTTACTTACTTACTTACTTACTTACTTACTTACTTACTTACTTACTTACTTACTTACTTACTTACTTACTTACTTACTTACTTACTTACTTACTTACTTACTTACTTACTTACTTACTTACTTACTTACTTACTTACTTACTTACTTACTTACTTACTTACTGACTCACTCACTCACTCACTCACTCACTCACTCACTTACTTACTTACTTACTTACTTACTTACTTACTTACTTCCTTCCTTCCTTCCTTCCTTCCTTCCTTCCTTCCTTCCTCTGTTTCCTTCCTTCCTCTGTTTACCCTCCAGGTTTCGTTTTTCTCTCGGACTCACGAAGGGATCCCACCTTTACCGCTTCAAGAGCAGTGTCCTGAAGCGTGAGACATTGGGTCGGAGATTCAACTGGGGAGAATAACCAGTACCTCAACCATTTGGCCTCACCTGCTATGCTGAACAGGGGCCTTGCGGGGGGAATGGGAAGATTGGAAGGGATAGGCAAGGAAGAGGGAAGGAAGAGGTCGTGGCCTTAAGTTAGGTACTATCCCGGCATTTGCCTGAAGGAGAAATGGAAAACCACGGGAAACCACTTCGAGGATAGCTGAGGTGGGAATCGAACCCACCTCGACTCATTTGACCTCCCGAGGCTGAGTGGAACCCGTTCCAGCCCTCGTACCACTTTTCAAATTTTGTGGCAGATCCGGCAATCGAACCCGGGCCTCTGGGGGTGGCAGCTAATCACACTAACCATTACACCACAGAGGCGGACTATTATTATTATTATTATTATTATTATTATTATTATTATTATTATTATTATTATTGGGTATGTAATGTGTATTCTCTCACACTTGGCCCATAATACGTTCAATTTTGTATTTTTAGTTGTTAATTACATGCAGATAAATATTATTATCTGTATCTTTCCATATTTTAAAATAAACAAGTCAATAAGAAAATAAATCTATTAAACGTAATAGCTTCGTTTGAAATGTGATGGCGAAATAGTTGTTGTATTATGAATTTACTCCAGTCACATGAATATTTGATGCTCAGCTTTAATCTGAACTAACTGATTTGACTCACAAATATCCAGTTCTGGTGAATAGCAAAGGAATTCTGCTGTAACAGAAGAACGTAAGACCTCTTCCTCTCACCATAGGAATAATCGGAGACGATATCTCAGAAATGGGTGTAGTCAGACTCATGTTTCACTTGACGTACAAGGCGAAGCTTGAAATACTGTGCGATTTGAAACGTGGTTCACATTCTCCGAGGAGGAGGCTTTCAAGATGTATAGAACATACTCTTGTAATTGGGCACCATGAATTCAAGAGGTCGAAAGTATCCGCGTGATATCGTGATACTGGCTTAAGGGCGAGTTAAAAGCAAATAATCGAATCGGTATAATTACATTCAATAGCTTATCCAACTGCAGCTCACGTTACACTCCTACTTCCTAGCATACCATATAAAGCCATTAATCAGGTAGAACAACTGTTTTGAATTTGGAATTGAATATCGTAAAGCCAGAAGCAGCCCTTATGAATGAAATGCTTCTCCAGAATTTGACACTTATAGTTCGGGAACATTGTGTGATAATACAGTCAAGGAACTCGCAGCGTATTTGACAGGTGTATAATTGAACATCACGTTTGCAGTCATATTATCTGATAAGTTTCAACTGCTCATCTATATATAAAATATCAAAATCTGTGTGTCATTCACAGTTATATTGAGAAAGCGGGAAGGTTTCAACAGCTGAAATTGGTACCAGTTATAGATTATTGTGTCTTAGTTATGATAAAAATACAATGAAGTCTCACGACCATGACTTATGTACTATTTAAGGAAAAATACGTTTCTATCAGCGAAGCCGTTGTCTCATATCACCATTATGATGTAGGTACTCAGCTCTACTGTGTCTATTGGCATGATGCCGAACTGCGCACATCCTGGCTTCTTTTGCCTTCCATAGATATATTTGAGGCTTAAACTGGTACCTACCAGGTATGGGTTAAGCAATGATGACTATCGTGCTTGAACTTTCTTTCTTTCTTTCTTTCTTTCTTTCTTTCTTTCTTTCTTTCTTAATCTGTTTAACTTCCAGGGTCGTCTTTTTCCTCGGACTCAGCGAGGGATCCCACCTCTACCGCCTCAAGGGCAGTGTCCTGCAGCGAGACACTGGGTCGGGGAATACAGCTGGGAAGGAGGACCAGTACATCGCCCAGGCTGCCTCACCTGCTATTCTGAACTGGGGCCTTGTGGAGGGATGGGAGGATTGGAAGGGATAGATAATGTGCCATTTCACCGTTCTATAGTTGCAGTATTAGGAACAAAAATGGCGTTCCAGCCATTAAAAATTTAAAATAAAAGCAATTAGTAGCGGTACGAGCTGAAGAGACAATAAATTCAACCGGCAATCACGGAAAGAACCACTTTTAGAAGGCGGTGCGAAAGAATGACGAGAGCGGATTATTTAAACCGATTATTGAAAAAAAAAGTCTTCCATTAGAACAAATCTCAATCCAGCACTGCATCGAAGAAAAGACGGAATCGAGTAAAGAAACCAGCTACTTATCGGATTCTTTAATCAATTATTGGAGATAAGATCAAATCTACGATAACCCGCTTAACATCAGCTGTGGTTGACACATATACGTGAGATTATAGACCAGCTGTTAGGAAACGTCAAGTTGGATCTGTACTACGTCACGGTTGGGCTCGGAACATTGTATTTGCCCGATACTGCACAACGTCAAGAGAGCTGAATTAAACGGAAAATAGAGTGCAATTCTAAAAGCACGTAAAATTCACACCGTTTCGGCGACCAAAGCAGTTGAAATAAGACGATATTTAGAGCTGTTATAAGCAAATTTAGACGGACCAAATTACATATATATTTTTCGCATTAGCACTACTAAGCAGATTACAGCATGTATAAATCAACTAATGCCTTGTGTTATTCTGTCCTTGACGCAATGAAGACCACTATGATGTTCTAAGAAGCTGAGGCAGAGACTACTCTGGCTATGGTGACGCTTCACGAGATGGATGATCCAGGAGGGCGGTAATCAGCTGTGAGGACGAGATGGACCCGATTACCTAAGCCGGAACCATGGAGCGAGGCCTAACATCCCATGACGATTAACAGCGAGATGGAAGTCGATACCCAATAAGCAAAGTTAAGTCCCCATTTGAGTCGTGTCGTAAGTAGAAAACCTTATTCTTTTGGTTAATATATAATGTGCATTATGACATTGTGTGTGCGTAATTAATATACGAGTGTACTTATAAGGAAATAGGTATTCATCTGAAGTTACCGTAAATCCCAGACATAGGTGTAAAATACCAGTGAATGCCGTTCGTAAGTTTGTCAATATGGTAGTGGAGAAGTGATTGATATTTTTCTTAATTCGTTGTCAGTGAAGTGTTAGAGTATTAAGAGGAAGCTAATACTTATATGCGTGATGGCTTTAACAAAATAACATGCGTAAAGATCGTATTTAGGGAATGTTACGATAAAATATAGTGGCACAGTTTTAAGGTTACGATGTGCTGTTCTTTGATACTATGACAGTAATGATAATGATTTATATATGTGTAGGTTATGGCATATATGTTGCGCATTTTGATGAAACGAGTGCTTTGATTATGAATGCTACGCGTTAATTGAAGTGTTAAATGGTGAATGTAATAAGCATATGAGTTGATAGTATATTTTGATGGTGATAGTTACTGTTACTTGGTAAGTTGGTCATAGAATTCTTCGAGAGATGGTAGTATGTGTAGGTTGCACATGCTAAGGTGTAGGTATTGAAACATACTGTTTTCAATTGCTATTTTATTCCCTAATATAATTATATATAATACAGATTAGGATACGATCTCAATGCCATCAGTATAGAATTAATTGAGTGAGTAGGATCATCAGAAGAGCCGAGAGGCCACCTACGTCAATATTTAGGCCTTCACTGACATACCTATGATTGTTTTCATGTATTCTCACATACGGCAATTTAACTTACGATTTTATGAGAGCAGTTTAACACATCACTGGTAACTTAGTCTTTCATATGTGGATTTTAGATGAAGATAGAGTCTTCCTATGTGTCAATTTTTCCACCTATGGTATTATTCGTTGGAAGGTTAATTAGATACACTTGGTAATGCTATATTAAGTCATATACGCACTTTAATTGAATTTCAACCATGAATTAAAATAATAATTGAATGATTTAGTCACATAAACCTTACAATGAAATTAATTTGAGATTGCTTACGACTTAAAGTGGACTTAGATTTGCTTATATGGAGGTCAGTTGAAATGAAATATGAAACACAAAAATTTGAAACCTCAACTAGAGAAAATCCCTAATGGACAGACATTAATTTTCTCACACGATTTTTCTACTGTGCGTGGACATTGATGTGAAGTGTTCAGCCGAGTGATATGCATTTCTTTTATTGCATGTGAATTTAGGTTCAGACGATTGAATTTTGGTAATTTTAAGGAGCAATCCAGTTTAATATTGAAAGATTCCAGATCTTAATTAATTAATTAATTGATTGATTAATTATTGGCCACCTTCTTTGCGTTTTCACATTTTCAATTGAAACCCAACTTGAACATTGTATATAGTAGGGAGTATAGCTTGTTTACTTAACTCATTTGGATGCATCCAGTTATTACAATTATGTTGAATGATTTTACTTGATTATATGATTTGCTTATTTTCTTTTCATTTAATTTTCTTGGATACTACTTAATTACGATACAATTCTTCGACAGGCCAGGATTAGGACATAGTTAAATGAGGCCTGATTTCATTTCTTTTCTATGTTAGAGGTTTCCCTAAACCCGTTTTCTCCAATGCAACATAATTACATCATTTAGAGATGCTGATTGCGTATGAGGCCAGCCACATTATATTTATAATTTCTCAAGATAATCTACGTTTATTTCAAATCATACTTAGACCAATTTATTAATAAAAGCTGAGTAGTGGAAACATTAAATTATTTCAATGTTTACTTAGAATAAGTACTAGATATAAGCTTATAATGACTAATTCTGATTGCGATTATGATGATGACATGTACGGAATTCTTGACAAGCCATGATAATCTGATTTTTACGATAAATTCCGGTATCATACAAGTACGGTATCCGACTGATAGCGTGTTGAAGACGTTCATCTATGTAGGTTGGGATTTACCGTAGGCCATCGGTGTTCTTTCTCACGCGGAACTCACAACCCAGCAATAGTTGGCAGATGGAATTATTATTAAGGGCTAGTCTGGAACTCGTGTATCCCCACCTGGACGCGGGAGTGGTGCAATAAGGAATACGGAAGGAAGCGGCTGTGACCTTAAGTTAGGTAAAATTACGGTATTTGCATGGAGGAGAAGGTGGGAAACCACGGAAAATCACTTCGAGGATGACTGAAGTGGGAATCGAGCCACCCTCTACTCAGTTGACCTCCCGAGGCTGAGTGGACTCTCTTCCAGCCGTCGTACCACTTTTCAAATTTCGTGGCAGAGCCGGGAGCCGAACACGGAATTCCTGGGGTGGCAGCTAATCACGCTAACCACTACACCACAGAAGCGGACAAAACATGTGGAACGCTTCACGATTTTGCGTGTCATCCTTATCCAGGGGCCATGCTAATCTTATTTGTATCGTTCCAATTTTAGTACAGGCCTATGTACCGCCGAAGCGAGTAAGTACTTGCACTGATTAGTGAAGAATTATACCTTTCAGTGAAATGAATTAATCATTTATTTCCATTCGAGGCTTTATCACTATCGATAAGCAAACGGTGGCCGTGGTCGTTAACGCGTCAAATTATTATGGTCGGACACCGTGGTTAGACGGTTCGAATCCCGTTCGTTAAAAATATTTCTACCATTAGAGTGGTGGTCGGCAGAGAAGGGGAGTGACGTTGTGCAATTTCTGATTATTAGAGTGCGTGTCAAATGCCTGAATTAAATTCGAAACCTCTGCGCAGTGCTCATGTGGAATGAGGGCCTATGGCACTATTGATGGTGATTCGTTTTGGATAGTTGTATGTAGTGTACCATTATATTTAACCGCGAGAATGGATATTTAACGCAGTAAAAATTTTGCAGTAGGACGCCGCTTGTGAGGGCGTGATGCTATATGGGGCGCGGGAATCGAGAAGGTGATTTCCCGAGGCAAGGCGTGGTCATGTGTGACGAAGAAAGAATATGTGAGGAAGAAAGAAAGAGAGATGGGATTTTGTCTGGGGGAGAGACCTCCCACCTTAACAGAGATTTTTAGCGGGAGCAGACAGGCCCACCACATTACGGAAATTGAATCGTAATTCCCGTAATTGGAGGTTTCTCAGAAAAATAAAAAGATGGAAATGATTGCCAGAATTTTACGAAGCTATAGATACCTCTAGGTTTATTAACATAGAATTAGATCAATAAATATGTAGCAAGCAGAACCACCGTGGGAAGCTCTGTAGTGGCCACATTCCAGACTCAAGTTGTTTCTCGGGGCTTTCCCTGGCGTCATTTGGTGTGTTGCCTCATATAAAAGCTGAGTGATATGGGGGAGATCATCGAGTCGACGATCATATTGCTGCCAGTACGCGTCGCACGTCTGCCTAGATTGCGCCAGAAACCTTTTGTTTAGAACAAAGACAGTGTGTAATTATTGCAGTGCGATAACTTTGATCCAGTGGATCGGTGACTTACAGAGTTACAGGTGGTGGATTTATAGGTGGGGCGATGTTCAGATACCTATCAATGAGATCGCGTGTGGTTAATTGTATCAGCAACAAAAGAACGCCGTACTTATAGACTCTGATAAATAGCGGTAGGGGCGAAGCTCCCGAGGTGCCGAGGAAGAGCGGACGATCGGCTAAGGAGGTCTATATTTATCCTCTGATAGTCTGTTGAATCCAAATTAAGCGGGCATAAAAACACAATAACCGAGTGGATAGTCTCTAGAGCAGAAAATAGTTTGTGGCATAGTGCACAAGTTAGCGAGTATTCAGTTATACGAGAATGGAGGACGAGGAATGTATATTGCAAAGTGTTAGCGCTGTGTGCTAGCTCAACCTAAATGAAGTCCAGAATGTTGCGTTGTGTTTAAAGTGAATATTTCATTGTAGTAAGAAGTCGAGATATTCCGAGGGAAGTGAGGTGCAAGAACTTCAGAACGTGGCTTCGAAGACGCTACCTTGAACGAGGCATCCCTCAAGAAGAAGACAGCACCATGGACCAGCGGGGCGGGAAGACCGGACTCCAAGAATCGACCCTGGCCGAGACCTCTACCATGATGGGCTAAATCATGATAGCCTACCCGGAAGGAGAGAGGAGGAGATCCTCATAATGAGATTAGTGGACCATGAGATACTAGACATGTAGTAGAGTTAGGGTGTCACGCAGAGATGGTAGAATTAAACTTGTAAATATTAACATAGGATTTGATTGTGGCCCATCAGGCTGCATATTAAGATAGTTTGGATATATCTAAAGGGTAAGTGTAGATAGGTTTTCTTTTCTTTATGTAAAGCAGACAATGATGTAATTTTGTTAACGCGGCAAGAGGTAGTGTGCCTAGTTGATACATATTGTTTGAGTACGATAGACCGGACATTTTTCTTTTGGGTCGGTCAGTTGTATACATGTCCCTTGTAGGATTAGGATCACGATGTGTAATTCCCATTATATCCCTGGGGGAAGGGCAGACATACCTGCGTAAGGTAAGGCATGCATGCTGATGGTATTTATTTAGTTAAGTGGCTCTATTTACATGCCTTAGACGGGCGTAAACTATAGCGGAGGCGCAGGTTTTAACGCTATTCGACTCTGTGCTACTCTGCCAAACGTTGGGTTTGAACCTCTGACCCCCAAGGTTACTGTTGACGCGCCGCATATTGACGGTGATGGTTTGATGTGATAGTATGGTAGAACACTTTATGTGATTCAACTGCGACCCGTGTGGGTGGTTAACTGAAGTCAGGTGCGTAATGTGAGATGCGTCTTTCCTCACTTCTTTTGTGGCCATTTGCTGCTATGAGTAGAAGCTTGAAAGTCCCTTTGTGAAAGAATGTTGGGTAAGACGTCTAGCGGTAGTTTGTTTACAAGTTTTTTTTGATGTAGGGGGAGGCTCCAGACCAGACTGCGGGTCAATGTTCGCCTGCTCTGTGTTGGGGTGAGCTCAGCCATTTTTAAATCGCTCGGGAGGTAGGTCATTCTCCTTTGGCAGAGAAGCATTTTGCAAACACAGTGCGTCATTTATTTTAATCATTTTACCTCCTTTTCTTTTCTTGTTTGATTCGCATTCTTAGTGTTGCGTATTTTACTAATGTGATCTTGGCACTATGCTACTGTTATGATTGCCCTGTTGACACAAAGTTCTGCCTGGTGGACGTGGGTTCACGTCCGTGTAAATATGTCATTGAGGGCGCTAGAGTAGGTTATCTGAGATTATTTTTATCACTTATTGTGCTGCTATTTTTGTGTATATAAATATCCCGATATGGGAGGAAACTTTCATAATAGCGGTAATCTCTGCGGGTAGCCTTAATTCTACCATCATGTCATTTTATGTCGCAGGCATAGTGATGATGTTTTCCATGTTGGGGACACATCCGTTTCGTTTCCTGGTTCACAGATCGACAAACTTCAGCACGTCACAACGTCATAACCCAGATTATGTTTTCTTTTGAACTGTAGACGTGAGCCTTTGGGGCATTTATTTTGGCACTACAGGTGCAATCCATGTAAATAACTTGTGTTGTGAATACAAACTTATGCTCAAAAATTCTGATCACAGCGAAAGTGTTCCTCATTTCGTAGTTTAATGTAATTGTACTAGCCCCCATGATCCTCTCGTCACAAGAACCCAACTATCGACCATTTCTGCCGACTGCAGCTGAGCTGGTGCCCGTATGCAAGGGCAGGTGAGCAGGTAGGTATGATCCTGCAGTGTTGATGTGCCCTGTAGGGTACAGTAGCTTTCTCAATAGTACGCAGATCCATAGATATCAAAGTACAACTCTGAGCTACTACTGCACTCAGTTTGGTTTGTAAGCAAATACTACAATACCTGTTTTGATTCCATTCGAATACCTTATAAAACCTGGAAAGTGTATATTTCATTCATAATATATATTAATAGCCGCCCCTGTGGTGTAGTGCTTAGTGTGATCAGCTGCCACCCCAGGAGTCCCGGGTTCGATTTCCGGCTCTGTCACGAAATTTGAAAAGTGGTACGAGGGCTGGAACGGGGTCCACTCAGCCTCGGCAGGTCAACTGAGTAGAGGTAGGTTCGATTCCCACTTCTCCTTCAGGAAAATGCCGGGATGGTACCTAACTTAAGGCCACAGCTGATTCCTTCCCTCCTCCTTGCCTATCCTTTCATATCTTTTCCTCCCTCCGCAAGGCCCCAGTTCAGCATAGGAGGTGAGGCTGCCTGGGCGAGGTACTGGTCCTCCTCCCCATTTGTATCCCTAGACCCAATGTCTCACGCTCAAGGACACTGCCCTTGAGGCGGTAGAGGTGGGATCCCTCTCTGAGTCCGAGGGGAAACCCTGGGGGGTAAACAGATTAAGAAAGGAAGAAAATATTTAAATATTTCTTCTGTGTAGATCTATGACAGGTCAGGCACCAGCTGGACATCCTCCAATCTCTCTATTAAATAATGTTATTGCGTTTACATTCCACGAAATACTTTTACGGTGTCGTCCTGTAATAGTTCTTTTACATGACAGTAAATCTATTGGCACGAGGCTGGCGTACATAAGACCACCGGACAGGGCCGGGATCGAACCCACCAACTGGGACTGAAAAGGTCAGTGCTCTCCTGCCTGAGTTCCTCAGCCAGACTCCATACCTCTCGGCGCTATGCTTCTTCCTTCATTTATTGATATATTATTTCTTCCATGATGTTTCAGCATGCCCTATCGCGATCTTCCTCTTCCCATCAAGTTTGCCCTCCATCACGCTTTCTTTGAAAACAATCTGTCCTCAATATGTGCCTGAGTCACAATCATTTCCTCATTTTGGTTGTCCTAATCAGGTTTCCCTCTTCTCCTATCCCCCTCGTACTTCTTTCATTTCTCACTCTGTCTACCCACTTAACTTTCTACAAATCCACATTTCGAGGGCCGCTAAGTATTGTACATCTCTGTGTGTGAGCGTCCATGCTTCACTTCAATACATCACTACAGTCCAAGCAAAGCATTCTGCAAACATCTTCCAAAGGTTAATTGGTCTAGTGATAAATTTACCTTAAGCTACTATTCTCATACCTATCCTTTTCCTCACTTCCCCACAGCTGCCATTCCGCATCGTCTGACTTCCAAAATATCTCAGTGACACCGCATGTTCCTCTACTTTTCCTTCAACCGATATATTTACAGATCTTTCTTCTGGACCAATTGTTAAGTCTTGTCTATATTTGTAGTAATTGAAAAATCTTTTCCGACCTGCACAACATCCTCAAAAATTCTCTGTAATTCTTTTTCCATTTCTGCTAGAATCCCTACATCTTCAGTGTATTTAATTGCCTTCACTCTTTCTCCTCCCTGTACTATTTCTCTTGATTCCTTCAGCACTCTCTCTGTCAGCTTCTCCAGGTACACATTAAAGAGTGATGGTGACATGCGGCATTTCCTTCGTCTTCGGCCGCAATTATCACCACCCTCTCCCTCTGCAAAGCTTTTTCCTTAAACTTCTCTCCTTCCAATCAATTCCTAATTCTTTCAGTGCGTTCAGTAGTGTGCAGTAACCCTCTTTGTCCAGTACTTTCCCCAGTCCATTAATGTGCGTACATTTCCCAATGCATCTCCAATATTCCTTCTTCGGTTTTCCGTAGACATCCAAATCGCATCACTTGTCCGTCTTTCACTCCTGAATCGAACTACTCTTCACCTGTATGCTCTTCTATCTTTTCTGTTCCTTTCAGTACTTACTTATATGGCACATGGAATTATTTGCTCGAAGGCTTTGGCATTTCCTTGGTAAAAGATCGATCCAGGATGTTTTTCAAAAGTTCTTCAGGCTAAACCCTGTAAGACCTACACTCCATTGACTACACTGAAGATCAGCAGCCAGTCTTTCATTTGCACCATGTCCTAAGGTTTTCAGCGGCTCTGAGGATATTTCATCATGGCCTAATGCTTCATTTCTATTAAGATCTTTTAACCCCCTTTCCCTTTCCCACCTTTCACTATTTGATCCTATTTCATCTTATCTGTATTTTTCATCTTCTATTTTCATTTTTCTATATTATGCTTCTGAGTCATACAACTAAAAGTTACTTCATTGAATTTAAGTCTATAGTTCCACAAGACCCTCGATATCACAATAAATGTCTGCGGATATCCAGTTTTATATCGAATCCGAATCACATGGATGATACATGTTCCACTCTAACTTCAACCTTCGCAAAACAAACAGGTGATGATTGCACTCAGATATTATGCGGTCCAGTATATCAGTTGTACTCTTAGACTCGTTTTTCTATCCTCTTTCCGAGTCAGTCATTTCCTTTCACCCCTGTTAGCACAACCGAGAGTAGCATGACACAATAGCCCTGATTGGCAACTGCTCATCTCGAGGACTTCTATAATACTAGGTGACGCGTATTTGGCGCAATTAATCTTCTCTGTCGTTATTCTTTGTTTTCTTGACTGGGGCCGCTATTTCACCGTCAGATACTTCCACAATTGTTCTTATGTAATCTGTACATAGTCAATATACAAACAGTATTTCATAAAACGTACCTGAGGAAATTAGACGATAGAGAGCAGGCTTTCTGAGTTGTTGCAATCGTCCTTGCTCACTCCAATCGTATTTGAAGGCGCTACGCCAACCTCGTGACGTAAATTTACTGACAGATAAATGAACTCCCAACGGACAAATTTCTGTCACTTCGACGTCTCCAAGAACCGTAAAGATTGTTAGGGGACGTAAAAATATGGTATTATTATAAAATAATTATTATTAAAATTATTATTATTAAATAACGATAATAATTCCGATTATCCAAGGTAATATGGGCCAAGACCACTTCGGATAAGAGAAAACTCGGATAGTGTGATCGACATCGACATAATCGTAAGTAAATAAATTGATAAAAATTACTTTTTTTGCTATTTTGCTTTACGTCGCACCGACACAGATAGGTCTTATGGCGGCGATGGGACAGGAAAGGACTAGGAATGGGAAGGAAGCGGCCGTGGCCTTAATTAAGGTACAGCCCCAGCATTTGCCTGGTGTGAAAATGGGAAACCACGGAAAACAATCTTCAGGGCTGCCGACAGTGGGATTCTAACCCACTATCTCCCGGATGCGAGCTCATAGCTGCGCGCCCCTAACCGCACGGCCAACTCGCCCGGTGATTAAAAAGTCTTACACTAAACTTATTCTCACGTATGAGCGAATTTTATATTATTTTGAAACGTTGAACAAAAGACATGCGCACATATTTTATGCAGTAAATAACGTAGTGTACCTACAGTATATAGGGAATATGAAAAATAGGTGGAAATACTTACCGTATTATTATGTAGTACTTTTATATTTTTAGGCCTAATACTGTATGAACTGTTTCCCTAACAGCCATACTTATACTGAAGTTACAATAAAATTAAAGACCCTAGTCACTTTGTAAATTGTACACTTTAAATTTTCTGAAAAACGTTCTTTAGTTTTGCTTGTTTCTAACTCGATTTTTTGCCACGATAATATACATGCGCGACACAATATTCAGGACAAAACATTTAACAGTTACAGGATGTATTAAAAAATTGCAGTGTTTTTTTTTTAAAGTATACATTTGGCTCGGATAAGACGGCGCCTCGATTAAACGGAGCTTGGATAATCGAGATTAAACTGCATTATTATTTGATTATTTATTATAACTTCATTCAAATATACGGGGAAAACAAACACAAAATCCTTGTATCTTAAACGTTCATAGTGAAGGTGGAATATATGGATACTTTTCACGTAGCACGCTCTTCTTTAAATGTCGGCACTCCGTGTCACAGAGAGCGATAAATGAGTTGAAGGTGCTGTCAGGCAATAGAATTTGTCCTGCATAGGACTCTCTTCCGACGTTCATTTTTAAATTCTCTTTGACAGAATTCAAATACCTTGGCTCCGCTATCACTGATGATGGCCGACTTGTCGAAGAATTCAATGCAAGGATATCCGGAGCCTGGACGAAATTGAGAACAACGCCCTCGTGGAAGATCAAGAAAGACATTCACGATAACATTTCTTGTGAATTCAGGATTTAGGAGCTATACAGGCGCAAAACTTACTGCACATGATCGACCCAGTTAGAGAAGACGTGTCGTAGGGGAAATCCTACACTGAATTACTCAAAGAAGAGGAAGGTAAATTCTACAGACCAAACAAATGTGTAAACCTGAGAAGTGCCATGCCTACCGTACCTGTTGTGAAGACACAGGTTCTACTGAAGGAGTGTAGGGAACGACCTGCTTGCGATCAGTGTTCAACAGGTTCCCGACGGGGATCTTATTCCCTGCTCAGTTACAGATATACGGCAGCTGTAACCTGTAACCTACGCCGAATAGCAGAACACAGTAAAATGTACTCTAACTCCTGAAGCGTGATATTTCAATACCCCCTATTGCACCGACAGATTGCGTTATTTCTAGCCTACTCCTAATGCTGAGTCAATTGTCCTATGAATTTCACTATAACTTCAAAACGGTCAGGCAGAAAATGATTTTAAAATTACGCAATGACAATAACACATTACATAAAATACTATAAACTTACCCTGAACGTGTTATCCTTGGACAGCTGCATGTAAATACTTGGAATTTGTGTTATTGTCCCGCGCGCTTTTCTCGGAGTATTATCAAGAATTACATAGCCAGCATCACTATCATTTATTTATTTATTTATTTATTAATGCCTTTTTCAGTGGCGAAGTTAGGGGTCGAGGCCCTCTCTTCCACTTAACCACATACTAATCAAAACCATACATAAAGTTATGAGATATTTAAAATAGTTAAAACCAAACAAAAAATTAATAGAATTGAGAGCAATTTTAAATACATTACTAAGTTAATAATGAAACTAATTAAAAGTAAGGACTCTTAATAATGACTTATCCTCAGGCGCGCACACATTCATACTTCAACCATTCAGTTAGCTGTCCTCAGCAGGTAGTCTCGGCAGGTGACCTTAAACCTTTGTAAAGAGCTAGTTTCTCTGACCTGAGCTGGCAGGGAATTCCATAATCTGGCGCCGGTCACTACAAACGATCTATTAATTTTATTTGTGCGGTGCACTGGAATAGAAAGAGTGGATCTGGAACGTGTATTTAAGTTGTGAAATGATGATAGAAAGGTGAATTTAGAAGAAATATACAGTGGCTGACTTTCCGCCAGTACTCTAAATACCATCGTTAAAATGTGTAGCTGCCGACGTTTATCAGGCTTCAGCCATGAGAGAGCCTTATAGTATGGAGTAATGTGAACATCGTACCCAATATTGTAAATAAATCGCAGGCAGGAATTCAGTGGTCGTTGAAGTTTAAGTGTTTCTTCTCTTGTCATATCAACTAGAACAACGTCACAATAATCAAGAATAGGGAGAACCAGTGTCTGTATTAGTTTGGCCTTAAGCTCAAATGGAAATACATCCCTTTGCCGTTTAAGAGGGTGTAGTGCTCCAAAAATCTTTTTACAGATGATTTTCGTGTGATCAGACCAATCAAGTGTTTCATTCATAATTACGCCGAGATTTTTAACTGTTTTATTGTAGGGAATAATGTTACCATTCAGTAGGATAGGCGGGATTGCAATATTGTTTGAGCAGTTCAGTAATTTTCGTGTTCCTATTATGATTGTCTGAGATTTTGTGGAGTTTAGTATAAGAGAATTTCGTTGTGCATATATACTGAGTCGTCGGAGGTCATTGTTAATATCTTGTATTGTTTCATCTAAGTCTGAAGTCTTGCAGTGTCGATAAATCTGAAGATCGTCAGTATAGAGGTGGTGTGTGTTATTTCCTGTCACCGATGATATGTCATTGATATAAATACAGAAAAGTAAGGGCCCTAGAATACTGCCCTGTGGGGCACCACTAAGTTTCATTTTCCATTTAGAGACCTTTTCGTTTACTGTTACACGCTGCTGACGGTTACTCAAATAAGAACTAAAAAACTTAAGCGCAGCCAGTTCAAAATTTAGTAGTTCCATTTTCTTTATCATAGTCTGAATGTCTATAGTGTCAAAGGCGCTACTGAAGTCAAGAAGGATAAGTATAGTAAGCAGTCGTTTGTCCATAGCATTTCTAATGTCTTCAGTAACCTTCAAAAGTGCTGTCGCGGTACTGTGCCCCTTCTTAAATCCAGACTGCAAAGGGTCCAAAAGAGCATTTTTATTTAGGTACTCCAGAACCTGCTCGTATACTAAACGTTCGAAGGCTTTAGAAAGCGCAGGGAATATGGACACCGGACGATAGTCAGAGGGTGATTGTGGGTCTAAACTCTTAGGTACCGGTATAATATTGGCTGTTTTCCAGACAGTAGGGAAAGTTCCGTTTAGTAAACAAATGTTCAGTATGTGCGTCAGTATAGGCAGGACAGCACCCATAATGTTATGTATAAAAGCAATAGGAATATCGTCTACACCTGTGGCCTTTGATTTAATCGAGTACAAAGCCTTTTTAACCTGATTTTCTGTGACACTGTGAAATGTGAATGGTGGATTGGCTGGAGGGGAGGGTGGTGAGACGGTACAGTTAATTGGGGTAGGTTGAATATTTATTCTACTAAAGTAATCGTTCAGTTCGTCAAGTGGAATGTCAGGAGTTGTCTGTCTCTGTTGATGTTTTCCTATTCCCAGAGCTCTAAGTTGGTCCCAAGCACGATTAGAATATATGTTGTTAGCTAAATTCCGGAAATATGCACATTTTTTATTTCTGATTAATTGCTTTGTGCGATTTCTTAAGATCCGGTAAGATTCGAAGTCTGCGTCATCTAGGGTATGCTTATAATGTCGAAATAAAGAGTCACGGTGGGCCATCAGTCTCTTGGTTTCATCATCTAGCCATGGACAAGAAGGGCGAGAAACCTTTATTCGACGTTTGGGGGCATGTCTGTCATATAAGTTCTTTACCATCGTATTAAACAAGTTAACTTTAGCGTCAGTATCATGTAGACTCCGTATATCGTCCCACGGTAGTTGATAAGCGTCATATTTCAAGTAATCCAAGTTTAAGTCCTTCATATTTCTGACAGTTATGTACTTGGGTTTGTATTTAGGCACTTTGAGGGAATAGGATAAATATATAAGGTCGTGGGTCGAAATGGATGGTACAGTAATGGATGGGTTATTACTTTACCTGGGTTGTTCGTTATAATGAGATCTATGAGTGTGTGTGATAAACGGTTTGTTGCATACACGTGGTTCGTGGGTTGTAGTGGGAGAATGGTCATGTTACAAGTACTAAACAAATCTACTAATCGTTTACTGTCATGAGTCGTATTAAGTAGGTTACAGTTAAAGTCACCCATAATGATTATGTGTTCATAAATATCCTGGAAGTCTAGTAAAGACGTTTCGAATTCGGTCATATCAGTTACACCAGGCGGTTTGTATATGACAGAAAACATCACTTTTTGTCTGTTGATATTTACTTCAACGAACATGAATTCCGGCCGTGTTCGTACACCCTGGGAAGAAGTACATATCACTCGGCTCTGTAGATCGTTTCTACAGTACATCGCTGTCCCGCCACCACGCCTTCCATCCGACCGATCGAAGCGTATTAGATCATATCGATCGATATCAACCATGGAGGAAGGGATGCTAGGAGACAGCCAGGTTTCAGAGATGCAAAGTATATATAAATTATTTTCCGTTAGTATTGCTTGAATTTCGTCGTAGTGCGCCGGAAGAGAAAGAGCATTTACATGGCAACACTGTAGACTGTAAGAAGAGGACGACAATGCTTGTTTCAACAGAGTACCGATACTTGCTGAGAAGGGAGAGACCGAGAGTGAGGGATTATTGATACTGTCACTGCCAAGGTCAGGTCCAGGTGCACAATAACTGTCTAGCTGAATACTAAGAATTCCAACAAGTAGATTATAAGATAACAATACATGCTATTTAGAAGAAGGAAACTCACCTCGACTTCCTGGAGAATGAGACAGCTAACAATCACTTGCCGGCATTTACACACACATTCACACATTCTTAAAAACACTATAATAATAACAACAACAATAATAATTACAAGAAACATAGTTGTTAACGTTTATCCCACTAAAACTTTAAAGATTTCAAATCCGCATTCGTGGTAATAATCTTCTTAGTGCCGTCTGGAAGCAGAACTACAATACGACCATCTAGTGCCCACACATTTCTCATGCCGAATCTGTCCCGAGCAGAATTTAAAATTGCCTTACGTGTTCTTGTCAGCGATTCAGTGATCAGGATTTTCATGCCCTTTAGCTTGCGCTTAGCACCCCACACGCGTTCACGTTCCCAGTAGCGAGTGAACTTGACGATAATCGGCCGCTTACCCGCTGTTAGTACCTCTGCTGCTGTCCTCTGAGGCTTTCCAATTCGGTGGATTCTATCGATCCCTTCCATGGGCACTTCCAACTCTAGATGTTTGGAGAATACGTCCTTCACTTTTCTGTAAATGTCTTCATTTGGTTCCTCGGCGATACCATGTATGAGCAAGCAGTTTCTTCTACTGTACTGCTCTGCCTCATCCAGTAGCTCGTCATGTTCCTCCAGTTTATGTTGAAGATCATTTAGTTCATCTCTAAGCGACTTGAGTTCACTGGTTATCGCTGACCTAAATTCCATGAATTCCTGCCTCAAGGAAGCTAGGGAATTACCAGCAGGGTTGGTTGTGCTGGAGCCTTGGGAGCCATCAACAAGTTCTAGCCGTGCCTCGAACCTGTTCATAGCTGCTTCAAATTTATCCAGTCTTTCGTGTGCACCTTTGACTGAAGGCATCTTCCAACGTACACTAGTTACTAGTTACAACTTAACACCACTTTTCACACAACTTACGGACTATATATGCTGTTTTAAATGCAGTTAGCGCGGGATAAACACGGAGCACACTCACAGCGTCACCTCAAAGTCCGCCATATTATCACTGGAAATGTTAGCGTACTCGTCCTCTATGTCACTGTTGCACCCAGAACTATATTCACCGCCACTGTTAACGAGTAAATTTGCTACTTATGCTTATCCAATAACTCCGCCATATTTACAAACAACCTCGAAACATGTGTGCAAAGTTCGAAAAAAAATACAGTGAAGATATGCAATATCTCTCGGCAAACATAGTTAGCCCTGAGTGTATTCGGAAGCTGCCCCTTCCTAGTGTCTTTTGACAAAGCAAATAACTTACGAAATCCATGTAGCGGGCGTTTCAAATCCCACAGCGTACACGCTGCACATGCTTGAGGGATTAACTTCTCCGTCTGTACAGTAGACATAAAAATATTGAGTAGTATAATTGGATGGTTCGGGCGCCGCCTCCTCCTCCGGGCTCCCAGGAGCCCCTCCGCCTCCCGCGGGAAATTTGAACTTTGGCGGGAAATTTGAATTTTGGCGCGAGATTTGAATTTGTAAACAAAGCCACGTGCTTTTTGACAGCTGTCATCGACAACAACGCATCGCTAACCTCTTGTTTAGTAAACCAAGCCACGTGCTTTTTTGACAGCTGTCTTCTTGACGGACCCTAACCTCACATTGAAGGGCAATAGAGCGTCGCTAACCTCACTGCTGCCATCTTTACGGCGGTAAACCTCAAGGCTGCCACCTTATGCATGTTATAGCGCGGAATTTAAAATCCAACAACAGAACGTCGCTAACCTCACTCTTGCCATCTTGATGGGCTTAAACCTTACTGTTGCTACCTTGGTTATACGCTTTTGTGTCAGTTTACTGTTAATCGCTAAGCTGTTCGCATCATCGAAGTAGAGAGTAACAAATGTCAAGTAGATTTAAAGAAGAATCTGTTAGCAGAAGATAAAAGTCCGTCATGGGAAAACCTATTTCTAGGTATATTTACGAAGAGTGTGGAAAAGCATTTTCCCGAAGCTATCACAGGAGACGTCATGAGATATCATGTAGGACAATTTTTCAACGCAAACATTGTAGAAGAGAGTTCAAGAACGCATACAACAATCAACGTCATGAAGCCGCGTGTAATATAGCTTCATCGGGAACAAAATACAAAGAGCTCAACCATATTCCAGCGAACACTGATTTATGTTTAAAAAGTACACCTCTGCGAGAGATTTTCAATTCTCCCTTGTTGTCTAGACCTGCTGCAAGTTCTGTTACTAAGCACAAACTAGAGGCAAGATCATGATTATGATAATAAGGATAATGATGTTGATCAAAACAGTAGTAAAGGGAAAGTAGAAGAAGAAGAAAATTCATTGCCATTACAGCTTGATGATTTTACTTCATTTCTTAAGCCTACTACACGTTCTGTCGCAGTGCAAACATCTCAAGAAGAGATGCAAGGTAAAGAAGAAGGAAATTTCAGCGCTTCATCGCTATCGAAACAAGTTAAGTTTGTACCTAGAAACGCTACTGCTGAAGCACGTATTACATCAAAACAAGTCCCTACACATCAACTGTCTGCATATAGACTCAAAGTTCACAACAAGCCTCTGTTACCCTATGTATATATAAGCTACAGTAAAGACCCCAACGTACTCGTAAAACGTTTACAACTGCTAAGAGCCTATCATGATGCTGGTTACACACAGTGCAAAGAAGATATTTTTGAAATAGAGCATGAATTACGTCGTATAGGTATTATTAAGTAAGCGCTTACCCTCGCCTAAGTCATCCATCTGTAGTACACTGACTGACAGTGACAATGCAACACCAAGGAGGAGTGGTTCGAGAGGGATGAAAGTTGGGGAAAAAACAGAGACGGCACGGACGAATAATTGATGTTTATTTCAAACCGATATGCAGGTTACACAATGCGCACGGCATCGACTCAGTAGGATGTAGGACCACCGCGAGCGGCGATGCACGCAGAAACACGTCGAGGTACAGAGTCAATAAGAGTGCGGATGGTGTCCTGAGGGATGGTTCTCCATTCTCTGTCAACCGTTTGCCACAGTTGGTCGTCCGTACGAGGCTGGGGCAGAGTTTGCAAACGGCGTCCAATGAGATCCCACACGTGTTCGATTGGTGAGAGATCCGGAGAGTACGCTGGCCACGGAAGCATCTGTACACCTCGTAGAGCCTGTTGGGAGATGCGAGCAGTGTGTGGGCGGGCATTATCCTGCTGAAACAGAGCATTGGGCAGCCCCTGAAGGTACGGGAGTGCCATCGGCCGCAGCACACGCTGCACGTAGCGGTGGGCATTTAACGTGCCTTGAATACGCACTAGAGGTGACGTGGAATCATACGCAATAGCGCCCCAAACCATGATGCCGCGTTGTCTAGCGGTAGGGCGCTTCACAGTTACTGCCGGATTTGACCTTTCTCCATGCCGACGCCACACTCGTCTGCGGTGACTATCACTGACAGAACAGAAGCGTGACTCATCGGAGAACACGACGTTCCGCCATTCCCTCATCCAAGTCGCTCTAGCCCGGCACCATGCCAGGCGTGCACGTCTATACTGTGGAGTCAATGGTAGTCTTCTGAGCGGACGCCGGGAGTGCAGGCCTCCTTCAACCAATCGACGGGAAATTGTTCTGGTCGATATTGGAACAGTCAGGGTGTCTTGCACATGCTGAAGAATGGCGGTTGACGTGGCGTGCGGGGCTGCCACCGCTTGGCGGCGGATGCGCCGATCCTCGTGTGCTGACGTCACTCGGGCTGCGCCTGGACCCCTCGCACGTGCCACATGTCCCTGCGCCAACCATCTTCGCCACAGGCGCTGCACCGTGGACACATCCCTATGGGTATCGGCTGCGATTTGACGAAGCGACCAACCTGCCCTTCTCAGCCCGATCACCATACCCCTCGTAAAGTCGTCTGTCTGCTGGAAATGCCTCTGTTGACGGCGGCCTGGCATTCTTAGCTATACACGTGTCCTGTGGCACACGACAACACGTTCTACAATGACTGTCGGCTGAGAAATCACGGTACGAAGTGGGCCATTCGCCAACGCCGTGTCCCATTTATCGTTCGCTACGTGCGTTGCACAGCGGCGCATTTCACATCATGAGCATACCTCAGTGACGTCAGTCTACCCTGCAATTGGCATAAAGTTCTGACCACTCCTTCTTGGTGTTGCATTTGCTCTGTCAGTCAGTGTATATAGTCGATCGAGTAGCTATATTTGTATAGATTATTTCCCAACATTCTTCCTTCCTTCCTTAGGGTGTTAACTCCACCTCTAGTTGTAGAGCCGGTCTCAAGCCCGGATAAAGAGAGGAGAGGCACCCTAGCCCTTTAGCCCTTTAGCCCATTAACCCTTTAGCCCTTTAGCCCTTTTGCCCATTATCCATTTAGCCTATTAGCCCTACAAGGAATGTGCGGTAACCTAATCTTCTTAGGACAAAGGTATCCCCTGACATGTTCTAAACACATGTTGTACCGAGTACAGTGTTCTATTTTAGTCTTGATCACTTATTTAGTGTTCTAAACACTTCAATCAATGTTCCGATCACATGATAAAGGTAACGGCATAGAGTGCAGTGTTCGATTCTAGTCTTGTTATGTTTCTTTAGTGATTTGCATGTCTAAACATGCATAATGATGTCATCACTGCAGCACGTGCTTACTCTAGCTATCCCGATGCAGGTTTAAACTTGTTCGATAGAGCCTTGCCTTGACATAAGAGGAGGCCTTAACAGCTTATGTATAGCCGCTATTGTTTAAAGATAGCTGCTGTTAAGAAAAAGCACGTAGAATTTTTCAAATTACCCGCCACGACATTTCAAAGGTATGAGGTTTAGTGCTGTAAAGATACCTGCACGATGCAAAGCTAGCTTTCTTCATCAGAGCAGCCACCAGAGCACCTCTAGGCCGTATCATAAGGAGCTGTGTATAGTCACCGTCTTGTCGCTGCTACCTTGCGCAAGCACCTCTAGGGCGTCTCATAAGAGCAGCAGCCATCTTGTGCAAGCGCTCTTAAGCTGTCTCATAAGAAGCTATGTATAGCCGCCATCTTGTAGAATTAGATAGCTGCCAATGCCAAAGGGCCTAAGTAGGGATCGAACCGTCGATCTCATCATTAGACTATGTTTTTCTTGTTCCTGATACTGCACACCTAGGTATCAGGTAGAATTATTTTATCCGTTTTGCTCTACGATGCACCGTTTTCGAGATATTTAACATTTTGCATTTAAGCCCCAAATTTAATGAATCGAACCTGCACGGCACGTTATACTCTCTACCATAGCTAGACCTGATCATGTTACGAAGACTTGCTTCAATACAAGCTAAAACAGAGCGAATGCCAAAGGGCCTAAGTAGGAACCGAACCGTTGATCTCATCATTAGACTATATTTTTTCTTATGCTATCATGTTCCTCATTCTGCGAACCGAGGTATTGGGCAGAAACATTTTGCCCGTTTTGCTCTACGATGCACCGTTTTCGAGATATTTAACATTTTGCATTTAAGCCCCAAATTTAATGAATCGAACTAGCATGACACATTAGCCTCTAAGCTAGCTTTCTTCATAAGAGCAGCAGCCATCTTGCGCAAGCACCCTTAAGGCGTCTCATAAAGAGCCTTGTATAACCGCCATCTTGCGTCCGCCATCTTGCGCAAGCATCCTTAGGACGTCTCTAGCCATCTTGTGCAACGAACCCTTAAGCCGCCTGATAAGAGCAACCACCATCTTGCGCAAGCATCCATAGGGAGTCTCATATGAACCTATGTATAGCGGCCATCTTGCATAAGCACCTTTAAGGAGTCATGTATAGCCACCATCTTGTGCAATTAGCGTCGAGAGATGGCTGCTGTAGAATTTTTCTTTTTAAATTATCCGCCACCATATTTCAAAGGTATGTACATAAAGAGTGTAGCACTGAGGTTTGCGATGTAAGTTGGCGGATGACAGGTGACAAAAAGCGCGTGAGTTTGTTTACTAAAGAAGAGCACGTGGAATTTTTCAATTTACCGCCACCACATTTCAAAGGTATCTAGCTAAAGATGGCAGCACGGTGCTCTCTTGATTAAGAATGGCGGATGACAGCTAACAGAACTTTTCAAATTGCCCGCTACTACAGAGGGCAGCACGGTGCTCTGCGGATTAAAGATGGCGGATGACAGCTGACGAAATTGCCCGCATGATAGCAGCACAGTGCTCTATTGTTTAAAGATGGTGGATGACAGCTGTCAAAAAAGCACGTGGCTTTGTTTACTAAACAAGAGCACATCGACTTTTTCAAATTGCCGCCACCACATGTCAAAGGTATCTAGCTAAAGATGGCAGCACGGTGCTCTCTTGTTTAAAGATGGCGGATGACAGCTAACAGAACTTTTCAAATTGCCCGCTACTACATAGAGGGCAGCACGGTGCTCTGTAGATTAAAGATGGCGGATGACAGCTGACGGAATTGCCCGCATGATAGCAGCACAGTGCTCTATTGATTAAAGATGGTGGATGACAGCTGTCAAAAAGCACGTGGCTTTGTTTCCAAACAAGAGCACATAGAATTTTTCAAATTGCCGTCACCACATTTCAAAGGTAACTATCTAAAGAGTGCAGCACTGAGGTTTGTGATGCAAGATGGCGGATGACAGCTGTCAGAAAAAAGCATGTGAGTTTGTTTCCAAACAAGAGCACGTGGAATTTCCCGCCACCACAAAGAGGGCAGCACTGTGCTCAAAGATGGCTGCTGTCACTTGGAATTGTCTGCCACCACATTTCAAAGGTATCTAGCTAAAGAGGGCAGCACGGTGCTCAAAGATGGCTGCTGTCAAAAAGCATTTTTCAAATTATCCGCCACCACATTTCAAATGTAAGTAGCTAAAGAGGGCGGCACTGTGCTCTATGGATTAAAGATGGCGGATGGCAGCTGTCAGAAAAGCACGTGGATTTGTTTATCTCGCGCTAGTGAGGTTAAGTTTGTAGCACTAAGGTTTAGGCCCGCCAAGATGGAAGCACTGCCGATGACAGGTGACGAATTTGCAGCTACTGCGATAAAGAGGGCAGCACGGTGCTCTGTAGTTTAAAGATGGCGGGTGACAGCTGTCAAAAAACACGTGGATTTGTTTCTCTCGCGCTGGTTAGGTTAAGTTGGCACCACTGAGGTTTAGGCCCGTCAAGATGGCAGCAGTGAGGTTAGCGATGCGTTGTTGTCTGTCAAAAAGCACGTGGCTGTCAAAAAACATGTGGATTTGTTTACCTCGCGCTAGTTAGGTTAAGTTGGTACTACTGAGGTTTGGGCCCGTCAAGATGGCAGTACTGAGGTTAGCGATGCGTTGTTGTCTGTCAAGAAGCACGTGGCTGTCAAAAAACACGTGGCTTTGTTTATCTCGCGCTAGTTAGGTTAAGTTGGCACCACTGAGGTTTAGGCCCGTCAAGATGGCAGCAGTGAGGTTAGCGATGCGTTGTTGTCGATGACAGCTGTCAAAAAGCACGTGGCTTTGTTTACAAATTCAAATCTCACGCCAAAATTCTAATTTCCCGCCAAAATTCTAATTTTCCGCGGGAGGCGGAGGGCCCCCTGGGAGCCCGGAGGAGGAGGCGGCGCCCGAACCATCCAATTATACTACTATATTGCACTCTTCAAGACACCATAGGGCACCATAGCTGAATTGGTAGACCAACTGACGTGAAATCAGGAGGTTGTGGGTTCGGATCCCACTGGTGTCTGGTTGGCCATTTTTATTCTATACTTAACATCTCTTCAACACGTACTAAATGTACGTAACACGACCTAATAGGTTGAAAGTCGGGTTCGATTACAATGCGGTCGTGAAAATTCAATATTCATTGACTTGGCCCTCAACGGGCAACTTAAACGCACTCTACATTGTGATGGTAGTAGTACCAGGCCTGTAGTTTAGATCCTTTCCAACAGAATAAAGATGGCCTAGGCCACCATAGCTCAATTGGTAGAGCAACCGACGCGAAATCGGGAGGTTGTGGGTTCGGATCCCACTGGTGTCTGGTTGGCAATTTTTGTTCTGTACTTAACATCTCTTCAATACGTACTGAATGTACGTAATACGACCTAATAGGTCAGATTCGATTAAAATTCTTTACGTTTCGCAAAGAACTTTGCCCCGCGTCTTCAGAAGAAAATCCCGACTATTCACGAGGAAGACTTCTCCAATGATGAGGGTTTGAATTTAGCCGTTAGTAATCGGAAGTGGTACGTTCATTCGTCACCAGATGGCTCTAACTCAAAGTCACGCTCAAGGGTGATGGTTACAGCGAAGTACAGGTTCATAGAGCCCTGCATCCTAGTGGGACGACTAAGTACAGCTCACTGAAGGAAGAAGTGAATGTAACTGCCTATCTGCCCTACATTTACAATATCACAGATCGAATAGCCAAGGACCGCCGCAAGCACAATATTAAAACCACGTTTGGCATAGTCACTAACATTGTTCACAGTTTAGATTTTAAAAATGCAAAGCAAAGCCATCTCCGTACAGGCCATGAAGACCCTTTGAGGGGTGGAAAGTAATGGCTTCCACTATCCGTAACTGCAGCACAAGATGGGGTCGTCTTTGCCCCCAGGAATTAACCTAGTACTCATTTTTGGTGTAGGCTGAGTGAACCTCAGGGCCATGTGGACCTCCGGAAGTGGAAATCTCGTTTCTTACGTTTTAAGACTTCCTGACGGGCATGCAAACCCACATCCTACCCGGTGAACCGAGCACAGCTTTACGGTCTCCGCCAAGCAGCCACTATAGTTTAGGTAAACCAAAGATACATTATCCCCACTATTACACGCTGGGGTGTACAAAATTCCATGTATTTTCACCAAAGTATACATTGGCCGAACATGCCCGTCCATTAGTACTCGGATCAAGGAACCGTGGCGAAATATTCGTCTCAACCAGCCAGACAAGTCCACAGTAGCTGAACACGCACTATCGTGTTCCGAGATGTTCGAGCTCTTACCCATAATAAACACTACAAGTCTAGGATTATACGGGAAGCTAAGGAAATAAGTAGAATTTCAACAGGGACACTGGCTATCAGTTGAGAAATACATGGTAGTCAGTCATTAAGGATATCTCTTCCCTGACCTTTCACTATTGTTATTTCGTTTGGGTGTTTTCCAAATTCGCACGTTCCTCATCACCAGATGATCCATTTCAGGCTTGTGTTGGTGTCATACTTTCATAACGTATGTGTGCACCTGTTATGCCCCCACCACCACCTCCCAGACCAACTCTAGATGGCGCCGTCTAGAGATGGGGAATCTGATTCTTTTAGAAGAACCGATTCATTTGAACCGATTCACTAAAATGATTCGTTCGTTTCATTCGTTCATTTAGTTCGTTCATTCCAATACCACGTGACGGAGAGCCGAAAGCGAAACCATGGACACAGATGAACCGTTCCGTTATGTTCTTTATAACTGCTACTGCTTTACATGTTTACAGGTTACAAGAAGTGAAATGTTCAAGGTATAATAATAATAATTGATAGCATTTTAACAAGAGTAATATCCTTTTTAGAGGTTACGGTCGAGAAATGCTACACAACTGTCTGACTAATCAACTGAAGTAGCTACCATTCGAAACTTTACGAGAATAGAAATTGAAATTTATAGTAGATATGAACATTTTTGTGGCCATATTTCACACGTTAGTTCACAAGAACAAGAACGTGAACGGAAACCTTGAAGTAAACTTAACCTAACATTTCGCAACGAGCTGGAAGTTGAATGTATATTAAAGTTCCGAGAAGTGTGTGACTTGAAACTACGTGATAATTTCTTATGGAAAAAAATATATTTTTTCCTGTAAGGTTAGGTTAGAGTATTTGACTTGTGGACATGACTTTTAGTTCAGGTTAAATAAAAAATAACAGAGTCGTTCTTCACAAGTAGTCATTGATTCAAAAATGGTGGATACCCGATTTGGCGATATGAATCAGAACGAACGAGGAACCAAGGAACGAGTTGCGGCTGCCATCTCTCGATTCAGATTTCGATTCACAAACGAGTCAATTCATTTCGTTCACTGAATCATGATTCAATCGTTCAGTGCAATTTTGAATCATTCGTTCAGAATCTCCCCATCTCTAGCGCCGTTAGTTGCCACTTGGAATGCTATTGTTGGGCCCGTGAGAGTTGGAGCCTGACATTTGAGCGGCGAAAACAGTAACTACGAAGTACGCTGCGTTGTCATAGTTACCTACATCACCCGTTATACAGCTGAGTACTTAATAAAATATGTAGGCCTAATGTAATTGAATAAACTTTGAACCGTCCCTCAGCTCGTGGTAATAATTTCAGCATTTAAGACAGAACCGTCATTGCCGATAAATATGAGAGTTCATAATCACCAACAAAGTCATCAGTTTCTGACAATAACCTCTACAAATGCACATGTTGAATACAGAATAGAACTGTACAACCAGCCACTGGTTAACTTACACAAAAATAAACTAACAACGAAATAATATTCAGCAAATAAATACGCAAATATATAAAGCAGCAACAACTAACACAGTCTACTCCGAATAATATCACAAAAGCGACTGAGAGCAAGCCAGCCCACGTGGGGGTAGCTTCCTTAAATGTGGCATCGCTGTTATCGTTGCTATGAAGTAAACTCGTGTCCTCATCCTGAGGTGGTGCAGCTTTTTTCAGGCACACCCCCAGTGCAGGTGAGCTGCATGTAGGCTACAATTTTAACCACATACCAGCCCTCCTGACAGTACCTGGAATCGAACCCCGAGGACGGCAGCTAATAGCAAAAACCGCTACATTATGGAGACGGACATCGTTGCCATAGCAATGTTAGTCGACTTTTTGTCATCGGTGGCGCTAAACGCCAGACTGCATCTCTCGAGGGCCTTAGTATAGTGCTGTGCCAGCGTACGGTGAGCCATCTGGTGAACTATTAACGTACCTCTTCCAATTACTGACGGCCAAATTCAAACCCTCATTATTGTGGAAGTCTTCCTCGTAAACATTCGAGATTTTCTTCTGAAGAGGCAAAGTAAAGTTCTCTGCGAAACGTAAAGAATTTCAACTTATTTTCTTGACACGGCATAAGCCCAATAAGCCTATATCATGTCTAGCGTAATTTATGTTCATTAGGAAGAGGAAAATATACTGCAATCGGCTGCGAAAAGTGGCGAGATGTTAGCCGGTATTGGTTCGAAGGTGAATGGGGAAATGCTTGGTTTGTCCCCGAGTACTGAGGATAGAGCGTGCGGTCAGGCAGCGTACAGAATGAAAGAGTAGTACGAGTGAAGTACCTGTTGACTTTGTTAAATGATACCGAAAATATATTTTCATCTCACGAAGAGACACTACAGAACGCCTTAACAAGATTGATCATGATACTGAGAGAGAAGTATGATATGAAAATTAATACAAAGAAGATTGAAGATACGGTTTCCAACAGCGAACATTTTCCATACATACATACATACATACATACATACATACATACATACATACATACGTACGTACGTACATACATACATACATACATACATTATCATTATAGACTGTTATGCCTTTCAGCGTTCAGTCTGCAAGCCTCTGATTATTTACTAAACGTCGCCACAATCCTCGATCTGCAACTAGTGTTGTGGCCTCATTTAGTTATATACCTCTTATCTTAAATCGTTAGAAACTGAGTCTAACCATCGTCGTCTTGGTCTACCTCTACATCTCTTACCCTCCATAATAGAGTCCATTACACTCCTAGGTAACCTATCCTCCTCCATTCGCCTCACATGACCCCACCACCAAGGCCGGTTTATGCATACACCTTCATCCATCGAGTTCATTCTTAAATTAGCCTTTATCTCCTCATTCCGAGTACCCACCTGCCATTGTTCCCACCCGTTTGTACCAGCAATCAATCTTGCTACCTTCATGTGTGTTACTTCTAACTTATGAATACAATATCCTGAGCCCAACCAGCTTTCGCTCCCGTAAAGCAAAGTTGATCCGAAAACAGACCAATGTAAAGATAGTTTCGTCTGGGAGCTGACTTCCTTCTTACAGAATACTACTGATCGCAACTGCGAGCTCACTGCATTAGCTTTACTACACTTTGATTCAATCTCACTTACTATATTACCATCCTGGGAGAACACACAACCTAAATACTTGAAATTATCGACCTGTTCTAGCTTTGTATCACCAACCTGACATTCAATTCTGTTGAATTTCTTACCTACTGACATCAATTTACTCTTCGAGAGGCTAATTTTCATACCATACTCATTGCACCTATTTTCAAGTTCAAAGATATTAGACCGCAGCGCAGGCTTTCGGCACAATCTGCCATTAAGACCAAGTCGTCAGCATAGGCTAGACTGCTTACTACATTTCCACCTTACTGAATCACTCCCTGCCATTTTATACCTTTCAGCAGATGAGCCATGGAAACTACGAACAGCAAAGGTGAAAGATTACAGCCTTGTATAACCCCTGTAAGTACCCTGAACCAAGAACTCATTCTACCATCAATTCTTACTGAAGCCCAGTTGTCAACATAAATACCTTTAATTGATTTTAATAATCTACCGTTAATTCCATAGTCCCTCAGTATAGTGAACATCTTTTCCCACGGCACTCTGTCATGTGCTTTCTCTAGATCTACGAAACATACACACAACTGCCTATTCCTCTTGTAGCATTTTTCAATTACCTGGCTCATACTGAAAATCTGATCCTGACAGTCTCTCTGTGGTCTGAAACCACACTGGTTTTCATCCAACTTCCTCTCAAGGACTGATCGCACCCTCCCTTCCATGATGCCAGTGAATACTTTGCCTGGTATACTAATCAGTGAGATACCTCGATAGTTGTTGCAATCCTTCCTGTTTCCTTGCTTGTAGATAGGTGCAATTACTGCTTTTGTCCAATCTGAAGGTACATTACCAACACTCCACGCTAATTTTACTACTCTATGAAGCCATTTCATCCCTGCCTTCCCACTATACTTCACCATTTCGGGTCTAAATTCATCTATTCCTGCTGCCTTATGACAATGGAGTTTATTTAGCATCCTTTCCATCTTCTCAAGCGTGATTTCACCAATATCATTTTCCTCCTCCCCATGAGCTTGGCTGTTCGCAACACCACCAGGATGATTTCCTTTTACATTGAGAAGATGTTCAAAATATTCCCTCCACCTCTCCAGTGATTTTCTGGGATCTATTATGACTTCACCTGAATTACTAAAACCAGTGTTAATTTTCTTTTTCCCTCCCTTCCTAAGAATCTTTATTACTGTCCAGAAAGGTTTCCCTGCTGCTTGACCTAGCCTTTCCAGGTTATTACCAAAATCTTCCCACGACTTCTTTTTGGATTCAACAACTATTTGTTTTTCTCTGTTTCTTTCATCTACGTACAAATTCCCGTCTGCCTCGGCCCTTGTTTGGAGCCATTTCTGATAAGCCTTCTTTTTACGTTTACAAGCTGCTCTCACTTCATCATTCCACCAAGATGTTCGCCTTTTCCCATCTTTACAAACAGTTGTTCCTAGGCATTCCCTTGCTGTTTCTACTACAGCATCCCTGTTTGCCACCCATTCACTTTCTATATTCTGAACCTGCTTACTCTCTACTGTTTGAAACTTCTCACTAATCATATCAATGTACTTCTGTCTAATTTCCTCGTCCTGGAGATTTTCTACCTTATTCGTTTGCAGACAGATTTCACTTTCTCTACCTCAGGCCTAGAGATACTTAGTTCACTACAGATCAGATAGTGGTCTGTATCATCGAAAACTCCTCAGGAAACTCTTACATTCCTAACAGATTTCCTGAATTCGAAGTCTGTTAAGATTTATTTTATTATGGATCTGGTACCTCTAGCCTCCCATGTGTAGCGGTGAATAGCTTTATGCTTGAAGAATGTATTCGTAACAGCTAAACCCATACTAGCACAGAAGTCCAGCAAACGCTTCCCATTCCCATTAGCTTCCATATCTTCCCCACATTTACCAGTCACCCTTTCGTATCCTTCAGTTCTATTCCCAAATCTCGCATTGAAATCGCCCATTTACACTATTCTATTCTTTCTGTTGACCCTGACCACGATGTCACTCAATGCTTCATAAAACTTGTCAACTTCATCCTCATCTGCACCCTCTCATGGTGAATACACGGAGACAATTCTAGTCCTAATTCCTCCAACTGACAAATCTACCCATATCATTCGCTCACTTACGAGCCTAACAGAAACTATGTTGCGCGCAATGGTATTCCTGATACAGAGCCCTAGCCCAGATTCTGCCCTTCCCTTTCTAACACCCGTTAAGTACACTTTATAGTCTCCACTCTCTTCCTTGTTATCTCCCCTTACCTGAATATCACCTACTCCTAGCACATCCACATGCATCCTCTTTGCTGACTCCAGTCGGCATAAAAATTAATAATTTACCACTCAGACAAGTAAGTGCATTTACCTACTTAGGAAACAAATTCAGTTCAAATGCATAAAGTTCAGCCGACATAAAGAGCAAAATTGCACTGGCAAAGATTGCCTCTTACAGGAAAAGGGTGCTACTTACATCAAGGAATCTACATGTGGAGACTAAAAGGAGATCCATTAAGTGCTATGTTTGAAGTGTGGCCTTGTATGGCTCAGACGTGGAGTATTGGCGCATGCGATAAGAAATGTATGTAGGAGTTGGAGATGTAATGCTGAGGGAAGATGGATAAGATCTCATGGACAGAAAAATGAAGTTCTCAGAAGAATAGTGTGCCCTACTGCACTTTAAAGTTCCGTCCAGGCGAAGGCCGGTCTCGAACCCAGAGTACAGTAGTGAACGAACTCTCACAGACGTGAGCTGGTGCACATAGTCTTACCTGAACATAGTCCTCTTCAATCAGCCGGGAGAGCGCTCTTCTCAGGGATAACATGGGTATAACGGGGCAACATAAAGATAAAACACTAGGACATGTGCCTACTCAGGTAAGAATTCGGCTAAATTAAAAATTAAAAATAAAATATCTAACAGAAAACACCGCTGCATTCAAAGTTTAACAAATAGGGATTTATTACATAAACTTGAATTATTTACAAATGAAAGAGCTTTTCAATATGAGTTGGTAAAATGACGCTGAGCCGATGACTACCAATTCACTGCCTTCACGAAAACACGTGAGCTGCAACAAGCATGTTACAATAGTGTAAGTAACGAAGTTTAGAAAGATGGATATCTGCTTAATTACACAAAAACAATGATTCCCATAAAAAATTACAATGCCTCGCGCCGTCGAACCCCGGTGCAAACAAAATCACCACAAAATTTACAATGACCTGACTCGGTCACGAACCCTAGTCCCATGACAAGTAAGGCGTCCAAGATACCTATGCACACAATATAAAAGGACCCAATCAACACATACATGGGTGTCAGGATAAAACGGGCCAGTGTTAAAATATTACGTAAAACAAATAGGACATAAAACAAATCTCTCTCTGCTTTCAAAACATGAAGGTCGTTTCTTCCCCTCCCGGCATACTTGACATACTGCAGACGACCAACCCACAAGCCTGTGACGTCAAGCTCAATGACCTCCACTCTCACCACTTCACTTGCGGCAGCCCCTAATTTATGAGCTTAAATGGGTGACAGGCTAAATTCTTGCCTTTCAAAAGAACACTTCACGTAGTCAGCTGCTAAAGCCCTCATTTAAATATACCTGGGCTATCTGCCCTCGTCTCAATACCTCCCGCAGTCTCGCTCATCTTACTTATGCCTCTCATGGGCTAAATCCTGGTGCTACAAAACACTAATCATTAAGAGATCATCACATGGCCATACTAGGCATTTCCAAAATATATTCAATAAACTTTCAATAGTTGGGCTCTCTCATGCCAACTGCAAATTTTACTTCTGCCTCTCATGGGCTCAAATCTCTTAAATATTTGGACTCGCTCGCTCTATCAGTGAATCTGGGTGAATTACTGGTCACGACTTGGTCACGACTTGGTCATAACGATACACTTCTACGTCTGCAGAAACAAATGCCTAAATGCGATCTAATCAAAGTACCTATCTGTAGACTAACCTCCATGCCTAAATGAGTTCGATCAGACCCTTACAAAACACGTACGTTAAAATAACGCAATCAAAATGAACTACAACTTCGCTAACAAGGACTCTACAAATAACATCTACCTTAAAGTACGGGGTTCGAGTTTGAGGCCTAGCTCTAAATTACAAGGGAAATTTTCCTACTACAACAAATCTGTTGACTGACGGCCCCCATATTCCTATCTAAATTTAAATGACATGCTTGAAACAGAATTGGAAAGCTCTGACCTTAATTTATCGGGGACATAGCGGAGCGGCCATCCCTGTGGACCACTGGATCTACCACATTCTGATAGACTGCAGAGCTGGCATCAGATACTGCTGACCACTTGGAGACATTCTTGCTTGTGTGGCGTCTTCGTACAGCTCCCTCTGTAGTCGGAAGGTGTCCCCTTCGATGTTGTGCTGATCAGGTGCTCCCAACGTTCCTGGATCGATGCCCGTTGTTGTGTTGGCTTCAGCTCCTGGTTGTGGCTTCTTTGCAATGATGCTGTCAAACACTCGTTCTGACTTGATGCTGGGGTAATTCCTTGCAGAAATAGCAGTACGGGTAGTCGGTGTAGCTCGAAGACAAAGCGTTGTTCTCAGTACCAACACGCAGTATGACGATTCGTTCACGCAGCCTTCTGGTCGAAGAATGACTCTGATATGCCCTGGCGGCCTTAATTTATAATTCCGGATAGCGTCATCAAGCCGCTTGACTGCGTGCAATCTTAGCGCGCCCGGAAAATTTTCCCGCATTAATTATATCATGAGCTCAAATTAGCGAATGCATTAATGAATGCAGCCCTAATGCCTATCAAAATAAAGCAGAAATAATACAGGTTGCAATTCTTGTCTCAAATCCAATGCAACTCTTCCGTAACCAAAGATATTAATTTATTTCATTCTTCCCTCCTATAATAAGTTTAGCCGGGAACTGGAAAGCGTCCCCAATCTTCATCAAGAAGCTTGGCTTGAGACATAACTCCTTTTAATGAGTTCTGGAGATTTCTCATAATGACGCTCGCGCTCACTTCACATAAGAACGCTTCCTCTGAACCCCTTTATGACATATACTGTAAGACATCGGCTTCGTGGGTGGTCTTGTGTGATTCCAATATCCAATACTCAAATTAATACAATTGTTCCAATGAACAGAATGGTTCAATAGGTGAAAATGGATATTGTTATTATGATTCATATTACTTTTTACATTTATATTTATAACAACCAACGGCCATATATATTGAAAAGATAGACATTTTTAAAATAACAAGGTAAATGAATCACTCACTACATAGTTCGGTAGTTGATAACGTCCCCTTTGTACGCTGTAATGCGTGATATCCATCACAAAATAGTTCACACCAATCACAATTACATTGTGGAGAAGGTCCATAAAATTCCTTATTCTTACAAATTCTGTCGTGAAATCCATGCACTGCAAAACGTATTACAGTGTGCCTCAATACAAATCTTGAATGTGTTCACTCAACAACAGTCCATAGCCCCCGTAGAATAGAACTCCAACAAGATGAAAGAGCTCTCGCAATATTGCTTCGCTTTGTGAATTAGGTGGTAATAACATCTTGGATCTCAAATCTTCTATAAAGAAAGGTGTATATTTGGAGATGCAAAGAAATCTCTTTGAATATGCTGCCTTCACTTTTTCGATTTATTTCGTGTCTCTCAATATGAAGTGATCCCTTTTCAAATTTAGGCCATAAGTCACAATTAGTATAATCATGACTTTGAAGAGTTTAAGCGCCATTTCTAGAGAAAGCTGGTTCAAATGTGGAATGTCACTCATCGCAATGCTTGCAGCTGAAACCTTTCCTCGTATATGTATTGCGAATGAATCCCCGCGACTCTGGAAGGTGATGCCAAGATATTTGAAATGGTTCACAATAAGAAAGGAAAGGAATCCCTTAATTTTCCATCACTACAGGCACAATAGTTTTAAAGTTAATGTCATGAAAGGAATGGTTCAGGGCAAGACATAAAAATTGCAATACTCTAGACAGAGCAGAGAAGATGTAGGAGCAGGCTCATATGAGGAGTGGAGAAGAATTGATGCCAACCAATCTTCGGATTGAATATTAAGAAATTTTTCAGGTCATTATCTAGCAATATGACACAGTAGAATGTACCCGATGTTCCACAACTCTTGCAATTAAATAATTAGAAGTCGAGCTTAACCATCTCCGCCACATTCTCCCTCTACTAGTATTACCTTCCAAGCTCCAGTCCATTATGCTCCTACGTAACTACCCTCCTCCATTCACTTCACATGAACCCCCAGCCTTAGCCGGTTAATGCATGGAGATTCACTCAGTTATTTAATTCCTAACTTCTCTTTATCCCCTCATTTCAAGTAGCCTCCTGCCATTATTCCCACCTTCTTGTATCGGCCATCATTTTCACTACTTCCACGTGTGATACTTCTGACACCGAGCAAGTTGGCCACGCGGTTATGGTCGTGCAGCTGTGAGCTGGCATTCGGGAGATAGTGGGTTCGAACCCCACTGTCGGCAGCCCTGAGGATGATTTTCCGTGGTTTCCCATTTTCACACCACACAAATGCTGAGACTGTACATTAATTAAGGCCACGGCCGCTTCCTTCCAACTCCTAGGCCTTTCCTATCCCATCGTCGTCATAAGAACTATCTGTGTCGGTGCAACGTAAAACAAATTGTAAAAATAAATGTTACTTCCGACATGAGAAAAAGATATCCTAAGTCAACACAGTTTTCACTCTCGTGCAGCAAAGTCAGTGAGTTCGCGGTTGTGAACTGTGTCGGAGACATGGATTTGGCCCGATTTAACGGCTGAATGCCCTTCCTGACGCCAACCATATGTGAAGGATTGCATTCACTATTGCGTGTTTATAGATGATACACTATTTAAAAAAGGATGCTGCAACATTAAATTAACCCACATTTCTTTTTTTTTACAGTTTCATTTACGTCACACCGACACATAAAAGTCGTATGGCGACGATGGGATAAAAAAGGGCTTGGAATGGGAAAGAAGTGACCGTGGCATTAATTAAGGTACAGCCCCAGAATTTTCCTGGTGCAAAAATGGGGAACCTGCCGGGCTGACGGTTAAGGCGCTGTCCTTCTAACCCCAACTTGGCAGGTTCGATCCTGGCTCAATCCGGTGGTATTTGAAGGTGCTCAAATACGACAGCCCCGTGTCGGTAGATTTACTGGCACGTAAAAGATCTCGTGCGGGACTAAATTCCGGCACCTCGGCGTCTCCGAAGACCTTAGAAAGTAGTGGGACGTAAAGCAAATAACATTAATTATTAATTATTAAAATGGGGAACCACGGAAAACCATCTTCAAGGATGCCGAAAGTGGGGTTCAAACCCACTACCTCGCAAATACAAGCTAACAGCTATGTGATCCAAACGGCGCAACCACTCGCTCGATCTGTAGATATATATTAAGACGATCCTCGAACCAGAGAAATTTACTATATGCTGTTGAAATCGCCGGTCCTGCTGGGAATCGGAACTGGGGTCCTCTGAACCGAAGGCCAGTTCGCTGACCAAACAGCCAAAGAGCCGGAAACATGATTGATTGATTGATTGATTGATTGATTGATTGATTGATTGATTGATTGATTGATTGATTGATTGATTGATTGATTGATTGATTGATTGATTGATTGATTGATTGATTGATTGATTGATTGATTGATTGATTGATTGATTGATTGATTGATTGATTGATTGATTGATTGATTGATTGATTGATTGATTGATTGATTTTCGTTGTTTAAAGGGGCCTAACATCGAGGTCATCTGCCCCTAATGGTACGAAATGAGACTAAATAAAATTACAACTTAAAAGTCCAAAATCCTCCACTGACCAGAATTCAAAGCATGAGGACGAAGAATGAATGGATGGACGGACGGATATGAATTTTAAACGATCAGTGGATCCGACCCAAAGTGCCTCACATGCACGAAAGCTGGCACAAAACAATAGTAATACTGACCAAGGGACTGCTTCTATAGCACGATGCTGAATCGATTATGCTTATAGTCGAAACGGGTCCAAAATCCAGGTCATCAGGAAAGTAGAACCATGTTATGTGTAATGTTGCGGTACTAATCAAAAGTAGCGGAGACTCGCGGTATTCCACACATTATGGTACTATTCACAGGTAGTGTAATGAGCACTTGTAACACAGACCTACGGTGTTTCGCACATTGCGGCGCTATTTGCAGGCAACGCAAACCTATAAAGGCAACGCAAACCTATGGCGGTCCTCACATAAGTAGACTTCGTACTATCCCGTAGAATTCCTTACATAGTGGGAACTGAGCATAGGTAAGGCAGAACCATGGTGTCGCTAATCCCATGGTGTCGCTCATATAGGGGTACGAATCATAGGTGCTGTAGGACTCACCTCCTGATTCACACACTGTCGCTACTAATCACAAACCTATTGCGTACCTAACATAGTGGTACTACGCGCAAGTAAATGCAACCCATGGTGTTCCCCGCGTGATGGTACTAATTACAAGTAGTTTCATGGTTCTAATTGGATCATCCCTTGGTTGCCCCTCTTAGACGCCTCTTACGACAGGCAGGGGATACCGTGAGTAAATTCTTCGCCTGCCTCCCCCACGTACAGGGGTTGTGTGTTTGGTCCGCGAGAGATATTTTATTTCCCTCAACTCCGCCGGCAAGCCGGTTAGGCCCTCCCTATCCGCCACCTGGGACGCGCTACGTGGGAGTAGCAGGTTCGTGGCCGGACACATGAGGTACCTAAAACAACATGGAATGATCAATAACGAATGATCCTGAACGTTACTATAAATAGAATATTTAAAAGAAGGATGGTGCAACATTCAATTAACCCACATTTCTCATTTTCATTTAGACAATAATTTAGCCCACCTGGTGGCCGTGAGCGTTAAGGCGTCAAGTCTATATGGTCTGACACCGTGGGTAACCAGTTCAAAAAATATTACCATCAGAATGTTGGCCGGCAGGATAGGAGAGGTGGTGATACACAATTTATAATCACTAGTTTGCATGCCAAAAGCCTCGATTCAATTCCAAGCCTGTCCGCAGTTTTCTTATGGAATGAGGGCATATGACGCTGTCAATGCTGATTCGTCCGTAAGAATGGGATGTAAAGCCTTGAGCAAACCCCATGGTGATGTTCGACATGTGTAGGCTATGTGCCGGCACCGGGTTTCACCGTCTCCCTTCCTAGTATACTATATCAGGTTATTCATTCAATCACAATGACTCTTCTGACGAGGTTGACGTTAGGAAGGGCACCCGGCCGCTACGAAGATTCATCTCACTTCATACCCGACCCGGTAGAGAAACGGGACAGCCAGGCTGAAAGGCTAAGATGGTTGAGACACTGGTCTTCTGAACCTAGCTTCGCAGGTTCGATCCTGGCTCAGCTCGGTGGTATTTGAAGGTGCTCAAATACGTCAGCCTCATATCGGTAGATTTACTGGCATGTCCTGTGGGATAAAATTCTGGCACCTCGGTGTCTCCGAAAACCATAAAATTAGTTAGTGGAACGTACAAACAATAGCATTGTTATTAATGTTAGAAATGGAACTATGGTTTGACATACTTTTAGACAATAATTTACTCGTTCAACTTCCAGTAAAATTGCTTTTTAAAATTTCCATTGACATTGACATTGACATTGTGCCGAATTTCTTTCTTTCCGCTGATTTGACTGATAAAATATATTAAATGTTTTCTAGTGTCTATTGGAATGAAACTACAAGAGTTATTGCCCAGTTGAACTTGAAACCTGTCCTCTGGTTAACCAAAGACGACATTCATCTCTATTATATTGGTTATGGGATAAGGACGGTCCGCCTTCTCTTTGGAAAGCCTACGCTTCTCATGTTCACATAAGCTGTGGTTGGGAGTGACGAGGGGATTGGTGAGGAGGAGGAGGACGGCTCTGCGGCGTCTGCGTAGAGTGTAAGGACGCCGGGCGTCGCTGGTAATAAAGGGGCAGCGCGTCCTGGCAGGCTCTGTATACGGCGCGTGATCAACGTTCCAACATGTTGCGAACGTCTCTCCTGCTCACCGTCGTGTTGGTCGCCGTGCTGCCACAGGTAGGTTCTCTCCTTCTAACATCAACAAGTGCTACCTCCTAAATGTCTTCGGCAAGATGTCACCCGAAAATATATTAAAATAAAGATCAACATATACAAGAATAACCGATATTTCAAGCTATAGGATCAAGACGGAATTGGGAAATAATTTTACCTTTGCTATGCTCATATACTGAATTGATAATTTAGCATTGAGTAACTATGGCCCTACATTCTGTTATTTTAAAGAAATAATGGACTGCAAATTATATCGGTCTCAGGCTTGATTGTGGGAGCCCGGGGAACAAATCCTAAATTTTCATCACAGTTTTGGACTTTATTAGGTATACAAAAATATCTGTTGACAAACATAGCTGGAGCTGCCATCCGCTGTTAAATATTCGTTTTAAGAAACATTTACACAGTCAACAGCATCGTGTGCGTAATTTTTCCTCTTAATTCCTTTTTGTACTGTATATGAAAGATATATCATATTCCATGCTCATATTATGTATTACATAGCATTTTTATAAACTGTAAAGCAGTGATGGTATGTTTTGTATTGAAAAAATTAAGTATACTTTGTCCTAGTAGCAATCGTATAATTAGGGAAGTTGTAAAGTAAAAATAACAAAAGCAGTGATGGTATGTTTTGTATTGAAAAAATTAAGTATACTTTGTCCTAGTAGCAATCGTATAATTAGGGAAGTTGTAAAGTAAAAATAACATATTGAATTTTAGTATTGCATAAAGCGAAATAAATCGGTACTGTAGCAAAAATTTACAATTCATGCAGCCATTTAAACTCTCTTAGTTATTATAAATGTATTCGTTATCGGAAAATCTCCAATCATCGTATTTGTTATCACGATATCATAATACATTTCATATTAATTAATTGAAATTAATTCAAACGAATATTTTACACTTTAACTAATTTAAATCCCATCAAAAGTTTGAAAGAGGAATTTTAAAATTCAATGAAAAAGATTACGGCACAAACATTATATTCCTATTTCTATATCCCTGATAGAATTTTTAAATATGATATTTTGGAAGGATAAATAATGATTTTTCGAAAGATTAATACTATTTTATTTGATGTGCATCTTCTTGAAGAAGTTGCTGCTAAATGTGCGTTGCACTGTTGTAAAAATACAAATTATATATACATGATGAATATCTATTCTTTAAAACGAAATGGTATGCATTTCCTTGTAAAATTGAAACGTTAATGATAACAATACTTGTTGAATGTTCAGCTGTCCTTCTGTTTTCAGCAAGTCCTGATAGTGGCCCTATAAAACCAAAAGCATGAGGATGGAATCAATGATACATATAAGCCATCTTAAATATTGTATATTCAGGTGAAGCGTTAGAAGAAAACATTTTCAAGAATTTGTATGCAATGCAATAGACACCTTCTGTTATTTCTATCACTAGCATGAAATTCTTCTAATGTCGGCATGTTCTTCTGAGACCCTGAATTCAAAAACGAGGAATTTTATTGAAAACAACAAACCAAATGAGCATACCTTTTAATTTAAGAAAGTTACGAGATCCGCCATGGCTTAAATATGTTATAATGCGCCAAATAATTTCAAAATGCATGCACAATAATTAACTGAGCGGTCCTTACGATAGGACATCTTCAGATATAGAAAGGTCTAAGAATTACAATTTAAAGCTGGTAGTAGAAAATTTTGCCTTCAGTTACTGCTATTCAGTTTAATTATTTTCCAGTTTATAGACTGAAATTTCGATAAGAAGAATATCTTACAAATATATAATAATTTAAATTATTAAAGTTGGAGATCATAATTTAAATTATTAAAGTTGCGGATTGAATATCTGCCATAGAAATTTCATTGTTTACCAGCACGGAATTTGTAATTGATTTGTCAGAATATGAAGGGAGATATTTAATGCCAATATCGCTGCTTTCGGACAACGTGATTACTTACATGGAAGCGGGTACACAAGTAACAGAATTCTCTTTGAACTGTTCCCCTACGTCCCACCAGAAGCTCTGTGACGGCAACGTCTTCTGGATTATACATGTTTTTGAAATAATTATCCATGGACTCATTAATATCTTCCCTTTCTTGATCAACTGGCAATGGCTGATCCGTAGCAGATTCTCTCCGAGCTATGGGTTCAATGAATAAGCCTGGCCTAAAACGGGGAATATTCCCGTGTTGAACTGGATCCTGAATTGTACATCTTTTTTCAAGTGATAGATCATGATCAAAGGGTGGTTGCATATGCGTTAATATATTAGATTACCTAATTCAAAGTTCCTCCGTGCCTCAGGCGACAACGCGCGAGCCTCTCAAAACTGGGTTCCGTGGTTCAAATCCCGGTTACTCCATGTGAGTTTTGTGCTGGGCAAAGCGGAGGCGGGACAAGATTTTCTCTGTGTACTCCAGTTTTTCTTGTCATCTTTCATTCCAGTAACACTCTCCAACATTATTTCATTTCATATGTCACTCCCAAAGGAGTGCAACAGGCTTCGGTAGCCGGCACAAATCCTGACATCGTCACTCGATAGGGGCGTAATTCATTCCATTCGTGACTCGGTCGAATGACTGGAAACAGGCTGTGTGTTTTCATTTCCTTTGCCTAATTCAAAGGCTATTCTAAACCTAAGTATGAGTAACAGAATAAATAGCAGGAATTCTATAAGTTCACATACCTGAAGTCTATTCAAATTTTTTACGGATCTATAAAAAATCATTTTTACCCGTTAAAATAAATAACCATGAAATTAAGGATATATAAGAGTGAAAATAATATTCTAGAAAAATTAATAAAGCTTCTGTACTCAACAACGTTTCCTATCCTATAATAGGAATAAGATGGAGCTGTGGGTCAACTCTTCCCATCTTTAAGTATTCTAAGTTCAGTTTTTATTGCACCCATCTTTTGCAGAAATTCTGTTAATATATCTATAAAACATTAACTTATAATTGAAGGTTTGTTAAGAATCAAGCATACTTTCCAGTGTCGAGATAGCTCATTTAACTTAAAAAAGTTTTTCGGTCTGTCAAGAACGCAAGTTCGAAACATAAAATATAACACTATAACATACCTGTAAAAATATACACGATACACTATTAAACAAAGAATGACATGTTTCGATCTACAAGAACATCCCTTTTTTGCAATTGGCTTTACGTCGTACCGATAGAGATGACACAGATAGGTCTTATGGCGACTATGGGATAGGAAAGGGCTAGGAGTGGAAATGAAACAGACGTAGCCTTAATTAAGGTAAATCCCTAGCATTTCCCTGGAATGAAAATAGTAAACCACGGAAAACATCTTCAGAGTTGCCGACAGTGGTGTTTGAACCCACCATCTCCCAAATGCAAACTCAGAGCTGCGCGCACCTAACCGCTTGGCCAACTTGCTCGGTAAGAACATCCTCAGATTCTAGCAAATCGCTTAAGAACATGTACGAATGTGTAGAGTAGTGTTTAGGATGCGTAAACTGGACAACGGTTATAAATTGGTAACATTATGAACAAATTTGTACAAATAATGAATGTACTAATCAGTGGTGACAGCAGCTGAGATAAGTACTGGAATATTTCCATAATCGACTAAAGTGAAAATGGAGTGCTAAGGCATTATTTGTACAAATTTGTTCATAACATCACCAATTCCATAATCACTGACTAATTTACGCAAAGTAAAAAATATTGTACATACATGTGATTTGACAGAATCTGACGATGTTCTTATTGAACGAAACATATCATTCTTTGTTCAATAGTGTTTTATATTAAAGGCATGTATGTTTCATAAACTGAAAAGATTTGAAGTTATCTTATTTTAATTAAGAGCCCTAAACATGCAACACATGACTGTCGCTGATGTCTGAGGAGAAATTAAAAACGAAAGCAATTTTGATCACTTAAAATTATCGGATACTTACACCTATTTTATATTATCATCATCTTGTCCATTATTAGGTCTAGTGGTCTTTTAAAATCTATTCTGGGGTCTCCGAATTGATCTTCTGTCCCACGGTACGTAGTGAAGGGCCTGACTTTGTATTCTTCACCTTTCCATTTGACGTACATGTGAAGCTATTTCTCTCTGTGAAATTGTATATAGCCTAATATGGGAGCTATTTTTAATGTTACGATTATTTGAACATTCTTTTTGAAATATAATATACAGTAGCCTGCTGTTTCTCTGGGAAGCTTCATCTCAGAATTATTTTTAAACAGGTATACTAATGCAATTATCTATTTATTTTAATTCCTTTCAATTAGAAATGTATCGTCCAGGTATGGATTTTCTCCCGGACTCAGCGAGGGATCCCATCTCTATCGCCTAAAGGGCAGTGTCCTGAAGCGGGAGACATTTCGTTGTGGATACAACTGGGGAGGAAGACCGTACCTCACCCAGGCGACCCCACCTGCTACGTTCAACAGGAGCTTTGTGAGGGATAAGACGATTGGGTGGGATGGGCAAGGGTGAAAGAAGGAAGCGGCCGTGGCTTTAAGTTAGTTACCATCCTGGCATTTGCCTGGAGGAGAAGTGGGAAACCACAGAAAATGACTTCGAGGATAGCTGAGGTGGGAATTGAAACCTCTCTACTCATTTGACCTCCCGAGGCTGAGTGGACCACGTTCCAGTCCTCGATACCACTTTACAAATTTCGTGACACAAACGGGAAAGGAACTTGGACTCCCGTGATGGCAGCTAATCACATTAACCACTATACCATAGAGGCGGATAATTAAATATTATATAAATATAATAATTGAGTACTTAGATACGTATCATTATAAAAACAATGCGACGAATTTGAATGAATACGCTCCCAAAAATTTTCGTTATCCATATTCTTGGGAGACGGGTATTTCGCATTCCGCTGTGGGTTTCTCAGTTCAGAATTCAGCCACAAGTTGATCACCTTCCTTGGTAGCCACGGCAAGCTCCATCCTGACTTCTTGTGTAACTCATCCTGATTACTGGTCCTGTAATGACCCATTTTGTCAGTGTTGGAGGTTAGTTTGTAGGTTAATCACTTACACAATTTTTATAGAAACTATCAGCATAAAATCGAGCGTGTGAAAACCTAACTTGGATGGTGACATAATTTTCATCAGGGATAGCAGTCCCTTTCTTTTATTGACTGCATTAAAGGGATCTACCTGTTTATAACACAGAAGATTCTAATTCATTTACTTCAACTGTTGCTATAACGATGACTTCCATGTGATTATTTAATATTCACTCAAATACTGACATATATTTTAAGCTTCAAAGGTCGTGTTAAGTATAGTACATCCCGAAAAGATGCTAAATTAACTATTTTATTATTTTATTTTATTAATTTAACCTCCGGGGGTAGTTTCTCCTCCGACTCAGTGAGAAATCTCACCTCTGCCGCATTAAGGACGGTGTCCTGGGGCGTGAGACATTTGGTCGGGGGAAAAATTGGGGAGGAAGACCAGTACCTCGCTCAGGTGGCTTCACCTGCTGTGCTGAACAGGGGCCTTGTGGGGGATGGAAATATTGGAAGGGATATGCGAGGAAGAGGAAAGAACGTGGCCGCCGCTTTCAGTGAGATAACACCCCTGTATTTGCCTGGTGAAGAAGTGAGAAACCACGGAGAATCACTTCGAGGGTGGCTGAAATGTGAAGCGAACAGCTCGGGAAGTCAATTGAATTGATCCCGTTCCAGTCCCTGACCAGCGGAACCTTGATTAAAACCCAAACACTGGGAATTATTGAGAAATAACAGACGATTCACATGATTAACATTTTCGTATGCATAATTAAATCGGTCTGCAAACGTTGAAGGAAAATTTGATCATTAATTTCAATTTCCTGTTGTAAAATAAATCGCCACGTAGAATTCACAGTATTAAATCTGGTTCACTTTTATTTGTTGAATCTCTGGTCTAAACATATGAAAAGGCTCATTTTTCCATTAATTCTACGTTGCGTTGAAGCAGACAGGTGTTATGGAAACGATGGAATAGCATGGGGCTAGGATTAGAAAGGAAACGACAGTGGCCATGATTAAGTTACAGCCCCAGCCTGGTGTGAAAATGGAAAAATACGGGAAGTAACCTTCACGGTTGCCGTTAGCATGGTTCGAACCGACCATCTTCGGAATATTAGCTACCAGCTACGTGTCCCAAACTCGATCGGCCTTCTCCAGTCTTTTCGATCTCTTCATACTCTGCATATTTCTTCAATTCCCAATACATCGTCGAGTTTTCGCTCAGTTTTTCCTTCCTCTCATTACTTACGCCCATACATCTCTTCAAACAGACCTGTCATCCTCTAGCATGTAACATATTCCTTTGATTTACATTTTAACAGCTTCTTGAAGGTAGAGTCAACTTGAAGAGAGAGTGTACATGATGTTGTCAAGACAAAGAGAGTCGAGGGTAATATATCAAAGTATGCAGGCATGCACAAGCTACTTATTATACAAGTATAAGTTTTCATAAGAAGACTCATCTAGTCATCACTTGTTTATTGCACTAATGAAGTGTGACTCAGAAGTCGTTGATAGGTTTAAATCATTCATGACTTTACTTCTCTTCCTTCTTTCTTTCTTTCTTTCTTTCTTTCTTTCTTTTCCATTGGGAAACATGTGACAATATGCGTCACGAAATTAGCGACATACTACTAGTGTCAACAAATTCGTGGAATGGCGCCTACAGTGTAGGCAATACAGCGTACACTCATGTAGCCTACTATAGCCAATGATTCCTTGAACTGGCGCTTAGAGTGTAGGCAATACAGTGTACACCTATGTACGTACTACAGTCATTATGATCGTCGACTGGCACTGAAGTTCACGGAACACATTGTCGTTTGACCTGTTTTTTGCGTCTTCTTCCCGTCGTGGTGATCGGGGTGATTTCGACTTGGTCATCTCAAACGTTTCGCTAGCGGATTTGCCTAATTTCTGGCAGAACTTGAAATTTGCCCGTTGCTCAGTCTACGACATTCTCAAGTTCCGCTGCTAATATTCAACCACATTTCACATCAGAGACCATACTTCTACTTATACTGTATGTACGCAACTGTCTCTTGCTGGAACTAGCGAAGAACTGTCACTGCAACATCCTGTGATACACACTCTCCGCTGTAGTGCGATGTTACCTAGCAACTGTCCGTATTGTGATGTGAAGTATTGATGAATGACCATGACTGACAGACATATTATCAAAGAGAGGCGTTAGATTACAGATGGTCGATGTGATTTTGCAGTCCATGATGTGAAGTATTGATGGATGGCCATGACTGAGAGACATATGACAGCTCTTTTACCACGGAGGCGTCATCTAATCGTACTCTAGACATATTATTATTTCAATTTTGAAAGTTTCATAGGCCTAGAGTCACTTCCCTCTTTCGATGCATTGAGTCCTACACCTGTCGACTCAGAATTCCATACAGATATCTCTCGAAAAACTATTCGTTAGATGTAAATAAATCAATCATTATCAGTTTGAGTTTAATTTTAATGGAATATATTTGATTTTCAAAAAGGTTAATTTTACTTCATCATTTTCCTTAATAGTTTAAAGTCGCACTAACACGCAGAAGGCTTTGGGCGACGCAAGCGTTGCAAAGTGGCTCGACTGGGAAGGCAGTGGCCGTGAACATAATTAAGATACAATCCAAGCATTTGTCAGGTATGAACAATTAGAAACCGCGGAAAACAATCTTCAGAACTGTTGACAATGGGATTCGAACCTACCATATCAAAATCACTCGTTATATAACTTTCCTGTCTTGAAAAAGTGAAATTATTCCTGCGACAAAAATTGCAAGTGCCTTAGAAATATATTCTCGCTGCTTGATGGAAATTAGTGTGTCTTTCAAATGACCATCAATCAATTCTTTATAAATGTTGGCTACCTTCAGAGCGTTTTTCATAATTTTGTCAAGAATTTTTTACTTTAACGCATCCATTTCCACTCGAATGTTGTTCTTAAGCTCCTTAATTCTTGCCGTCCTGTCTGAAATAGATACGTTCTTTGAGATATCCCTAAGGAAAGAATATGAGCTATCAAATCTACTATGGATGTGGGTGATAGAATAGATCCTCGGTATTCTCCACCCCTTGTATTTGAATAAAAGGGGATCATACAGGCTCTCAACTTGGAAAAGTGTTTTGATCACCAACTGAGCCTTACCTGAGATTAGAATAGATTTAATTGACCTATTGACCTTGCTTTTATCAAATCTTGTTCTCCTTTAAACCGGACCGTACAATGTTTGCACGACGTTGCGAGTCTTTGATATTTCCGATCTTTGTGCCCTTTCTTTTACCGATGCCTTCATTCTTCGAAGTTTGGTACTCTTCCAATTTTTCTTCTAATTAGTGGTGACGGTCTCCACTTGCACTTAATGCCATTTGATGAAATGTTGTGTTCGTGTAACGTTGGATCAGTCACTGAATGAGCAAGTTGCATTTTCAATCGACAAGTAATTGGGACGATCTTTTATAACTACGGCAAATTATTTAACAACTTTGGTGATTATGTCGAAAAGTACGGAGAGGTGACGAAATAAACCAGTTATTATTTACCTTGATCAATGTTCCTTTGTTCACACAGGGAAACTTAATGTTGAATAATCTCATGGTATGCTAATACTTGCAGCGTAATTGAAGACCTCCCACAAGAATAAGGATGCAAACAGCAAATCAGTAATTTTTCAGGAGAGAGAAAAATTATTTTTGGGGTTTATTTCATGAAAGACGCTACTAACAAATTGCATTCGAAATTGTACAAATAAGTTCATCTATTAAAAACAATGTATTGTTATAATTTAAAGTTTTAAGAATGGTGTATGAATAGGAAGTAACGCAATGGAGAATAATCTGCAAGTATGTCATAAATCTGTATACAACAGAAGAGAAATCCTGTACATGCATTGTAATACAAGTGATAGCAAGTAATATTAGTGTAATAACAAGAAAGTCAAGAAAATCTTTCAAACTGTAGATATGATTTCATCTGTCGACTTTATTTACGTTATCTATTACACCTGGCGATAATAATAATTTCGTGTGGCTATTTATAATAGACTGCCGACCTTGTAAGGCAGACTCTCCGTTGAGGGTAGGCGGCATCTGCCATGTGTAGGTAACTGCGTGTTATTGTGGTGGAGGATAGTGTTATGCGTGGTGTGTGAGTTGCAGGGATTTTGGGGACAGTAGAAACACCCAGCCCCCCGGCCATTGTAATTAACCAGTGAAGGTTAAAATCCACTACCCGACCGGGAATCGAACCCGCGACCCTCTGGAAAGAAGGTCAGTACGCTGACCATTCAGCCAACGAGTCGGACACACCTGGTGATGAACCAACGTAAGCTCTGTCCACCATCTTGACTGGTGTTCCAACCTTACACCACGGAGGACAAAGATCTGCTGGCTGCAAACCAGCTTGAAGTTCAAATGTAAGACATGAGATGACACCACAACACAGAGGCGTGATGATACACCATATTTCCACTGAAATCTAACTTTTCAAAAATGTTATCGTTACATCCCAATTCCTGAGAGGTCTCCAATTATGGCTGGAGTTAGATCATGTCAATATTTTTTATTCCCTCCAGTGGACTGTCATGTTAACAGGTGCTGTTCTATCACAGTGTGCTTAATTAATGGTCACTGTTTATTGAACTATAAGTAACATTCTGCAGCTCTATTGTATCGATAACTTACTGGTTTTTCTTTCCTTTTTCCTTTTCTTTCTTTTCAAGTTGCTTTCCGCCACACCGACACAGATAGGTATGGTACAGTGCCAGCATTTCCCTTGTATTGAAATGAAAAAAAAACACGGAAAACCATTTTCAGGGCTGCCGACAGTGGGGCTCGAACCCACTATCTTCCGAATACTGGATACTGGCCGCACTTGATCTGTTGCAGCCATCGATCTCGGTAGCTTGCTGGTAATTTTAGTTTCTGGGTTTATATATATAATTATTTATTTATTTTATGCCTTTGTATGTGGTGAAGTCACGTGAATTTGAAAAATAGCATTGCTAACAGTCTCTAGAAGCTACGTAAATTAATGGAATTATATTAGCCTATAATTATTATAATTGTTATTTTAATTATTAATATTATTTTTCTACATCACCTAGCTCTAAATCATACTAACACACTAACATTCATACAAGGTATTCACGTATTTAAGATAAAATCTCGACAAGACGGTTTAAATGAGACTATTGAAGTGCTATTACGTATACTGACAGCGAGAGTGTTCCATAGCCTTGCCCTGACACTTGGAAGGAGCGTCTGTATACAGATAAATGATTAACCGGTATCATAAGGGTACAAGAGAGGCTGCCTGGCCGAGGCTGTAAAGGCTTGCTCAGTTCGCCCGGAAGGACGTGGGTTGGAATCCCCGTCAGGAAGTCGTAAAATTCATGAAACGAGATTTACACTTCCGGAGGTGCATATGGCCCTGAGGTTCACTCAGCCTACGCCAAAAATGAGTACCAGATTAATTCCTGGGCGCAAAGGCGACCGGGCGTAGAGCTAACCACTCTACCCCATCACGTGCCACAGTTAACAACGGTGGAAGCCTTTACCTTCCACTCCTCCAAGGGCCTTCATGGCCTGTACGGAGGTGTCTTTGTCATAAGGGTAGAAGTCGATCTGGTATTACGTCCATGGATAGATGAGAGTAAGTTAAAATGTGAGGATAGGTATTCAGATGTAGATTAGTTCAGAAGTCGAAAAATTAGTGTCGCAGTATGTGGATTTCTTAAAGTAATTAAATATGGATTCTGCGATGAAGGCTGAATGATTTGGGTAGAACTTTTTCATAATTTATGAAATAAGTTTCCATAAAACTTGAACACACCTGAAATAGTTTTCTCGGGTTTAAATAGAGCTCATTCCATCATTTCTTCCGTTACATTATAAATACTCTAACTTAATAGTCAGCCCGTAGATACTGTAACTTTTCAACTGTGTAACAAACCTTAAAGTATTCACAGACCTCCTTATAGAATATGTCATGTTCGTTCAAGTCGAGTACTGAATTTCATCTCCAAATATGAACTATCTAACAAGACAGAACGCACATCTCAAGTACTGCTATGTACTGGTAGTTAATTGCATGATTGGCTTTCTATGTGAATGAACGGTAGAGGGTTGTCCTCTGCATCCTAATACTATGATTTCGAACTGAACAAAGGCAGTCGGATTATTTTAAAGGAGGAAACAATTCCACTCAAAACTCCATGACATAAGACATCGGCATGTTAGGGATCTCAAGTGATACACTCGTAATTAATCTGAAATAAGTCATCAAATCTGAGCACTTCGTTGGCTATTAGACATCCCGCCTATGCCATCTGGTAAAGTAAATTGAAACGTCAAACTTGAGAGACAGGTAACCTAAATGGCTTAATATCATTACACTGGATGAAGTAGATGAAGCTGTAATATTTTGTTTACCATTTTCTCTACGTCGTACCGACACGGCAACGAGGAGGTGTGTATTATTAAGACCAACACAAATACCGAGACCCGTGCCAGAAAAACCAACCGGACGTGGTTAAAATCGCCGACCTGGCACGGAGCTCCTAAATGGAAGGCTAATACACTGATCATTCGGATAAAGAGCCATTGTTAGTGAAGAAGATCTATCGACTTATCGACAGCGGCTGATAAGATAGGCGCACACAGGTCGATCTATCGGCATATACCTGTTCTCGCATTAAACTAAAAACCCAAGGAATGGTTCGATTTCTCGAAGAATGAAGATTTCAACTGAAGACAGGAACGACCATTGAATGATGGAAAAATTATAAAACGCCTTATTTGGGGATACTGAACCTACAGCAGCACCCCACCAGCCATAAAAGGTGACTGAAATGGAAACCTCCAGATTTTCCAACTTGGAAGTGAGGGTGGGGGATCATAAGTCCCCTAGCTGAGTCTGACTTGCGCTAAACTCCTTACTTTCAAAATCTACCTCCTTCATGAACTCTTGTCGTCTTCCGACTGGGATGGTTTTAGATTTACTAAGCCTAGGGAGTTTTCCATGTTCATGCATTTTGTTGGTCTTTCCTTTCTTTATCCAACAACCTCATTATTTGCAGCGTCGAAAGTCTTTCAGGTTTTCCTCTGGTCAGTGTTAATATGCGATGGTTACCCAACTGTACATCCTCCTAAAGGGGTACAAAAGGTGGTATTGGTAATAATATATGTCGATTTTTACTTTTTCATACATTCCTATTTGGACTTTCCTCTTTAATTTTTGTGCATATTTCATTTATTTTATATGACTGAAAGTATTCATAAGTTTTAAATAATATGTTACTGCTCAAGCCATTTCTCCATATTTCCTGAGAACTTGTTCAATTAAGTCAAGATATCTAGGGAAATATTTGCTCTAGAAGGCGAGAATTTATGTTTATTTGCAGTGAGCATCCTCCTGCTTAAGTTGGCTACATTGGATATCACTTGCTAGCTGGTGTTTATGTAATAACAAAAATGGTAGTATCCACGTCTTTTAGTTGCCATTACACTTTCAAGGATGATATCTGAAAAAAAAACTACATTTTTGGAAAATGTTTCCCTTTTTCTAAGAAACGACTTAAGGTTTCCGGGATGAAATGTTTACCTTTCATTAACAGAATTACTGTTTTTATATGTATCTACAGTGGTAGAGACTCCAAAAATACAGTGTTTCTCTTATAAAGTCAGACCGTCCAGCAGTGTTTGTACTCTCCGAAACCTAAGCAGCTGTGCGGAAGGCGCGCATGTTTCTCGACATTGAAAGGAGCGTGAACGTGTTCGACCTAGCATCAATAGTCAGTCTGAATCTAGCTCTTAACACGGTGAGACAGTTATCATTGAAACACCATATTTTCGTACGAAAAAGTTATTTTTAATTACGAGTTGGTTCGACGGGTTCGCGATGCATTTGTTCAGCAATTTCCTGGTGAAGTGCCACATTCACGAGCACAGATTCACGAAATTGTAAATAAATTTGTAACTACTGGCTCAGTGCTCAATAAAAACATGCGCGCACACGAACAGTTTTATAGAGGGAAAGCTAAATTACACTGGTGCGAATCTTGAACGGTCACTGAGTAAATCTCTCACAAATTTAGCACAACAAGTAGGGGTTTCGGTTTCTTATGAACACAGAACTACAAAGCTGTTACACATCAAACCGTACAGGTTTACATGGGCCCATTGTTTAAAATCTGCTGATCCAGCCACAAGAGTGAGGTATTGTGAGTGGTATCTTGCATCATTGAATGATCGTTTATTAGACCCACAGCTTGTGTTGTTTACGGATGACGCCTGGTTTTATTTTTGGTGGTGTGAACAGACATAACTCTCGCTATTGGTGTGCAGAAAATATTAATGGTGTTTATGGAGTCCCTCATTATGATGGACGACACTTCCAGAATCTTTTATAAGGTAAGATTCCATATAAGATTGTATACGCTTAAATAAGGGCGGCCGCGCGCGACGCAAGTTGGGTTGAATCACCTGCTGTAGCGCACAGTACAAACACCATGCGCTCGGTCTAGGTTTATAAGAGGTACGCTGTGGTTCGATTATAAATAAATGCATTTAAAACTGTAACCTGATTTTTGAAAATCCATGTCTTGATTGTTCACGTCTGTGGTGTAGTGGTTAGTGTGAAAATTGCCACCTCCGGAGGCTTGGGTTCGTTCCCGGTTCTGCCACGAAATTTGGAAAGTGGTTTGAGGGCTGGAACGGGGTCTACTCAGCCTCGGGAGGTAAACTGAGTAGAGGAGGGTTCGATTCCCTCCTCAGCAATCCTCGAAGTGGTTTTCCGTGGTTTCCCACTTCTCCAGGCGAATTCCGGTATGATACCTAAGTTATGGTCACGACTGCTTCCAATCCTCTTATCCCATTACAAGGCCCCTGTTCAGCATAGCAGGTGAGGACGCCTGGGAGAGGTACGGGTCCTCCTCCCCAGTTGTATTCCCGACCCAAAGTCTCGCGCTCCAGGACCTGAGGCGCTAGAGGTGGGACCCCCCACTGAGTCCGAGGGAAAAACCGACCCTCGAGGGTAAACGGATAAAGAAAGAAAGAAAGAAAGAAAGAAAGAAAGAAAGAAAGAAAGAAAGAAAGAAAGAAAGAAAGAGGAAAAGACATCTCTTGATTTCCAATAAGGGTAGAACAAAGGAAATAAATCAGTGAATGTATTAGATATGAATATATGTCCTAATAAAATTTCGCTTTATTACTTTGAATAGTCCCAGACAAAGCGGGTTATAAATCTGTTAACGTTATCAAGATAGACCTTCGATACTCCCCTTAGCACAATAATCACCATTAGTAACACGAAATAATACGTATGTTTCGCATATCAAAAGCCATTCGCATCAGATAAGAAAAGAAGTGGACCAAAGCATTCGGAGAGGATTCCGAATCGTATAGGCGGAAACAATGCAATTGCTTGCTTAAGAACCCTGTGGTCATCATGCACCTGTTATTCGGTTTGAGTCCCTGAGATTAACTGCAATTAAATGGAGAGGATCCTCCTGTTCTAATGTGATAAGTCAATATTGTCCTGATTCAGGTTGAGTAAACTAAAGCTCATATGTTTGGTCTAACTAGATTAAGTTATGCAAATCTGGTGCCTTCAGGGGAGACAATATCGTGTACAGAGCAGTATTGACCTCACGACCGCAATCTTATTACCGCTGACAATCAGGTTCTGCTAACTACACAGCAATTGTTATCTACTGCCCCCTTTCGACATGAAACCTAATAGACTGCCCTTAGTAAGGTTATTACCTTTCTCTGGTGACCCATTAATGAGCTAGAACCTTATTTCATTATCAGTCCCATACACTTCATGTGTAAAAATAAATTTGTGTCCACTCATTCTCGACGTGGACCAGCTCATTTTTCGGCATACCACCAAAGGAGATGAGCTACGTGTACCATCTCAATCACATGCCAGATCTTAAGGGGGAACCAACGCCTTTGACCGACCAAAATTGCCATTTTCAATTTATTTTTTCATATAAAATCGAACTCTTATCTTTATAGCAGTGCAAACTTGTTGTTAATACCTCCAATAATTTCGGAATTATGACCAAAAATATGAACCCTGCCACCCAAGTAAACTCTTTATCGGTAAGTTTGTTGTTCCTTTCCCGTAACTTTTGGTTTTCAGAACCGTTTCCCTGATAACTCTGGAAGTTTTTATGATATTAAGATGAAATTTTGTACACATGCATATTGCATAGAGAAGAAGATGTACTAGAATTATTGAGCTAGCTACACCGGTTAAGTTTTAAAAATATATTTTCAAATAAAAATTAAAAATCGATTCCTTGAAAATAACTTCATGAAATAATTATTTATATTTGATGGACTTCACTGATTCGAGTACGGGTTGTAGCTATAACATTATAAATCACTAGCAAATGTAACCGTGCTCCGCTACGGCATCCTACGTTGTATATGGATATCGAAGTACATTACTGTACACGCAATGAAAATGATTATTTTTTAAAATCGCATGTATCTTAGCCCTATTCGAGGAACAGCATGGGGAGGTCCCCATACGTTGTTTCCAATGTAAAGTGTGAGTTGCAGAGTTCTGATAATAACGGTATGCTCACATGCCTACTGCTATTCAAAATTTAGTTGCTAAATTTTCATTATAATAGAAGGTTCCCTTGTCTACTGTGGGGTTACAATCAATTTGGGGAGTTTTCGTCATAATAGCAGGTCCGGTTTCCTAATCCCAAACACAATCGTGTAAGGTAGGTTGGAAAAAAAATGGCATGCTCCCTTCCCTTCTTCCAGTCAAATCCAGACGGGAATTATTCATTACAGTGATAGGCCCTCCTTACTAATGCCACCTACACAGGAGTTTTGCAAGGACCGCATTCCCACTACCAGTCAAAGTCGATATGTGGAGTATTGATTACAATAGCAGACGCCCTGCTGTTGACAGTCACTATCGATTTATAAAATACTAGCTGATGTACCCGTGCTTCACTACGGGATTCTCAGAAAGACTGACTTGGTGGTTTTCCTAAATGAATTCAACATAGGTCATTACAAAAACGTCAGTAGGAATGTAGCGATTGAAAGCAATGTTATCATATAAAATACTCGATCAAATGAAAAACCGCACATTTTCTCACTTTCAACGAACAGTACTACGGTGCCGATCTAAGAGTCCAAAGTTCCAGAGCTGGAATAACCAGGTCGCAGACTGCCGTGAACACTCCACTGTCATTATTCCGTTAAATATGTACACTACTCATTCCAATCACTGCCTCAGAGTAGGGATTGAATAGCTCGAATACTATGATGAACCAGTGTGTTACGTAACAGATATATCAGAAAATGTATGAAGCAGAGGAATGGCATGCTAAAGAAGGAAGTTATCTTATTCCCCAGCTACTTCCCGCCAATCTACAGGAAGGCTGTTGCAGTCGTTACGACCAGGCGAGTTGCCCGTGTGGTTAGGGGCGCGCAGCTGTGAGCTTGCATCCGGGAGATAGTGGATTAGAACCCCACTGCCGGCAACCCTGAAGATGGTATTCCGTGGTTTCCCATTTTCACACCAGTCACACCAGGCTGTACCGTAAAGCCAAGGCTGCTTCCTTCACACCACTATTCATTTCATATCCCATAGTTGCCATAAGACCTACCTGTGTCGGTGCGACGTCAAGCAAATAAAAAAACCTCGGTACGCTGCAGTAATCCTATCTATCGGGGATGAGAGGAAACAGAAGACAAAGAGCACATCACAACAAACAATGGTCAATGTAATGTTATTGTTGATAAAGTTTATGAGCTTTCTATATTGCAGGCCTTCACATTAGTTTTCTTTCGACTCTGTGATATTAGGGTGTCTTATAAAATTATTTATATCGTAGACTGTAGTTCCTTATTCTAAGACTTTACATACCGATTTTCACTAAATTCTGTTTACCCATTTTCTCGTGTCTCGGCGCTGATATGGACTTAGTAACGAAAATCCAAATTCATGAATATATCTGATTATACGCGGTACGGTAACAATGTATAAGACATAAGTGATCGGAAATTTAATAACTTCTTACATAACTACTACTAACTTACGACATAACTAAAGTTATGTTACTTGTGTAGTATTTATCGATACGACCACTAACAACATAAATAACTTATTTGAGAATTGCATTTCAGGCCTTCCCCTAAACTACCATTTCACTCAACGTGAATAAAATAATTTGTAGCCTAGATTGCAGTGGTTCATCACCCGACATTACATTCCGATTTTCATTAAATTCTCTTCAGCCGTTTTCTATTGATGCGTGTACAGACAGACAGACAGACAGAAATTACGGAAAAGTAAAAAATGCATTTCTTTGTTACTGTGGACATGACAGATACAGAAATATCATTCATTTCAAATTCTGAACAATGCACAGGCAAAACACTAATTTTATATATAGATTACATTTCAGTCCTTCCCCTAAACTACCATTTCACTCAGAGCGTATAACATTATTGATAGCCTGTATTATAGCGACCTACTCCCCGACTTTGCATACCAATTTTCGTGAAGATACGACCACTAATAAAATAAATATTTGACAGTTAAATTTTAGACCTTCCCCTAAAATACCATTTTTCTTAGCGTGTATAGCCTATATTGTAGCTACTTATTTCCCATCTTCGTCTAGCGATTTTCATTAAGACATGATCACTAATAACATAAATATTTGAGAATTAAATTTCAGACCTTCCCCTAAACTATCATTTCACTCAGCATGATTAAAATAATTTATAGCCTAGATTGTAGCGGTTCATCAGCCGACTTTACATTCCGATTTTCATTAAATTCTCTTCAGCCGTTTTCTCGTGATGCGTGTACATACAGACAGACAGACAGACAGACAGACAGACAGACAGACGGACAGACAGACAGACAGACAGACAGAAATTACGGAAAAGTAAAAAATGCATTTTCTTGTTACTGTGGACATGATCGATACAGAAATACCATTCTTTTCAAATTCTGAGCAATGTACAGACAAAACTCTTATTTTATAGATATAGATTACATTTCAGTCCTTCCCCTAAACTGCCATTTCACTCAGAGCGTATAACATTATTGATAGCCTGTATTATAGCGACCTACTCCCCGACTTTGCATACCAATTTTCGTGAAGATACGACCACTAATAAAATAAATATTTGACAGTTAAATTTTAGACCTTCCCCTAAACTACCATTTTTCTTAGCGTGTATAGCCTATATTGTAGCTACTTATTTCCCATCTTCGTCTAGCGATTTTCATTAAGACACGACCACTAATAACATAAATATTTGAGAATTAAATTTCAGACCTTCCCCTAAACTATCATTTCACTCAGCATGATTAAAATAATTTATAGCCTAGATTGTAGCGGTTCATCAGCCGACTTTACATTCCGATTTTCATTAAATTCTCTTCAGCCGTTTTCTCGTGATGCGTGTACATACAGACAGACAGACAGACGGACAGACAGACAGAAATTACGGAAAAGTAAAAAATGCATTTTCTTGTTACTGTGGACATGATCGATACAGAAATACCATTCTTTTCAAATTCTAAGCAATGTACAGACAAAACTCTTATTTTTTAGATATAGATTACATTTCAGGCCTTCCCCTAAACTACCATTTCACTCGGTGCGAATAACATTATTGATAGCCTATATTATAGCGACCTACTCCCCGACTTTGCATACCAATTTTCGTGAAGATATGACTACTAATAAAATAAATATTTGACAATTAAATTTTAGGCCTTCCCCTAAACTACCATTTTTCTTAGCGTGTATAGCCTATATTGTAGCGACTTATTTCCCATCTTCGTCTAGCGATTTTCATTAAGACACGGCCACTAATAACATAAATATTTGAGAATTAAATTTCAGACCTTCCCCTAAACTACCATATCTCTCAGCGTGATTAAAATAATTTATAGCCTAGATTGTAGCGGTTCATCAGCCGACTTTACATTCCGATTTTCATTAAATTCTCTTCAGCCGTTTTCTCGTGATGCGTGTACATACATACATACATACAGACAGACAGACAGAAATTACGGAAAAGTAAAAAATGCATTTTCTTGTTACTGTGGACATGATCGATACAGAAATACCATTCTTTTCAAATTCTGAGCAATGTACAGACAAAACTCTTATTTTATAGATATAGATTAATTATAATGGAAGACACACTCTTTCTAGATCGCTACAAATTGGCTTAATTGAATATATACAGATCGATGTACGAAAGAAAATGCATGTTCAGAATATTGAAGACCTTTATTTCGAGATTTACTGCTCCTGAACGGTACATAATATCTACAAACGGTTTGCTCCATCATACGCCACTTTTATCGTTCTACATGGTCGATCTTGTAATATTTTCTCGTATCTCCAATATTTACGGGTTAGATCGAGTTGGAAAATTTGAATGGGGTGAAATTTGGATAATTTTTTACCACTTTACATTATATTTCGCATAATTATGTGAAAGCTTTTTTTTTTTTTTTTTTTTTTTTGCTATTTGCTTTACGTCGCACCGACACAGATATGTCTCATGGCGACGATGGGATAAGAAAGGCCTAGGAATTGGAATGAAGCGGCCGTGGCATTAATTAAGGTACAGCCCCGGTATTTTCCTGGTGTGAAAATGGGAAACCACGGAAAACCATCTTCAGGGCTGCCGACAGTGGGGCTCGAACCCACTATCCCCCGATTACTGGATACTGGCCACACTATGTGAAAGCTAGACTCATGAAATTTGGCTCGCATATGACCATCGGTCGTATCAATGTTCGTGCCAATTTTTATGATTCTAGCTTTCATATAAGTGTGTCAAACTATTAAATATAGTGTAAAAAGCACAACATTTACGTACAATCGAGAAATTCAGCCAAATCTATCGTATAATGAGGAAAAAAGTCGTAGGATCAAAGTTGTAGATCACTCCAAATTCAATGGAGATTGTGCCACCCGTTTTGTGGCACGACTTGCCGTTCAGCCGCCAAATACCTAGAAAGGAAGATATACAACGTCATTATAATTGCCTCCATATTGCGATAATTCTTGGGGGTAAAAAGTGAAAAATTTAAACATCTTGGAATGCTTCTTCCGGTTAAAGGCTAAAAGCTATAATTTCGCCAAATTTCAATTGTCTATCTCGATTAGATGATCTTGATTTGGGGATGGGGATGAGGAATTTCCTGAAAGTTTCTAAGCCCACGTAACCTATACAACTGCGTTCTTATGCTGAGCCCAAAATTTGAAGCTTTTATATAAGTTATATAGATAACAAAAACGGATCGTAGAAAAATATTTATATATTTATCAGGTAAACGGGAAAATAGTGGCCATGATACACCGCAATTTTTAATAATTAACTTAATTATATATCAGGACATAGGTTTATACGATTTCTAAATATTTAGCGATATTACTAACGAAATTAAGTAATAATGTGTTTTTTTATACTTTTATATTGGTGATCGTTTCCATTGCTGCGGGAAAAATGTTTAATACACACCATTTTTATGTGTTCATAGTTGTTTCTTCTTTTTTCTTGGCTAGTTGCTTTACGTCGCACCGATACAGGCAGGTCTTATGGCGACGATGGGACAGGGAAGGCCTAGGAGTGTGAAGGAAGCGGCCATGGCCTTAATTAAGGTACAGTCCCAGCATTTGCCTGTTGTGAAAATGGGAAACCACGGAAAACCATTTTCAGGACAGCCGACAGTGGGATTCGAACCTACTATCTCCCGAATACTGGACACTGGCTGCACTTAACCGACTACAGCTATCGAGCTTGGTGTTCATAGTTGTAGGTCCCCACTTAAATATTAAATATTGGATCCTAAATCTTACATTTTACATCAATCTTTAACATCTGACAAGGCCAGGAATTGAACCAATACCCCGAATATGACGACATGGCAACGATGGCGGTGAAAGTTAATTAAAGGGTAACGTAGTCAGATCTTGCCCAAAGGAATTTCCATCAGAAATATTTACTTTTTCTGAGATATCGTCACATAATACCTTTTTACATACCTGGAAGATAATAATAATAATAATAATAATAATAATAATAATAATAATAATAATAATAATAATAATAATAATAATAATAATAATAATAATAATAATAATAATAATAATATGTTTATAAATCTCCTTTCCAAAGACAGAGTTTATAACAAACGTTAAAGAATGTCCTCATAAAATAATTATAAATCGAAACAAAATCAAAAAAGTCAACTCCTTTAAATATTTTGGCGAATGGATAAATATAAACAAATACGTAAAACACAGTTTAGAGGTAAGAGCAAAGAAGACGAACGTAGTATTCCAGATCACTAGAAATGTATACCAAAAATGGTTGTCATGGGACACCAAAACTAAACGTTACAATGCAGTGGAGAGACCTGAGGCTCTCTATGGAGCAGAAACACTAAAACTAATGCGGAGAGGTGAAATATACAAAACTATGAACATAGAAAGAAGACTGGTTAGAATCCTTCTTGGCCCAAGGACAACACAAGCAGAATATAACAGAACATGGTCTAATAAAAATAATCTGTGTACTAGTGGAGAATATAGTACTCACAGTGCGTACAAGATGATTGTCGTTTTTGGGACATTTGAAAAGAATGAATAATGACACAGTGAAAAACAATTTAATAAAATTATTGAGCTTAACGTACAGCCAGAACGGTTTACACAGACATCAGATGATATCATAAAAGCAACCATTGACGTTAAGGATGCACATAATACAAATAGGAAGGTATATAGGAACAAAATCCAAAAAGTGATCTTCAGGCATGAACAAGAAAGAAAAAGAAAATAGCCACATAACATAGAACAGCTCCGGAAACAGAGATCAGAACGAATGGAACAGGCGTGAGCGGAGAGGAAGAAGGAACAGGGCATGAAGTGAAGAATTGATTTAACGTGCTCTGTGAAAGTGCTATTCGGTTAAATAAATAAATACACAAATAATACTTGGATTCAATTTAAACCTTATGATATCTTTTGAATTTTTTACAGGATTAGTGCCAAGCACACTACCATTACCTCCTACTTTTGAAATGAATTACGTGAAAATGATACACTCCGGATACCATATACATCACCAAACTAGAAATGTTTAACATTATTATATAATACATTCAACATGGCACCCGACATAGTTTTATGTACCACTCTAATAAAGAGGGCAAGAAAAATGTAATACAGTGTTGTGTAGTGGGGGTTTCACAGTGTTCGTTTGCCCACTATATGGGAGTTGCATTAATAGCAGGGATTACAACTGTACGTTACCCAGTAATATCTATGCAAGTCTCATAAATACCTTATTCGTTACTTTCTAAAGGCACTGAATAGTTAAATTTTTCTATCGTAAAACATGAATTATTACAGTGTTTTATGACTAGTGAGGGTTTACAACTTTGTGGGTAGAAAAATTTGTGATTTCATCTTTTAATTTCCCCTTTAATATGATTAAAGTATAACATCTAATACTTCAAAGGATATGGTATTTCATGTCAACATTTTGCCACTTCATACATTCCATTCTGCAACATGTTGCTCACTTTCTGCAACGTTTATGCTTCTACGTGATTTCCGTCTTATTTCAAAATTGAAGAATTTTGCAAGACATTTGGCATGGTAGTTTATTTTAATTACATAAACGACATTATCCAGGTTCGTTATCCTGACGCAAGTAACGTATTCTTTTTTAAACAATTAGGGCTGAAAAGTAGACAATTTTATACGAGGTGGCGGTGGTGATTGGGAACCATCCTCTATTAACAATAATCAGAGGGATAAAATGAAAGGGATTCCCATGTAAATGATAGACTCCCTAGGCTTCAAATTCTCTAATACAGTCGGGGTAGTAAAATAACAAAAGGTGACCGAGGGAGGTCAAAAATTTTACGCGTGTGTTGACGTTTTAGATGGAGCATTTTTCAACGAATGTCTTAAATATAGCCAAGTATGTGGAGAATATAAAAAATTGAATTATTTCATTAAAAGGACGATGAAGGCACTGAATGATTTGTCCAGTACAAATCTCGTTTTTCACTAAAATATTAAAAAGCAAATTTAATAGAAATTTTGCCAGTAATTTATTTCGATTATTTGAAAATAATTTCATACCTGATACTGAATGTGAGTTAAGCATAAGAAATTGGATTTAAGTTTCATTTTTTGCTACCGAATTATAAAACTGAATTGCATTACATTAAAGCAAGCGGAAGGTGTACCTTCTTTTCCGTCTTAATGTATACCATGAAAAGTGCTGACTTCTTAAAATATTCCCTAAAATGTCCACACTTTGAATTTGCAATGGTAAATGGACTATTTGAGACAAGTGAAAATGTTTAACATTATTATATAATACATTCAACATGGCACCCGACATAGTTTTATGTACCACTGTAATAAAGAGGGCAAGAAAAATGTAATACAGTGTTGTGTAGTGGGGGTTTTACAGTGTTCGTTTGCCCACTATATGGGAGTTGCATTAATAGCAGGGATTACAACTGTACGTTACCCAGTAATATCTATGCAAGTCTCATAAATACCTTATTCACAGACACAGTGACTCAAACATTTTAAAACTCCTACCTAGGCTATATTTACAAATTTCCATGGCTAAATGGTTAGCATGCTAATCTTTGGTTAAAGAAGTCCAGGGTTCGATTTCCGGTCAGGTCGGGGATTTTCACGTCCATTGGTTAATTCCAGTAACTCGAGGAATGGGTGTGTGTGCCGTATTCAGCATTAGAATTCATCATAGATTAGGCCGCTCCGGATTCCGCATGCCTTTATTATTATTATTATTATTATTATTATTATTATTATTATTATTATTATTATTATTATTATTATTATTATTATTATTATTATATTCAACATTATTAGAGATATCAGTAACTTCCAAGCAGAGTTTCCAAGATTCAAAACCCGGCTACTTCAGTGAAGATTTTCGCTCGGACAAGGAACATGAAGTAGTGGAGAGGACATTCGTTCATTAAACCTTGTGTAAGACTTAACATTCTAACTAGTGCTCTGACAGCCGCTAAAAACACTTTGGCATTTACAATATTATAACCATAGTTATAGCAGTGTTAGCCGGCTGTATGTGAATTTTAACTCCTTCCTGTGCCATGTTCATACGAAATAATGTCCGGAATGTGGATTTGAATTTCACAGCAATCATCGCACACATAAAAGCATGTATTGGGTACGTTTATGAATTGTGATAAATTCCACTCAAACAATTCCATACACAGCAGATGAGAGGTATATTCGAAGTTTCCTACTTACCAACAGCAATTCAAGGGACATTAAGCATATTTGGACTATTATTTCGGTGCTCTAACAATACGCTTTCACGGTGCATAAAAAGATTTAAGTTCATGCACTATGGCTTTATTAGGTGAATAGTTGTTTTTCCTTGGTTTTTTTCCTTTCATTTCTTTTCAGTCACAAGTCGTTGATGCAGTATGTGTTTGTGAATACGGCGTCTATGAGACTTGCATAGATATTATTGAACAACGTACACTTGAAACCCCAGCCATTTATGCAACTCCCACTTCTTAGTCGGAGAGTGGGATGCTTAACACCGTGTGAAACTCCCACTACACAACACTATTTTACATTTTCTTGCCAACTTTATTACAGTTATACACGAAACAATGCATTGTTCCATATTAATATATAGTATACACAATGGTGAGCATTTTAATTTACTGCTTCTCACTGGCTGTATACCTTACATATTTAATTCATCATTCCACTTCCCATGCCCCATTTATTGACTTGGTTTTCCCTTTCTTTTCCTTGCTAGATCTATTTATTCCTTTGTAGTACGTTGCCTGCCACTCATAGTTCCTATTTAACTTTCATGTCCGCCCTCGTATAGTAAGGTTTAGCACTATTATCTGCCGACCTGGGTGGCCCGGGTTCGATTCCCGGTAAGGCAGAGATTTAAGAATGGCAGAAGGGATGGTATGTGGTTAATGTGGTACTTTCAGCTCACCTCCATTGAGGGTGTACCTGAAAAGAGCTGCACCACCTGGGGATGAGGTCAGGAGTTGATCATTGTATGTAGATGGCTCTCCTTAATTTCTTACACGTGAATGTGAAAATCGAATTTAAGTAATCATATCATTTATAACCACTTAGTTATAATTAATTAGTGCTCCGTGGGAGAATATAAGGCTCTGAATCTGAAAATCGTAGGTTCAAACCCGGCAGAGGCAGCTGAAATTTTGAAGGGAGAAGAAATTCTTCGTGACGTACATCTCGTACGATTTTGCCACACAAAGTACCTCTGGCGACACATTCGGATTTTAAGGTACAAAATCACTAAATACTCTACCATTCGCCGCCATCTGATAGAGCAATTCGAAACATCCAAATAGACACATAGAACGCTCAAACGTATCAAATCAAAATGTCCCTTACGCGATAACAGTGTCCATATATTATTATTCTTTCTTTCTTTCTTTCTTTCTTTCTTTCTTTCTTTCTTTCTTAATCCGTTTACCCTCCTGGATTGGTTCCTCCCTTGGACTCAGTGAAGAATCCCACCATTATAATCTCGAGGGCAGTGTCTTGGAGCGTGAGACATTCTGTTGGGGATACAAATAGGAAGGAGGACCAGTATCTCAACCAGGTGGCCTCACCTGTAGTCTTGTTGGGGAGATGGTAAAATTTGAACGGATATACATGGAAGAGGGAATGTAGCGGCCGTGGCCTTAAGTTAGGCACCATCCCGGCATTTACCTGGAGAAGAAGAGGGAAACCACGTATAACCACTTCCAGGATGGCCGAGGAGAGAATCGAAATCCCTCTACTCAGTTATTGTTATCCCTTTCTCCATTAGGGTCTTCTAGGGACCACGTGATAATTTCTATGCTTCATCATTTGTTGTTCCTTCTTCTTCCTCCAATACTTCCTCATCTGCTCATTGTCTCCTTTTCCTCTCCTAGGACCATTTTCAGCCTGTTTTATATCCCTCTCGACCATGGAATCCTTTCCTTAATTAACTTTTACTTTCTAAGATTCTCTTTCCAAATCATGCTTGACTTCCTGAATTCAGGTTGCCGTTGACTTCTTGTTCCAAATATATTTTTAAGATCGGATCGGTCAACCTATTATCATCCATTCTGTATAAATGTCCAAAAAATATCAATCGGCTCTTCCGCATAGTTTCTGTTATGCTTTATATGTTCCGGTATATCATTACATCTTTATTTCCATAATTCTGTTGTTTTCAGGGGATCGAGCATTTTCCGTATAATTTTTCTTTCCAGAACTTCTAATTTATTCAGCTTGTAATTTAGTACTCAACGTTCGAGTTGACTACTGTGTTGTAGTGTTGTATTTTGAGATTTTAGATAAACACTTTCTGTTGTAGATATTTCTAGTTATACTGCGTTATTATTATTATTATTATTATTATTATTATTAATATTATTATTATTCTCTTTCCATCTCGTTTATCCTTTCTTCTAAAGTGGATTTCTCAAACCATTTTCTAGAATTGTTTCTTCCAAATATCTGAATTTCTTTACCTCCTTATTCGACCAATTTCTGTTGTCAGAAACTTTAGAACACTTTCTTTATTTGTCACAAACTTGGTTTTTTTATAGAAATTCTTAAACCTGTCCTGTTGGTTATTTCTTCCAAGAGACCGACTTGTAATTCTACATTTTCAGGTTTTCTGAAAATATACCAAAATCGTCTGCAAATCCTAGAGAGTTTATTTCAACACCTGTTCTTTCTTCCCAGTGTTATTGGTGATAGCTTGTGTTCTTTCAGTTTTTCATTACACATTTTATTATTATTATTATTATTATTATTATTATTATTATTATTATTATTATTATTATTATTATTATTATTATTATTATTATTACAATAGGTCTTATGATGACGATGGGTTTGGGAAAGGTCTAGGAGTGGGAAGGAAGTGGCCATGTTCTTAATTAAGGTACAGCCCCGGTATTTTCCTGGTGTGAAAATCGGGAACTACGGTAAACCATCTTCAGGGCTGCCGACAGTGGGGTTCGAACTCGCTATATTCCGGATGCAAGCTCACACCTGCGCGCCCTTAAACGCACGGCCAACTCTCCCGGTTATAATTATTATTATTGATGCTGTTTATATTATTATTATTATTATTATTATTATTATTATTATTATTATTATTATTATTGTTGTTGTTGTTGTTGTTGTTGTTGTTACGGGGTTACCCGTGGAGCAGAAAGAGGTTAAATAAGGTGCGGGCTGGAATGGGACTAACTACAAAATCAAACTTAATTTAAAACTTAAACTGAAGGTTATATTTTCAGAATTTCAAACTTAACAGTTTTTTATCATAATAATGAAACATCAGGTACAGTGATAATCATAAAACAAGTCTAGGAAAATACAAAATTAGTGGTCTCAACAAATCCTGGGCTTCAAGCCCTGATTTTACATTTCCTGAGCTCCTAGCTCAAATTTACGAAAGAGCACAAATTAATACAAGGGCAGAAATCCCCTAATTCAAAGAGCACTTGCTTCCAAAATTACAACATCTAGCCTTCAAGAGGCATTCAAAAATCTTACAAACGTTTGAAAAAGAGCGAACAGGCTCTCAGTTTTTCAAGCCTACTCGAGGCAACCTCAACTTACAATTATAGGCCTCTCAACCCTCTATTTACAAATGGAACTTATTTTTACAGGGGTATTAAGTACCCAACCTACTGGGCCTTCGTGGGGGTAAGAATAACAGGTTAAATTAATGGCCCGAACAAAAAATGAATGGAGGCGAATACTTGCACTCGTAGATATGAACACTGAGGTGACTCGTATAAATATAAATTAAAGCTTTACGGAAAGGAAGAAAAACAGTTACAAAACGTAGTCACCTCAAACCAAGATGAAGGGGAGCTCGAGAGGGTACATCACTCTCTATCCCCGATTTACAGTCAAAGATTTTATGAAACTTTCTACATTAGCCGGCAGAAGTTACATTTTATAAACGTAGGTTACATCATTAACGATTCGGACCTTCCCCTTGGAATAATCTGCGGAGGTAACTACAACAAGAAGGATGGAATTATGAGGCCATACCTGGTAGCAGATCTAGCTGCCGACGAAAAGGCCGCCCGCCTCCTGCTTCACACACACTCAGGTAGATGTCGATCAATTGGCCAAGAAACGTGAAAAGCCGCAGTTTATAAACCCTCAGGGAAGGTTCGAGATCATTCAAGATGAATCAGGACACGCCCTCTCAATTTTTATTGGCAGATACAAAGTGAAGAAGAAATACGGGATTGGTTGGAAATTAATTACAAAATTAGGGATTCGCTAGATTCAAAACTGGCGGAAAGAAAAGGCAGAGTTGCCAACCCAAAACTAAATGAGCATCAATCAGTTACATAAACCTAGAAATACAAAACTTGTTTAAATCATAAGTTCCTTCACTTCACACCAGGGTGCATGAACATCGTTTTTAGTGGTGTCCTCTGCGGAAAAAATGTCCAAACTTCTTGATGAATGTCAAACAAAACAAGGAGAAAATCACTCAGGTTAGGCAACTACACAATAACAAAATTACATAATATTTCGGTGGTGACATCTTCTGATTAAAGTTGTAACTTGTATTATTGGTTTCACTATTGATTGATACAGGAGTTCTTTTAGGGGCTCATTTTGAATGCGCGGCGTAGAGGTGTACCTCCTGGTATTATTATTATTATTATTATTATTATTATTATTATTATTATTGGAAGTAATGGGAAGTACCTTTCTATTGAGTAAAACATGAAAATGTATACTGACAACACAAAGATATTTGTGGTATGCAGGTAACCTACCGAAGCTGAAATAAATCTGCATAGGAAACATGTTTTTACCAGGAAATAACCGAATTATAAACAAGATGATTTAGCGATGAATGTGTCGTTAGAAACTATCTGAAAATTTCTCACCAACCCGTAATGAAACCAAGTGAAGTGTTCTCATTTCTGAGGGATGGTTCTTCAACACAGTCTTAAATTTTGATTGCTACCCAAACAAATCCACCTCCTTGCGACAACAAAAACATGTAAAATGAATGTAAAAACCGATCTAGAATACACTTGCCTTCAGACTTAGGGATTTTAACAGCAAAGCTATGTTTGCAGCATTGAACAACGGAATGAGACTTCTACTAACTCTTTCACCGTCTCAGACGTGAGTGTAACAATAATAATGTTACTGGTTTTACGTCTCACTAACTATTTTTTATGGTTTTCGGAAAAGCCAAGGAGCCGAAATTTTGTGCCTGAGGGGTTCTTTTACGCGTCAGGAAGTCTACCGACAGGTGGGTGGCGTATTTGAGCACGTTCAAATACCAACGGACTGAGACAGAATCGAGCCTGCCAAGCTGAGCTGAGCAGGCCAGCGCTCTACCGTCTGAACTAATCAGCCCGACAGACAAGTGTGTGTAGCAGTCTGTTGTTTGTTGATCTGTTTCCAAGAAAGCAGGTTCCACCAAGGCTGATATCGATGTTCATTTTGCTGGAGTTTACAGCAAACAATCTCATTTTGCGACTTGCGAAATTGCATTTTCATGGCATCTGTTATATTCATTTGTGGTTATGTAGTTCGTCAAACAAACAACACTGTTGATGTTCTATTAGGGTCGAATTCAAGAACACCATTTTCCCATTCATAGTCGAGATTTTGCGAAAAGAATTTATTTCAAAGTCGCCAATGGCCCGTACATTGACTTCAAAACTTCGACTGTAGAGGATAATACAATGGTGCACATTTGAATCATAATCCAGTTTGTGAGGGTTCTTAAAAATATCCCGGACATTATCCAAGCCCCACATACCCCTCGCCGAGTTATACTAGATGCGCAAAACCCGACTGAGTACTACAGGCATCACGAATTCAAAATTAGATATAGATTCGATAAACGAATTGTGTTAGACATATTCGCGACTAGCTGATGTACCCGTGCTTCGCTACGGAATTATCAGAAAGACTGTATTTGCGGTTTTCCTAACCAAAGTCAACTTAGGCCATTACAAAAACGTCAGTAGGAATGTAGTGATTAAAAGCAATGTTATCATATAAAATACTCGATCAGATGAAAAACCGCACATCTTCTCACTTTTAACGAACAGTACTACGGTGCCGATCTAACAGTTCAAAGCTCCATTGCTGGAATGACCAGGCCGCAGACAGCCGTGAACACTCCTCTGCCATTGTACCCTTAAATACGCACACTGCTCATTGAATAGCTAGAACGCTATGGTGAACCAGTGTGTTACGCACCAGTAGTATGAGAAAATGTATGAACCAGAGGAATGGCATGCTAAAGAATAAAGTTATCTAACTCCCCAGCTACTTCCCGCCAATATTCAGGCAGGCTAATAGACTCGGTACGACGGGTGAGTTGGCCGTGCGGTTAGGGGCGCTCAACTGTGAGCATGCATCTGGAAGGTAGTGGGTTCGAACCACACTGCCGTCAGCCCTGAAGATGGTTTTCCACGTTCTCCCATTTTCACACCAGCCAAATTCTGGGGCTGTACCGTAATTAAGGCCAGGGCCGCTTCCTTCCCACTCCTAGACCCTTTTCTATCCCATCAGCACCATAAGACCTATCTGTGTCGGTGCGACGTAAAGCAAATTCAAATAAAATACTCGGTATACAGCAGTAATCCCATCTATCGGAGATGAGTGGCAAAAGAAGACATAAAGCACATCACAACAAATAATGGTCAATGTAATGTTAGCCCATTGTTGATCAATTATATGAGCTTTCCATATTGTAGGCCTTCACATTTTGTTTCTTTTTACTCTGTAATATTAGGGCGTCTTACGTAGTCCTTATTCCCCGACCTTACATACCAATTTTAAATTAAATTCAGTTCACCCATTTTCTCGTGACTCGGCGCTGATATGGACTTAGCAACAAATATCCAAATTCATGAATATCTCTTATCATAGCCGGTACAGTCAAAATTTATAAGACATAAATGATCGGAAATTACTTTAGTTATGTGGTATTTGTCCATAGGACGACTAAAAATACATATATTTGAGAATATATTTGAGGCCTTGGCCTAAACTACCATTTCACTCAGCGTGAATAAAATTATTTATGGCCTGGATTGTAGCGACTTATTCCCCGACTTTGTGTAGCGAATTTCATTAAGATAGGACCAGTAAAAAACATATTTGAGAATTAAATTTTAAACCTTTCCCTAAACTACCATTATCTCTTCTAGACTGTAGCGACTTATTCCCCGACTTGACGTACCGATTTTAATTAAATTCTCTTCAACCGTTTTCTCAGTATGCGTGGACATGCATACAGACAGACAGGTAGACAGACAGACATTACGAAAAATTGAAAAGTGAATTTCCTTGTTACTATCGACACGACCAATAGAGAAATACCATCCTTTTTAAATTGTGAGCAATGTATGGACAAAACTCTTATTATATATTGAAACAGGAACGCCCGTACTTCAGCTTTATGAAGAGCATGGATTAACGCCAAGGCGTGTATGGTTCATGCTTTAGAGAGTATGAGAGAAGGGTAGTGAAATGAGTTCATATTTAAAGTGGAACTTGCAGTTTATAAGAAAAATGCATAGAAATTGTATCACCTTTTACAGACGAATGGTTTGAATGTCCTCAAAGATGTGGATAAGGCGTTGTCCCACGTTTGGCGTCGTCCCACGTCGTTGGCGTCGTCCCACGGTGGTTGTCAGATGTTGAAGGAGACTCGAATCTGGGCGATCGTCTGATGATCGTGCAGCGTGGAATAGTTGTTTAGCTTTGTATACCTCTAAATCCCATGAAGGGGGTAGAGAAATGTGAAACTTACGCCCAGAATGTCAATAGAATCTGATATGACACTTCTCGACCGCACTGCACTGAAAATTGTGGCGAGACACTGTTTACTGGCCGAACAAGTTCCACTGTGAATGGTGTTGGACGCACATTACTTTTAGAAAGAGAGATGAATTCAAAATCACAGTTCTGTGAAAATAATATTTTTCGTGCAATAGTCACTGTCGAACTCGAAGTGATTAGGCAATGAAAATAATCTGGAACTTTCTGAGATACAACTGTATACAACTCCGCTTAATTTCAGTGCGAAAAGAAAATAAATTAAGTCCTACGGACACAGTATTTATACTGTATGTAACAAGTACGGAGAAGCATATGCAAGGTTCTAACACACGCACATGTAGAAATAAATTAAAGTTTCTGCGAAGACAGGAAAGAAACAGTTTATGGCACGGTCTCGTGAAAAAGAACCAAGTTCTATTACGACACAGTCTTAACAAAAAATCACGTAGTTTCTCAGAGATAAATTTTCCCATGAGGCACTGTATTACACGTAACTTAATACAACTTCTCGGCAATAAATGTAGACACAATCTTTCATAGTCTCTTGAAAAGAAATAAAGGTACCGTGTTTCACAAAGCGAATCAGCACAGTCTTATGAAAGAAAATGTTAGCACGGTTCTGCGAAGTGAATTAACACAGTCTTTTGAAAATGAAGGTTGGCACAGTCTTATGACAAAAAATGTCGGCACTGTCTTTCTCACGGAGTAAATTGACACAGTCTTTAAAAAAAAGGTTGGCACTGGTCTTTATGAAACAAATTTACAATGTCCATGAAAGGAGTTGTACTTTCACTAGGGCACAATTTCACGAAATTACCTAGCACAGTCTCTTGGAGAGAAAGCAACTAAAGCGTAGTCTTTATGCCCTAAGTCCTTCAAGCACAGTTTCAAAATATCTAGTGATTACTGTGCAGTCTCTTCAATACAAAAATTCAGAAAACGAAATAATGTTACTTGGCTGAACAGACCGATATTATAAGTAACTAAGCTTTCCGCTTACACGCGAAGTTAGAGTCCAGTGAGAAGGCTTTCAACATTCGTATCACGTATTTTTAACCGCCGGTCCTTTGCCGGACCGAGTAACGAACTGTATCACATCAGCTGGCCCGAACAGCGAGACGGCTGGTTCACGACGAAGTGCTCACTCACACACTCACTGTCTCACTGTCTACCTCGGGATGGCGACCCCATTATATTGCTCAAGGTCGGCCGGCCAGACTGGAAATATGAGCTTCTTAAAAAATTCATATCTCGACCATCCTTCCGCCGATATTAATGAAATTTTGGGCAACGGCATTTGTTGTCCAGGTCTACAAAGCGACGTTCTTCAAATCACGATCTGCCCTTCTGTTCGTGATGAAATGCCATCGAATCGAATAGAACTTTCGGTGTGACGTCACTTGGCCTTGGCCGGCACTGCGTAGCAGCGCTCGCCTGCTTGCTGTCACCCATGATGCCTGCGCGCTCGGCGCTCGTTTTGAATCCATACAGTCGGGTGTTAGCGCGTTCTCCTCAAGAAATACATGAACGCTAATGCTCACAGGGCATTCCCGTTTCAATATATATATGTTCAAAAGTGCACTTGTGACAGAAAATCAAAGAGGACTACCTATTCCTCCAATACAACTGCTAATTGCTTTAAGATATTATGCCACGCGTAAATGTGAATTACAAGACTTATTAATTTATGATTCATTGGAATGCTTTTACATGTAGCTTATTGAGGGTATGTTAAATCAATCAGCGCAATGTTCTAGTTATACGTCTAGTTTATTCTTTCCTTATAGCCAACTTTGCGCCAGTTTCTGCTGACTTATGAATTGTAATCCAGTCACCTGTCAGCAGAATATAGAAGGGTGTCTCTACTGAATGCCAGGAAAAGACCTCAGTTTTCAAGTCTTTGCATACTGAACAACTGTATTTTCTTCAATGCTCGAGAAAAAAGAACACGATAAATTACGATACGCTTGTTTGATCATAAAATAACTAAAAGTGCTTGACGGAAACATCTCTTCTCTTGTTTTCTATTATTATTAGTATTATTATTATTACTGACATTATCATTGCCAACCTAAAATACAGTTCATAAAACCTCGACTTTGCAAAGTTTACTTCAGTCGAAGTCAACTTTGGAGAAAGTAGCGCCTATGAAACAGACTTTCCTACCAAAATATACTTTGTTAAGTATCCGTTCAAGATTTTGTTCTTGAGAACCACCCTTAGAAATAAGTTGTCATCATCATCATCATCATCATCATCGTCATCTGTTTACCCTCCAGGTTCGGCTTTTCCCTCGGACTCAGCGAGGGATCCCACCTCTACCGCCCCAAGGGCAGTGTCCTGGAGCTTCAGACTCTTGGTCGGGGGATACAACTGGGGAGAATGACCAGTACCTCGCCCAGGCGGCCTCACCTGCTATGCTGAACAGGGGCCTTGTGGAGGGATGGCGAGATTGGAAGGGATAGACAAGGAAGAGGAAAGGAAGCGGCCGTGGCCTTAAGTTAGGTACCATCCCGGCATTCGCCTGGAGGAGAAGTGGGAAACCACGGAAAACCACTTCGAGGATGGCTGAGGTGGGAATCGAACCCACCTCTACTCAGTTGACCTCCCGAGGCTGAGTGGACCCCGTTCTAGCCCTCGTACCACTTTTCAACTTTTCGTGGCAGAGCCGGGAATCGAACCTGGACCTCCGGGGGTGGCAGCGAATCACGCTAACCACTACACCACAGAGGCGGACAGAAATAAGTTGTTCCTATTGATATTGCTGGTCCCTTTCTCACTTTATTGGCGTCGATAATTTATGTTGACTTGGCTGAGTTTCACGGTCAGATGCCCTTCGAGACGCCAGTGCTATGGGAGATACAACAATATAAAAGATGTCTAGTGAAACATTTAGAATTAGCTTGATTGTGTCTTATTATTGTTATAAACAACGTATCCTTTATTATCCTGTAATGAAAATTGTTCCATTCACTTTTCAAAAGACCGAGCTCGTTAGCTGAAGTCGCTTAGGTGAGGCCAGTATCCGATAATCGGGATATAGCGTGTTCCAAACCAACTGTCGGCAGCCCTGAAGGTGGTTTTACGTAGTTTCCCATTTTAACGCTAGGCAATGCTGGGGCTGTACCTTAATTAATGCCACGGCCGTTTCCTTCTCACTCCTCGCCATTTCCTGTCCCTCGTCACCAGAAGAATATCTGTGTCAGTGCGACGATAAGTAACTTGTAAAAAAATATTTTCAAAAGAAATAAAACATCAATACCCATCAATAATATATTCCATTTATAGCTCTGAGCTACCCCTTTATCTCCAGTTTATTATCAACACATGGTGAACTACATATTAGCAGTTTGCATCCACTCCTCCATCGGTAAGTGCTTTCCCATACCTCGGCATTTCATTGATATTGATATTTCATTTCGCGGATATTGAAACCTGATATGTCGATAAATTCCCACGAGTAGCAATAATCTATCGATACGTACTGTACCGTGGAGGGAAATTGGTTACGAGTTTAGCGCAAATTTATTGTAACAGGAATACAGGTCGGAGAATAAACTCGTGCTGGTTCATTTAAAGGACTATGGGACCGATGGCTAACAATCGCATGTACTATGTTTCTGCATAAGTAAAACCACCAATGGAGGATTATTGCCCCATTTGAAGATTGTAACGCCCTCGGTGTGCTAATTATACTGAATTCTGTATTGAGAAACCAGAAATAGTTCCACAAAAAAAGTAAAGAGTGGTTCAATTCTGCAGTGCTCACACGAGAACTCATAGTCCGCACGCTGCTACAAAGTATTTTTCTCTTCCCTCCGCTTATCCTCGACATTAGAAGACATGTGATTTCAGTACCTTTCTGTCAACAGCTCGCATGCAGCATTCTCTCATTTCGCTACATTCTGTGCGGTATTATTGAAACAAATACCTAATGCGGACTGACAGTCCCACGCGGCTGTTGTATACGTTTGTTGATTGTTGCTGCTTATTTAAGTATTGTAAGTGAACTATTTTTTGTAGGTATTGGAACTTCAATTGGAGCATTTTATGCCGGTCATGTGTATAGTGCTTTGTCACAAGTTAAAGCAAATAATTGACAACCCCATGTCACGCAGGGAGTTCCTTCAACGCTTGTCCTGCGAACTTGCTGAGGAACATGTGCAAAATTGAATTGCCTTAAATAATCTGCCTAGTAATACTCCGTCAAGGATCTGTGAAATGTTCAAAATTGAACTTAGAGGACGCCTTCTGGAGAATTCCATCTCCCACAGGGGTCGGTGTGTTTACTGCGATACGAAAAAGGACAGAACTACTAGGTGCAGTTGCAAGAAGTAATACTTGTGTCTCGAACATGCAAATGTTGTGTTATCCGAATGCTCGGAGACTAAAATGTGCTGAGAGGTGTTAATTCTTTATTATAGTATATAATGTACTATGTCTTTATCTGTGATTGATCATCTTTATTATGGCTATCCCATGGGTCGTTAACGTGATTATTCCTTTAATATTGTTCTGTAATATTTAGATATTTTTATTGTTGTATATACTTTCAGAATGATTAAACATATTTTAAATTAGTTATTGTACCTCAAAAATGGATTTTCTGCCTTAGTTTTATGTTAACAAATCCTAAATCGACTTATATGTACGTGCGGACCTACAGTCCGATGCGACAACTCACGGCACGAAAGACTACCACGGGGTAGTGTGGTGATTTCTTCAAAGTAGTGGGCACTTTAACCCTTAAATACTCAGCATTGCATATACACAAATTAAACTTTACTTAATTGGCATACATTCTCTAAGGCAATTTAGTATTTTATAACAAAACTAGCAAATGCGCCCTTGATTCGCTATGGTATTCTACATTGTATACGGATTTCTATGTAAATTACTAGACACGCGGTGATTGAGATTTTATTAAGTGCATGCCACTTCGAGTTATCGAACAAACACCATTGGGAGGTTCCCATACGTTCTTTCCCGAGTAAAGTGTGAGTTATAAAGCTGTGATGATAACGGCAGCCTCACTTGCCGACTGAATTTTACAATCGAGTTGGGAAGAATCATTATAATGGCAGGCCCCCTTGACTACTGCCGGTCACAATGGATTTGGGGAGTTTTCGTTAAAATGGCATGCCACCTTTCCTACTTCCAGACATATTTCAGTTGAGGATCTTTCATTATAATGGCAGGTTCCTTCCCTACTGCCAGACAAAATTGAGTTATGCTGTTATCATTAAATGACAGGCCCATTTTCCTAATGACAGTCAACTTACTGCGAGTCACATGCAGTTGGTGAGTTTCGATTGCAATAGCAGGCCACTTTGCCTAATGCCAGTCACATTTGAAATGAGTAAACTTGTTTATAATGGCGGGCACTCTTGCCTACTGTCAGAAAGAATAGAGCTGGGGAGATTTGAACAAAATTGCATGCTCTATTACCTTATGCTAGTCAAACTGAGAAGGGAATTCTTTATTAAAATGGTAGGCCATCCTTACTAATGCCAGATACACAGGAGTTGAGAAGGACCATATTCCTTCTGCCAGTTAAAGTAGATGTGGGGAGAATTGATTACAATAGGAGACGCCGTCCTGCCGACGGTCACTATCAATTTGTAAAGTATTAATAATAATGACTTTCTAGATCGCTACAAATCGAACTCAAATAATATAGATCGATATACGAAGGTATATGCAGACATTCATTTAAAGATTTAGTGCTCCTAAACAGTGCATCATATCTACAAACGGTGTGCGAAATCAGACAGCCCATTTATTGTCCTACATTTTTGGTTCTCAAATATTTCCTCGTCTCCCATATTCACGGGTTATAATGACTTAGAAAGTTTGCATAGGGTAAAATATGGGAACATTTTAAACACTTTACATTATGTTTCGCATACTTATATGGGAGCTAGAATAATGAAATTTGGCTCACATATGGCGATCAGACTTGTCAATGTAAGTGCCGAATTTGATGACTCTGTCTTCACTATATTGTGTCAAACAATTAAATATTCGTGTAAAAATCACAAAATATACGGGCAATCAAGAAATACAGCCAAGTCTAACGTATAAGAGAGAGGGATACGACGAAACGTCATAGGACCAAAGTTGTAGATCACTCAAAATTGAACTAATATTGTGCCATCCGTTTTGTGATACGACTTGCGTTTAGCCACCAAAAACCTCGAAGGGAAGGTCTGCACCGTCATTAAAATTACCTCCATATTTCGATAATTTTCGAGCGTAAAAAGTGAATGTTTTTAAAAACTGGGAATATATCCGTCTGTTACAGGCTAAAAGCTATAATTTCACCAAATTTCAATTTTCTAGCTCGCCTGGTGGAATGTTTCGCCACCTTGATTGGGGGATAGGGGGGCAAACATTAGAAATTTCCTGAAAGTTTTCAGCCCACGAAACTTGTAGGTTACCGCTTTGATAAATATATACGACTGCGTTCTCATTCTGAGCGCAAAATGTGAAGCCCCAAGCATATCCCCCTCAGGGAATTTTGAGAATTTTCGTTTTTTCTAGGGATCCTTCTCTAGTACCAAGTTGTAAATTTCTGAGATTCCTGGAAGGCTTTCATTAATTCTCTCCTATTTTCACTTTTATACATTTATATACTGATCGCTCTAAACCGACTTGCTTTTATACATATAGATACAAGCCTGGAAAATAATAATTTATGTTACCACCTGGTTGTTATAGCGCTGACAAAAGCATGGAGTTTGTTAATTAAATGAAACTCTGCAAGTAGGTGGTAAGACCTCAACTCTGCCGGGCTGAGTGGCTCAGATGGTAGAGGCGCTGGACTTATGAAACCAACTTAGCAGAAGGGATCCTGGATCAGTCCTGTGCTATTTGAGGTGTCCAAACGTCAGCCTCGTGTCGGTAGATTTACTGGAACGTAGAGAACTCCTGCGGGACTAAATTCCGGCACCTCTGCGTCTCCGAAAATCGGAAAAGTAGTTAGTAGGGTGTAAAAACCAAAAACATGATTATTAGACCTCACCCCGAAAATCTTCCCATTTGTCTCGTACTAAGCCTGTGTTAGATTGGAAAGCAAAAAATTTAAGCGAAAGAGATAAAATACTTTATCTGTCATATTTATTAAATTATATGGAAATATTGTCCATTTCATCATTTGATTGGTTTATTTGGTATATTTTCTTTACATAGAAATACTAGAAGTTATTTGAAATATTATAGAGTAGATATATTTGTTAAATATAATAATTGTCTATAAAAGACAAGCATTATAGGCCTACATGGAACAAAACCAAATAAAATCTGGGGTGTTTTCAACACCCCACGCGACCACTTCTTATCTTTTGTCCCCCAGTGGAACAGGGTCGGCTATTTTGTTGCAAGCCCGTCTCCACTCGCTTCTATTAAGGGCATCATTTGAAACAAGAATAATATAGCTCGTGTCTTCCTGAAGCCGATCAAGCCAGAGTTTCTTGGCCGATCAGGTAGCCTGTTTCCAGATGGCGTGATGCGAAGTGCCGTCTGTACAATGGATGAAACTTCTCTATGCATTACGTAGCAATACCACCGAAGTCTGGCCTCACGCAACTTGTCTACGATTGGGGCAACTCCCATGATTTTCCAGATGTTGGTGACATGATCTAGCTGGGCCACTCCAAGTCACCAGAGAAGCATGCGCATCTCCACCACGTGAAGTGTTTGCTCGTTCTTGATGGCTGCTGGCCAACATTCAGAGCCATACAGAGGGACTGGGCGAACGCCAGTCCTGTAAACCTTGGACTTCAGACAGATTTGTATCCGGCGATTGCAGAGAACACAAGTAGTTTGCCGTCACTTCATCCAGGCCACATTTACTCGTCCCCGGACGTCCAAAATAGTGTCACACTCAGGGATGATCAAAGAACCGAGGTATTACGAACTTTACAAACGTAGGTGCGTCTTCTAGAGGGTTAAATCAAGGTACAAAATCCATTGTCTGTATTGGGATTCAAGTAGGTTCTTGGATAAATTAGCCGCTAATAGGAACGGTTTTTAGAACAGTTCTCAAATATGTGTGGGAGATTCTGTCTTTTAATATTCCTTTGAAAAGTCCAGCCTGAAATTAACAAACGCATTATGCCTGACAATAAAGCTTACTTTTCCAATCTAAAGCTGTTCAATTCGTCCTTATTGTTCAGAACTACCAGACTGAAACTTGACAAAAGACGTAAGATGCATGAACTATAACTGCGAAAGACACTGAAAACGCCCTCCATGATTTTGAGTGGAAAATCTTGAGCAGGATCTACGGCTGGATAGCAAATTCTAACAGGGAATTATATGATATCATGTCAGGAGGAGATATCGTATGATTCGTGAAATCTCGGTGACTGGCTTGGGGCGAGGAGAACATGTGGAGCGTATCGAGGATGGGGGGGGGGGGAGATCGGCAAAGGTATGTTTCATGAAAGAATTTTTGGATTAAGAAGGAGAAAACGACCAGGATTTCTTTTTTTGCTAGGGGCTTTACGTCGCAGCGAAACAGATAGGTCTTATGGCGACGATGGGATAGGAAAGGCCTAGGAGTTGGAAGGAAGCGGCCGTGGCCTTAATTAAGGTACACCCCCAACATTTGCCTGGTGTGAAAATGGGAAACCACGGAAAGCCATCTTCAGGGCTGCCGATAGTGGGATTCGAACCTACTATCTCCCGGATGCAAGCTCACAGCCGCGCGCCTCTACGCGCACGGCCAACTCGCCCGGTGACCAGGAAAATATGGCTGGAGGATGAAAAATAAGATCTCAAAAGGATGAAGGTATAGAAATGCAGAAAAAGTTAAAGAAGTATGGGGGCGTATTTGAAGGGAGTTCAAAACTAACACCGAAGAAGAATTCAGTTCGTGAAAATACCCTCTTCCCCTGAACTAATTGTTTCGAAAAAAGCTGGAAATATATAACGCCGTCAACGTAATGTAATACATATTTTACCTCTGCCTTTTAGCCAGTATTCAGAAAGCAAAGCAAAGTCACTTCCGTAGAGGCAATAAAGGCCCTTGGAGGAGTGGAATGTAAAGGCTTCCACCATTGTTAACCTCAGCACGTGATGGGGTAGAGTGGTTAGCTTTACGCCCGGCCGCCTTTGCCCCCAGGAATTAACCTGGTACTCATTTTTGGAGTAGGCTGAGTAAACCTCAGGACTATATGCACCTCCGGAAGTGGAAATCTCGTTTCTTAAATTTTACGACTCCCTGGCGGGGATTCGAATCCACGTCCTTCCGGGTGAACCGTGCACGCCTTTACCGCCTCGGCTAGGCAGCCCCTCAGTATTCAGAGGTCAGATGAAATCAGTGAGTGATAAAGAGGTAAAAAAATTCAAGAGGGGAAGTATCATTTCAGAATCTCGTGGTTGGTATCCGTGCTTGCCCGGGTGTGCCCTACTTCTCCTTCCTTCAATTCTACTTTATAAGCTGAAAGAATCTATATTTATCATTTCGTACGATATGTCCGAAGAACTCAAGTTTCTTCTTTTCATGACCTCTTTCTCTATCAATCAATCAATCAATCAATCAATCAATCAATCAATCAATCAATCAATCAATCAATCAATCAATCAATCAATCAATCAATCAGTGAATCAACCAATCAATCAATCCAATGCTTTTCCTTCCCCACAGTACTGATTACAAATTGTTCCGTTGATTCCTTGGCTCCTTCGCCATGGTGATCTCTTCTGAGGACAGAAAGGCCAATATGTGAAGAGTGACATTATATGCATGGTGCATGCACAAGCCTACATATAACAGAATGGAAGTCCATTCCGTGATTAAAAATAGTGGAGAGAATGCGGCGCTATGATGTGGTTGCATGAGTTGAGGGGGCTGGGAATGTGTTCAGACAAGGGTTTTTAAGGGAGTAAAGTTGAAGTACGAATTTAGGCCGGAATGGGTGGTGAGAAAATGAAGATTGAATGTTTGGTTTACTGCGGCTTGTAAGTGAGTGAGAACTAAGGGACGGTTGTAGGGATGGATATTTAGTAATGAAATGGTGACAAAACGAATTAGGTCCTCTACTCTAGGTATTTTAAAAAGGGAACGGCTAGGTGACGTAGGTGGATCAAGGGTTCTGATAGGAGCTATGAGTTCTGGTTGATTTCAAGGTGGTGCCGGACGGCGACGGCAGCGACGAGAATACACTGTGTGATTACCTCCACAGGGATGGCATTGCGGGGTCTGATGCGTGTTGGTACACCTGAGTGTAGGGTGATCTCGATTGCAATGTCCACATTTAGGAGTCTTGGCAGTGCACTGAATGGTGGTATGATTACTGTAGATGAGACAGCGTTCACACCGGATGGCTTGTGGTGGTGGGGCACGAGATAGTTCCACTTTATGGTGGTGTCTATGTATAGAGACCCAGCTGGCCAAAATACGGTCGAAATCTTCGGGCGATGGCAGAAGAATTCTCACCATGTAGGTGGGACCCGTGGAGTTCTTGATTCTGAATGCCTTCTTGACTGGGATGCCTTCCGCGTGAAATTCGGTGATTATTGTTGCTTCTGTAATAGAGCGGTCAACACCTCGTATTACACAGCTGAGAATGCGGTAGCGTGGTGGGGACGGGGGAGTTTTGATGGGTTGAGGAGAGAGGCGTTTAAAAGGGGTACTTGATCCAAGTTGGTGAGCTCCTATTGCAGTGGTGAGTACTATACGCGTACTTCTTCTTGAGCCCGGAGCTCCCTAGTGCTGAATCGGTAGACCTCGGTTATCTTCGACATCTATATCAGCAACCACTGAAACACAAACTATGAATCGCTTATTCATCGCTGTGCGACATCTGACGTACACTTTGCAAACTAGTACTGTTGTTGTTTACACAGCAAAGCCAAACTATATAATTTATGCTAGTAACGAGATTTGCATTGAGAAATGTTATATAATGTTAAATAATGTATGCGTGACACAATTGCTGACGTAAGATAATAAATGTTTAGAAAATTCATATCGATCGATCATATTATCGATTCAATTCAGATTTCATTTCCATCCAGTTGGCAGTATAACCGGAACTGGCAGCACTCCTTCCTTGCTCCTCACCCCGTAAAAATCGGGCTGAAGAAAAAGTGCGCGTATAGTAGAGTGGCCGCAGTGTCCCCATTAACTTGAATGATTACTCCAGTTGTTGTTCGTCGGATGTCCGCTATATCCTCACGGCGCATATTAAATCTGAGCAGGGTAGAGGAAATGGCGTTGGGAGACTGGAACTCGGGGGCAGGATTGGAGAGTAGAAATGAATGCGTTCCTGAGGGGTAGGTTGGAGCAAACGGGAATAAATGATGGGACGTCTTGTGCCGGATACGAATGAAAGTCCGAGTGAAGAGGGGGTAGTGGTGGTGGGTGGAGAATTGGGCGGATTGATGGCGTCCGTGGACGGTGGAGGCGCACTTGTAATGTCTGTCCATGGTGCAGAGTTCGGGTTCAGAGCAAGGCGTCATGGGGCATGTTCTACCTCCGGAGCAGACTGCGGAGGAAATCTCTTAAACTGGAAGTGAACTGTAGTGTGTCGTGGGAAGAAATCTGGCCTGGTAGTCAGGAGTGGCAAAAGTAGACATTACGGCCGAGTGGTAAGCTGCTGCTGCTGTTTGACGGAAGTCAGTGGTGGTGGCAGTGGAGGTGGTGGCTGCCGTGGTCGTTGCTGTAGAGGTAACTGGACAATAAGGTGAATAGCGATGCATAACGAAGAGTGATGTTACGGTCGTCTGAGAAAATACAGTACGACTGACGATGTGCCCGCCCTGAGGTGAAACCTCTCGGAACTTCTTCTGTTCACCTGGTCAGAACACTTCTTTAATAGGGAATGCACTGCGCGCCTGAGCTACGGTGTAAAAAAACCGTTGAACAGTGAATGATGACCTCTTTTTCTTTGTTTGGGCGTTAGAGTACTTCAGTGTTATGCATTCTGTCAACACATAATATTCTGAGCAGGCGTCGGTAGCACCACATCTCGAAGGTTCGAAGCATCTTGGCGGTGTTCCCTGTTAGGGTCCAAGTGTTGGCACCATAAAGTAAGACAGAAAATACATAACCGAAGTAAACGGAGACGTAAATTGATCTTATACGCCCTGTTACAAAGAAGTTCGCTCATTCTCTTGAGTGGAGTTCTTGCTTGTTCAGTCCGACACATGGTTGGCGTACTTGAGCTCCTTCAAACACCACAGGGCTAAGCCGGGATCAAACCCACGAACGTAGGTTGATAAAGTAGCAAATCTACCGTCTGAATGAAGTTTGAGTGGGGTTCGAACTCACTATCCCCCGATTACTGGATTCTGGCCGCACTTAAGCGACTGCAGGTATGGAGCTTGGTATATTTCATAATAAATCAATGTGAACGTATTCGAGCACTTATTTATATGTTTGCTTTATTTATTTTTAGTCTTTTTAAAGCTCTGCTAATTCAGTTCCTACAAATTATTAAACATTAACTTTAAAAATTATGGCGTGAAGAGCTCCGCCGGATATTAATACAGGGTATTTATACAAGTAGATTACAAATTGTCAAATAATCAATAAATCTCAATTTACACACACAAACAAGTAGTCGCAGGTAAGATTGACAATTCAGATCCTATTCCTATTCACCGAGCCAGTTGGCCGTGCGGTTAGAGCCTCGCAGATGTGAGCTTGAATTCGGGAGACAGTGGGTTCAAACCCCTGAGGATGGTTTTTTGTGGTTGGCTTTTTCATACCAGGAAAATGCCGTGAATGTACCTTATATAAGGCCATAGCCGCTTCCATCCCACTCCTAGTTATTTCCTGTCCCATCGTAGCCATAAGACCTATCTGTGTCGGTACGACGTAAAGCAAATTTTTAAAAGATCCTATTCTCGAAGACCAGGAGAGTAGGCCTTGCGGTCAGAGGCGCGCGGCTGTGATCTTGCATCCGGGATAAAGCGGGTTAGAATCCCACTGTCGGCTGCCCTGAAGATGGTTTTCCGTGGTTGCCCACTTTCACACCAGGCATATGCTGGGGCTGTACGTTAATTAAGGCCACGGCCGCTTCCTTCCAACTCCTAGGCCTTTCCTATCTTCTCGGCACCATAAAACCTATCTGTGTCGGTGCGATGTAAAACCACTAGCAAAAGACACTATTCTCGAAGATGTTTATCCGAGCAAGCACGGATACCAACCACGAGATTCTGAAATGAGACTTATCCTCTCAATATTTCTTCTCTTTTTATCACTCACTGATTACATCTGACCTATGAATACTGGCTTGGAGTCAGAGGTAAAACCTGTATCACATCACTAAAGTTTACAATACGGGGATAAAAATATCTTGAATTTGAATTTTATTAACTTCTTTATTTCATAATTTTTTCAGTTTTTCTTGCTATTTGCTTTACCTCTCACCGACACAGATAGGTCGAATGGCGACGATGGGATAGGAAAATCCTAGGAATGGGAAGGAATCTTTTTTTCTAGTTGTTTTACGTCACATCGACACAGATAGGTCTTATGGCGACTATGGGACAGGGAAGGGCTGGGAGTAGGAAGGAAGCGGCCGTGGCTTTAATTAAGGTACAGCCCCAGCATTTGCCTGGTGTGAAAATGGGAAACCACGGAAAACCATTTTCAGGGCTGCCGACAGTGAGGTTCGAACCTACTATCTCCCGAATACTGGATACTGGCCGCACTTAAGCGACTGCAGCTATGAAGCTCGGTATATTTCATTATAAAGGGCAATGTGAACGTATTCGAGCACTTATTTATATGTTTGTTTTTATTTATTTTTAGTCTTTTTAAAGCTCTGCTAATTCAGTCCCTACAAATTATTACACATTATCTTTGAAAATTATGGCGTGAAGAGCATAAACAAAAAATACTATTATTTTTAACCTCTATATCAGGAGAGATTCAGAATAAAAGAAGTGAATGCTCGGTGAAGAGATTTGTTGTTGCAATAACTGCAACTACAGTGCAAGCCTTCATGATTGCGCGAGCTCCAGTATTAACATTCTCTGCATTCCTTCAGCCGAACAGGCAGCGCGGGTTACATAGACGCCAGGCGCGAAAGAATGTAGATTCGCCCCATTTTCTTCCGAACATTACATGCCCTGATTGCTCTCTTATACCACGTGTAATTACAAGGTGTGACAAGTTCCCGCGAAGTGTAAATGTTTTGTATTTAGACGACTTTTTTCTAGTGGGCAAATTTAATTAAGGATAGCATTAGAACGTTATTGGGGCTGTCCAAGGTGTAATCAGTTCACCTGGACATTATGCCTTGGTTTCCCAACAGAAAGGTGAGATATGTACTAAGACATATTTCTGGAGAGACAAAGGACTCTGAGGTTCAAATGCGATAAAATGTTACCTAGATCCTGAACTTATTTCCCAGGAACTCAAGAAAATTTTTCACTGAACGCTTGCACCTAAATACACATATCTGAAGGAATTTTCAGCATGTGGAGGCTACATCCCGCGGTACAGTTGCGATAACACAGGTGTCCTTGCACTGGATTGCCAGATTCTTGTGATTTTTCATTGATAAGGCTAAGTTTAATGTTTTCCTTGTGAGCCTGTTAATATTAATTCTATAAAAGTGACCATAAAATGTAATCGCCGTTTCCTGATTGCACCTGTGATTTTCGTAACTTGATATCATATTATTTGTTTTCCACCCAAATACTGAGGATTTTCTTTTGTTGTCTTTCGATCACCATTATTCGAGATTTGTCACCAAATATAATAGTTTCAGATGCATAAAGTGCTTCTGTTTTAACTACTGTGTTATGACGTCGAAAGTTTGCCTTTTTTGATATAATTTTATTGTATCTGTTCCAGATAATTTTGTATGCTCTTCGAACTTTTGCAGTTCTTTCTTTCTTAGCTTGCTGATTTAACCCTGCTGGTTCAATAATTTCAAGCAGACACTTAAATGTGTCTACTTGAGTATATTTCCATATTTTGTGATTAACGGTTGACTGTTGAAACTATTATTATTATTATTATTATTATTATTATTATTATTATTATTATTATTATTATTATTATTATTTAATAATAATTTAATATTATTTAATAATAATAATAATAATAATAATAATAATAATAATAATAATAATAATAATAATAATAATAATAATAATAATTCGCCCAGAATATAAGAAATGAGCACATAATCAGGTATGCTATAGAACTCTTCCTGTCTTTGTCATATTTAAATTGTTTACACTAAAAGTCGAAATCTAGTCTCCTCGATCTAGAATAGCAAATCCGTCCAAGAACGTTTCCCCACCCCCCACGCCTGCGCTAATACAAGTGTAAACTAGAATGTATGTCACGGAGTAGATATTTTCTTTATAGGTCAAAACGAAGCACATCTCACCCAATGCATATAAATCTGTTGTTTGCATAAATAACGTATATTCTTTATATTCCTTGCCAAACTTACATTTTTAGGCGAAATTCAGCCGTAAAATCCTTCGCCAGAAGTAAAACATGCCAATCCAATATCGACAACCATGATACCTACAGGAGACAAGACTGTAAGTTTTGATGATACTATAAGACATGTCAGTCTTACAGTATACATGCAAGCTTTACGACTCAGATCTTCAATAAGTATGAACCTTCAAAGGAAGTCTGTTATTGGAGATGAATATGTTTCACGGAGATCCAAGATCTTCTGACCTTCTCCACATTACTCATCCTATTTACTTATACCATGTCGCATTAGGTGTTGCGTATACAAACGTTGAATTCAACATAGCAATGTATTGAAGAAAACACATTCTGGTAAACTCAACAAGAAAAATGGCTTTGAAATGTTATGTACGTCTTGACATAAATTAGCGATAGAAAATGTGTAACGCGATGTTACCTAGCAACTGTGCAGGTTGTGAAGTATTCATGTATGGCGATGACTGAGAAACATACAGGGTGTCCGGGGAGGAAGGGCCATAAATTAGGAGGTGACAGTATTGGACATTCTAAATCGAAAACATAATTTGAACTCAGGCTTTATTTTCAATTGTTTCGGAAATACAGACCGTATTATGTGCTTGTCAATTTCCCTTTGCAACTTATGTGCAATTATTGTGTAATTGTTTATTTCCCTTCACAACTTATTCTCAAAAATACCCCAAGCAAGTTTAATGCAATTCGCAGCACTTGAAGACAGATGATGTGTTGCTAATCGGAGCTGATGTCTCTCTTCTTTAGTGTGCGCACAAGCATTTAAAATGCGAGCGAGCTATCAAGTCTTCCCTTGTTTGCACTTTTCCCTGTGGACGTCGTTCTTTAACCAACCCCTGAAACAATAATCCAGCGGCGTGACCTTAGTGGCCATGCAACATCACATTGGACACAACGTCAACTGTATTAGACATACAATTTTATCAACAAACGTCACCATGAGAGCCGGCCGGCTACCATGGCCACCTTAGTACGATTACCCAATACCGTCCGAATCTCGGAAACTATTGACAATAAAGCATATGTTTAGATAATGCTTTTGCTTTAGAATGACCAATACAATCAGCTCTTAACGTATGGCCCCTTCCTCCCGGAACACTCTGTATAGAAAGAAGGCTTGTGAAATAAATATGTCTTATGGCTGGTCGTCATAGCAGCCGTTGATGGATTGCTGTAGAAAAGAGATATTTTTATGATCATTTGATTTTTCAAAGAGAAAAGTGGTTTCTATTTTATTAAATAGGCCTCATTTCATCATACTCTAGAGAAATTATTTCATTCATGGTAGTTTAATAGGTTTTGAGCCAGTTAGATGCAAATAAATTAATCGTTATCAACTGGAGTTTCATTTATTGAAAGACTAATGACCATTTGATTTTCACGTCCGACTCGTTGGCTGAACGGTCAGCGTACTGGCCTTCGGTTCAGAGTGTCCCGGGTTCGATTCCCGGCCGGGTCTTGCATTTTAACCTTAATTGGTTAATTCCAATTGCGCGGGGGCTGGGTGTATGTGTTGTCTTCATCATCATTTCATCCTCATCACGACGCGCAGATCGCCTACGGGCGTCAAATAGAAAGACCTGCACCTGGCGAGCCGAACCCGTCCTGGGATATCCCAGCACTAAAAGCCATACGACATTTCATTTCATTTGATTTTCACGAAAAAATGATACTATTTGTTTTAGATAATATACTGTATGATTTATTCAAAAAGCGCAGAACTAAGTGATCTTCTATTTTTGTGTATTCTCAATCTTTTAGTAAATTTTAAGAACTGAATATATTTTTTAGATGAATATTGCATTTTCACGACCGTATTGTAATCGAAACAGACTTTCATCCAACAAAGATAGGTCTTATGGGGACGATGAACATCTTTAATGGACAAGTTAGGAAACTGCAACAAAATGTTTCTTAAAACATATCTTCGTCTCATCATCATCATCATCATCATCATCTGTTTACCCTCCAGGTTCGGTTTTCCCTCGGACTTAGCGAGGGATCCCACCTCTACCGCCTCAAGGGCAGTGTCCTGTAGCTTCAGACTCTTGGTCGGGGATACAACTGGGGAGTATGACCAGTACCTCGCCCAGGCGGCCTCACCTGCTGTGCTGAACAGGAGCCTTGTGGAGGAATGGGAAGATTGGAAGGGATAGGCAAGGAAGAGTGAAGGAAGCGGCCGTGGCCTTAAGTTAGGTACCATCCTGGCATTCGCCTGGAGGAGAAGTGGGAAACCACGGAAAACCACTTCCAGGATGGCTGAGGTGGGAATCGAACCCACCTCTACTCAGTTGACCTCCCGAGGCTGAGTGGACCCCGGTCCACCCCTCGTAACACTTTCCAAATTTCGTGGCAGAGCCGGAAATCGAACCCGGGCCTCCGGGGGTGGCAGCTAATCACGCTAACCACTACACCACAGAGGCGGACACATATCTTCTTCTATTAAGGAAAATATATTATTTTGCCTAATCCTCACCAATCCTGTTGTCATTCTGTTGTTGCGTTTCTGTTTTTTTCCTCTATTACCTAAGTGTAGGCGTCGACCGTGTCGACAAAATATCTTGCTCTCTGATGAAAGAAGATGCAGCAATTATTCACGCATGTCCTTTAATTTTTCTGCTGGTATGACGATTGGATTATCGTACAACATCTTCAAATTACTTTCATTTGCAAGAAAATTAACGGCTGATTTTCATTAGAAATTAATTTCTTGCAACACCTTGGCTTCAGTACCCGAAAGGGAGATTATGGGTGCTCTCTGAAACGCACAGATGTTCATGAAAACAAGGAGGATAACTAATTGAATATATCGTATTGTACTCGAATGACCACATTGTACATTCAGTTTAATAGGTCGTGTTCATTACATATTGATGATATGCTAAGTACAGAACAAAAATGACTAACTGGACACCAGTGGGTTCCAAATCTACAATTTCCCGATTTCGCATCGGTTGAGACCGTTGAATTTGCCCTTGATACTCACAGTCACACCGATTCAAACTTTTACTTGGTTTTCTTCAATGTTTACTACCTATGGGAAGAAAGTGTAAATTCAAACACGAAGTTGAATATAATTTCAGTAAACGAAATGAGAAAATTTTCAACCCATGCCCTTTATTTAGCCAGTGCCTGATATCAACCAACGAGTATTTTGAGAAGCTAGGACCTTCTGCTTTTAACAGTTTGCAATGCAAGCTTCTATCTCGTATTTTTGAATTCAGAATCTCGTCTCTCTGCTGCAAATTTAAGGCCTGTTGCCTTTCCAGATCCAAGGTCACTCGGCCTTGTCATGAAAACTAAGGATCTGTCTGTTCTAGAACAGTACCATCTTCAGTCACATAAAACTGACATGAATAACGTTTGTTATATGTCATGAAATACTATCAAAATTAGCTCAGCCGTCAGTCAATATCACACGGGATTTTCTTCGTAACTTCGTTACATGTTCCATTAGCGATGTCGCTCATCGTGAATGTCGATATTAGCCTTAAAGATAACTTCAGCCTTCAAATAAATCGCCAGCCCAGTATACAGTAGACATGAATACTGAAAGTCCACAGATAACCATACGCAATACTTCATCTTCCTTATTCCACTCAAGTCTCAGGGTCTGTGCTTCTAGTATTCTGTCTCCTCTTCTACGTAGTAGAGTCACTAAGTTCGTAGACTGGCCGTCTAGTGTCGCTGTGGTGCATTGTGGCAAGAAGTCTCTACCACAAGATATTTCCCTGGCAGTTCTTCGCTAGTCCCAGCAAGAGACAATTGCGTTCATAAAATATAAGCAGTATTACGGTCTCTGCTGTGAAGGGTAGTTGAATGTCAGAAACGGAAGATGAGAATGCCGTAGTCTGATGAACGGGCAAATTTCAAGTTCTGCCAAAAATTAGGCAAATCTGCTGGCAAAACATTTATGGTGATTAAGTTGAAATCGTCCAGCTCACCAGATAGTCAAAGGACTATGTGATCCTTGACCGTCAGCGCCATTCTATGAACATATCGACTGTAGTACCGGTATGTACAAAGGTGTTCACTGTGTTGCCTATACTCTAAGCGCCTGTCCAAGAAGTTATTAATGTACGCCATGTTGCCTACATTGTAGGTGCCAGTCTACGACATTATTTACTGTGGTAGTACAGTACATGCCATTCACGTCAGAGGATGTCACAACTCTTACCCTCATGTTGTTGTGAATAATGCCCAACCACTTCTGTTTTGACCTGCCAGGAGTTTGTCCAGTTACTTCTAGACTGAAAGCCACTCCTGCCGCAGAGGATTGATATGCTCCTTTAACATGTCCATGCCAGTGAAGCCTCATATACAGCATCTTTTCTTCAATAGTGACCACTCTCATCATCGCTCTGGCCTTTAAGTTTCCTGTTTTATGCATTAGGGGGATTCCACAGGGTCATATCAGCATATTCATTGCCATTTCATGCACTCTCTTCATTATGGTCTTCATAACTGGTCAGTCTTGCTATCCTCTTCATTCCAAGAGCATGTCAATGAGGACTCACCTCTTTGACGGTATCATAGTCACAACATCCACTTCTTACCATCAGAACTACGAACTCAGATTCAAATATGTAGTACCCTCCGTAGCTCAGGTGGCAGTGAGCTGGTCTCTCACCGCTGGATACAGTGGTTTAAATCCCGGTCACTCCATGTGAGATTTGTGCTGGACAAGGCGGAGGCAGGACATGTTTTTCTCAGGGTAATCCGGTTTCCCCTATCATATTTCATTCCAACAATACTCTCCATTAACATTTCATTTCATCTATCAGTCATTTATCATTGCCCCAGAGGAGTGCAACAGGCTTCGACAGCCGGTACATTTCTTATCGTCGCCGCTGGATGGGAGCTTCATTCATTCAATTCCTGACCCCGTCGAATGACTGCAAACAGGCTACGGATTTTCATTTTCATATATCTACACGTGCCTCATCGAGGAAGTAGATAATTGGTAATACTGTATAATCGAACTACTAATCACACTAACATCCTGATCTACCGAGCTCGATAGCTGCAGTCGCTTAAGTGCGGCCAGTATCCAGTATTCGGGAGATAGTAGGTTCGACCCCCACTGTCGGCAGCCCTGAAGATGGTTTTCAGTGGTTTCCCATTTTCACACCAGACAAATGCTGGGGCTGTACCTTAATTAAGGCCACGGCCGCTTCCTTCCCATTCCTAGCCCTTCCCCGTCCCATCATCGCCATAAGACCTATCTGTGTCGGTGCGACGTAAAACAACTATCAAAAAAAACATCCTGATCTATTAAACCAACTGATGCACTATATGTACCGAACACAGCCTATTAAGTAGAAAATTTATTTCCGGAAACCATATTAACCCAGCAACGGACGCGTGGTGAGGGAATCTTTCACTCCTTGATTTCATCATATCCCACGTCCGGCTACATGGCTAAACCGTTAGCATGCCGGCCTTGATCACAGGGGTCCAGGGTTCGATTCCCGGAAGGGTCGGGAATTTTAACCATCAATGGTTAATTTCGCTGACACGGGGGCTGGGTGTATGTGTTGTCTTCATCATCATTTCATCATCATCATCATCATCACCACCACGAAGCGCAGGTCGCCTACGGGAGTCAAATCAAAGACCTGCACCTGGCGAGCCAAACATGTCCTCAGGCACTCCCGGCGCTAAAAGCCATACGCCATTTCATCATATCCCACTGTGCAATGGTTTTGCGCGCGAGTCTCTCCTTCTAGGCATTGCAAGTTCATTGTTTTCCGCGTACGTCGACAACTGCTGCTTGTTGGCGGGGAATCGTTGTTTTCGTTTGCGGTGCATTGTTGTGATTCTTGTAGTTTGGTGAGATTTTCCCTCACCTTGCGCCTTGTTACGTTACTATTTCTGGAATTGTTAAGTACCGTACATATATTGATTATATGTGAATATATTGAATAATGGGTGACGAGACTGAACGAAAAGTGTTACATTGGATAGACGAAGTGGAAAGGGAGATTAATAGGAAGTAAGATGCACGTCAAGGTTCAGACGATATAATTGACAGTTGCAGTGACAGTGAAGTAAATAATGTTGAACGAATTTAACAAAATAGCGAAAGTGAGTTTTTGGGAATTGAAACGGAACCCGTTGTTGCAAATTATCAAAAAGTGGTTCAAAATAAACCTATATACATAGGGAGAGATGGAGTTACCAAGTGGGATGTACACTGCAGAAACACGGCACGTAAAACTAGACATAGGAATCTCGTGACACATCTACCAGGTGCCAAAGGACCAGCACGAAGTGTAAAATCAACAATGGAAGCGTGGCATTTATTTTCCCTGAAGACCTATTTAACAGGTTGTGCATTATACTAATATCAAATTTGCAGAAATTCGCGTAAAAGTCACACGTGAAACAGATGTTCGCGATACTGATTATAATGGTTTTCTGTATTTATCGGGTATGATGAAGAGTTCTCTTTTCAATCTGGAAGATGTATGGACTACTAACGGAACAGTTTTAGAACTGTTTCGTTTGGCCATGTCTCAAATGTTCTTTTGTATGCCTGCACGTGCTCTGCGTTTTGATGATATCAACACCAGGCAACAAAAAAGGAGGAAGATAATCTAGCTCCTACACGGACATTATTTGAAAACATGTAACTCTTGATGAAATGCTGGAGTCTTTCAGAGGTAAATGTTCTTTTCGGTGTTATATGCGAAATTAGCTGGCGCAGTACGGCATAAAAATATATTCCTTAGCGGATCCACATGTCTACTACACAATTTATCCATGGACACAACAGCCGCGATTGCCTTACGTTCAGAACAATAGTGCACATGCAGTTGTGAAACGTCACATTCAAACCATTACTAGATCTGGCAGGATTGTAACAACAGACAATTTCTTCACGTCAGATCCTCTAGCAGTAGATCTTCCAAACAATCACGGTTTAACACTGGTTGAACTCTAAGGAGTAACAAACCACAAATACCTGTCGAGTTCATGAGTACAAAGGGAGGACCACCGTTTTCAAGCATGTTTGCTCACAGAAAAGACGTGTTGATTTGTTCACATGTATCAAACTGAATAAAAAATGTATTGGTACTCTCCACAATGAATGAAGGAGAATATATTGATGAAGCAACAGGGCAGCTGAAAATATTACATTTTATAATATGACGATGAATGGCGTAGACTACGTAGACGGGTTGAAATGCCTACACACGGTTGCCAGAAAAACCAAAAGGTGGCCATTACGAATCTTCTATACACTCCTTGATATTGGTGCTCTAAACAGTTACATCATATACAGGTTTAGCTGTGAGAATGCTAGCCCAAGAAAACTTTATCAAAAAAGTTAGCAACGGAACTCTCCAAGCCTCACCTCACTTGGAGAGCAACATTTGGATGCTTGCCTACACCTTTGCGATCACAGATAAGAAGGATCGTCGGAGACTCTGCAGAGGCTGTGCCCTCTGAATTACCACAAGGGGATGGTGATAAAAAAATTGCAGCTTCTGTCCGAGGAAAAAGTATCGTTACACCAAAACATGTTGTGCCGACTGTCTTGGTACTGGTGTGCAAGGGGCACGGACCAGCTGTTCAACGCATCAGGTGCCGAGGACGTGAACAACGTGAAGGTAGTGACAACTAAAACATTGCAATTACATTGGACTCCGTTTGAATTAACAACATCTTACCATTTTGTTTATATATATACTTCATGTTTATTGTGGTTTTGTGGCTTTTCTGTATTACTGAGTAACTTTCTGTGTTGAGTACGGATATAATTAAGCAAGGTAGAATATCCAAAATTTATAACTAAAATATTGTAAAATACAACCATTTTTATGAAAATAAATACATAAATCTTTAAATCACAAATTGAATCTAAATAGTTACTATAAAGATGATTTTCTTCATTCATTTCATGGGGGAGAAAAAATCTCACACGAACCCGTTGCCGGGTTAAGCTTCTGCTCCTGGTAAAAATACAATGTTAATCACCCCATTCAAAACTTGTGATCCAATGGAACTACTACTTCTTCCAAATGTTCCGTAGGTAACTGTTAAAATCTTCCTCAGGAATCGGAGACCTTGATTCAACTTTCCTCCTTTTCATCAATGTAATTAATGTGAATTTGAAGATGATCGATGTAATTGTACGAGAAACGTCAAGGAGGATTTGGAGTTTCCGCAGATATGAAGAGGAATTAGAGATTGGAATAATTTACCAAGGGACATATTCAATAAAATTCCTAACTCTCTGAAATTATTTAAGAAACGACCATGCAAACAACTAACAAGAAATCTTCCACCTGGGCGACTGCGATAAATGCAGATCAGTGGTAGTGATGATGGATGATTGATTTTAAGTGTAACTCAGACGGCGTAGTACCTTTAACAAGATTCACTGTCCTAGAATATAAAATGCAACTCCAACCTAAAAGAATATATTATTTGGAGATTTGAAGATTTCGAGTTTTGGAGAGCTACTGTTGGTATGGCTGACCTTGAGTGTGAGTATATTGCCACTTCTCCACTCCTTTTATTTAGTGTTGGTATTTTACCTTATTTTATATCACAAAACTCTTTATAAATAATAATAATAATAATAATAATAATAATAATAATAATAATAATAATAATAATAATAATAATAATAATAGGATATTATTACTCTGCTACCGAATTACAGGTTCTAATAACTGACGAATCTTAATCATTCGGTGTAAAACACACGCAGATGAAGAAGTTTTCCTCAGTTCCTCCCTCAATTGTCTAAATAATATAATGCGACTGTCCCCCTTTCAAAATTTCCACTTACCTTACGACTCTTTACACACTATGTAAACATTTCCCCTTATTACGCAAATGCAAAAGCATATCTTTTAGGATTTCACTGTCACTATACTCGGATTTTAAATTGCTCCCCAGTTGAAACAAAACACGAATCCACATGAATTCTGCAAACACGTTAATGAGATTACAAAATTGAAGGAGAATACTAGAGTATGTATTACCATGCATGAAAGAGAGAATACGCGACTGAGACCAATATATTCAACCCATTTTAAATATTGATAACCACGTGATTAATGTTTGTAATACCTAACTTAATCACTTTTAGTTCATAGTTTATTCATGGGGATGGAAAGAGGAACGCGGACGTTGGACTTGCCCCTCTTCCATTTTTTATCCCTAAATTGCATCAAAAAATTCATAAATAAATAAATTGATTAATAAACAGCTATAGTACACAATTATATAGCATGTAAAAATTGATATAACTCACCTAAGGAATACTCTTCTACTCAGGATGCAACAGAAATCCCATCTATCCGAGATGAGTGGTAGCAGAAGAGAAAAATCACATCACAACAATGGTCAAAGTAATGTAATTGTTAATCATAATGAGCTTTCGATATTGCAGCCCTTTAAATTTAGTTTCCTTCCGACTCTGGAATACTAGGGCATCTAACGTAAAAACAGCCCCTCTTGTCTTATGCTTCAAGCGATCGTTCCCTTACTATTTTGCTCATTTTTATAATTATCTTCACAACTGACCTTGTCACTTCGGGTAAGTGATCGGACGGACGGACAATCATGAAAATGATCATCGCCAGTTAACACGACTAAACAATATTTCCATGTTAGCAAATATTCGGCGTTCATATGGAGTAAGCAACAAATGTTTAAATTCATGAATTCTATTATCATATTGTTTGTTTGTTCGTCGAAGCCTGGTCCCGTTTCTCTAAGGGGTCGGGTATGGGGTGAGGTGAGATGTATGTGTCGTGGCGGGTTTTTATGACCGGATGCCCTTCCTGACGTCAAACTCATCAGAGGAGTTAATGAGATAAAATGAATGCCATGATATATGGTAGTAGGAAGGAAGAGGGTGAAACTCGGTGCCGCCACGTAGCCTACTCCTGTCGAATAGCACCAAGGGGTCTGCTCAAGTTTTAACGTGCCCCATCCGATGGATGAATCACCATCAACAGCGTCATATGTCCTCGCTCCATATGAGCATTGTGGAGGGGTTTGGAATTTAATACAGGCTTTTGGCACGCAATATAGTGATTATAAATTGTATACCACCACCTCTCCTACCGGCCAACATTCTGATGGTGAAAACTTTTCGAGTAACTGAACTCAAGCCGGCTATCCACGATGTCAGACAGTTTAGACTTCAACGCCTTAACGATCGTGGCATTTGGAACTTGTGTTCTCTATAACTTTTGTTATGTAATACTTTTCGATAGGAACAATAACTTACGTATTTAAATAAATACATTTTAGCCACCTTCACCTGAACTATTATTTTATCCAGCGTGAATAAAAATTCTGTACAGCCTAGAGACTTAGTGCTTTATTCCCAACATTACATACTGCTTTTAATAAAATTCTGTTCACTCATTTTCTAGCGAATTGGTGCTGATATGGACTTGGCAACAAAAATAGAAATTCATGGATACCTCTGTTATCACAGCGTCTACGATAAGGACTGATAAGAAGAAATGATCGGAAATTTAATTTTATATAACTTTATTTATGTAGTATTTATCGATAGGACCACTAAAAACATAAATATTTCAGAATCACATTTTAGGCCTTCCCCTAAACTACCATTTCTCTCAGCGTGAATAAAATTGGGTTACCCTATATTGTAGCGCCTCATACATACCGATTTTCATTAAATTCTCTTCAGCCATTTTCTCGTGATGCCCGTAAATACAGACAGACAGATAGAAATGACGGAAAATTTAAAACTGCATACCTTGTTACTGCGGAGACGACCGATACACAAATAAAATTATTTCTAAATTCTGAGCAATATACACACAAAACTGTTATTATATGCTGTATATACATAGATAATACAAGATCAGCCTGGCACAGTGACTTATAGTGTAGAACACGATTCCTGAACTGAAGTTGGTGGGTTTGATCCCGGCTCAGTTCGGTGTTATATAAAGGTGGTCAAATGCTCCAGCCCTGTGTCTGAAGATTTACCGAGACGTATAAGAACCCTCGAGGGACAAAATTCCTGCACGCCTAGGCGTCTCTAAAACCGAAAACGTATTCGGTGGAACAAAAACCGATAACTTTACACAAACAAGAACTAGTCATATCATATCTCGAAGGTTGATCAAATAAAATTTTAAAGAGAAATCGTGAGGTGTTTTTGTATGTAAGACGTAATCTCAGAAAGTACTGAATAGATTTAGAAATTAATTTCAATATTAGAAAGATAAAACTCTTCCGGTGAGCAGAAACTATGTATTATTGCGGAAAACCAAATGATTCCTGTGAGAATCATGATTACAGAAAATCATGGCTGCAATAATAAATTTCGTTTCGGTGTTTTCCCAATTCGTACGTTCTTCATCACCATTGTTAGTGTCATACTTTCATAACATATGTACACATGTTATATCTCCCCACCCTCCTTCCAGACCGACTCTGGATGGTGCCGTCAGCTGCCACTTGGAATGCTAGTGCTGCTGTGTCAGCGCACGGAGGACCATCTGGTGACAAATGAATGTACCACTTCCTATTACTAAAGGCTAAATTCAAACCTTCTTTATTAGAGAAGTCTTCCTCGTGAACAGTAGCGATTTTCTTCTGAAGACGCTGAGCAAAGATCTCTGCGAAACGTAAAGAGTTTTACCTTTTTTCTTGACACGGCATAATGCCAAAAAGCCTATATTATGTTTATAAATCTGTCTACCTACCTACCTGTCTGTCTGTCTCCTTCACGGAAATTCCCGCTTGGTAGATAAGATTGTTAAGACATAAAGTCTACACGGTATGACACCGTGGTTAGCCGGTTCGAGTCCCGTTAGTGTGAAACAATTTCATCTTCAAAATGTTGATCAGTAGGGTAGGAGAAGTAGTGGTATAGAATTTCTAATCACTAGATTACGTGTCAAAAGCCTGGATTCAACTCCAAACCTCTCCGCAGTGTTCACGTGGAGTGAGGTCATATGAAGCTGTTGATGATGATTCCTCCGTCGGATGGGGACGTTAACTCTTGAGCAGACTCCTCGATATTATTCGAAAGAAGTAAGCCAACACCGGGTTTCAACCTCTCCGTGCCTCATTATCTTCCTCCCACATCCAGAAGCGCAAGTCGGTCATGGACCCAGGCGAGCCAATCATGACATCGGACACTCCAGGCACTGAAATAAAAACGATAAACAAAATTTGATTGATCGAGGTCACATTTGCTAAGTTAACACCTGGTATCTCTGATAGTAAACATATAGACTACCTGTATTTTAAGGGGGCCAAGCAGCGAAAGGAAATATGAAGCAGAGCATAGGGAAATGTACGCCTAGGCCCTTAAAAGCGAGTACGCTGTCTAAATCGTGAGCGTGTTAAACAATGGGATCAGCGACTGTGTTATTCATCTTCCTAATTCTAACAATTTTTCAGAAAATATTTCAAGATAAAGGTTCTTCTCTGTAGTATTTTTCAGACAATTGGGCTTTTCGTGGGCTTAAAGAGCATCTAGAATTCGCGTTATCAATTTACCAACACTGTTCTAACCATGGCAACCAGTGTTCGTCTATCTATATAAACAAACTCGTAACGACCGTGTGTCTGTACATTGACTATTTTGGCGGAATTCCCGTACAGTTATCCGTTTCAGGTGTAATAATGACCATCTGCATATTTTTTTAGCTTTGGTGTCTGTTCATCTGTTTGTTTGTTTGCCTGTTTGCCAGCTTGTCTATAACTTGAAAATTACTGGATATATTTCTATCAAACTTCATATTTAGAATCCACCTGTCCTTGGGTAGGTTTTAGGTCCATACCCTGTCAAATTTCCGGAATGGACTGGAGGTTTATAGGGAACCGAAACAGTTTTTACTCTACAACAATATATACAAGACCAGCCTGACTGGAAATCGACCAACCGTGATGGAAATCCATTTCTTAAGCTTTCTTCTCAGGTGCATTTTTTCGATGGGAGGATTAATAGGGGAGATATAATCAACGGATGATTTTTTAGTACAAGTCCTACCGGACTTAACTCAAGAGTGGGTGCGTGTAAAGCGTATTTTTTATAACTTGAAAACTACTGGAGATATGTCAACCAAACTTCATATTTGACATCCATATATCCAAAGGTAGGTTTTTAGGACCATACATTTCAAATTCCCGGTATCGAATGGGGTGTATAGGGAACCGAAACAATGATTTTACTCTCCCCCAATATATACAACATCAACCTGACTGGAAATCGACCAACCTTGATGGGAATCCATTTCTAAAACGTTTTCTCGTGTGCATTGTTTCGATAGGAGGATTAATATAGGAGATATTATGAACGGTCGGTTTTCAGGCTAACTCCAGCGAAGATAGCCCAAAAAAGGTGTTATACGTAGAGCAGATTCCTTATCTATATAAATAAAACCGTAATGACCGTGTGTCTGTACATTGACTATTTTGGCGAAATTTTCGTACAGATATACGTTTGAGGTGTAATAATGACCATCTGCATATTTTTTTGCTTTAGTTTCCTGTAAGTGCTCATTTTAAACCCTCCCCAAAGCATGACTGAGGTAAATCTGCCAAACGAGCTAGAAAATTGAAATTTGCCAAAGTTAAATGTCTTAGCCTGTAATCAACGGAAAGCTCCCAAGATCTTTAAATATTTCAATTTTAGCCCCAAATTTTATCGGAATATTGAGGCAATTTTAATGTAGCTGCAAACCTTCGTTAAATCAACCTTCGTTTCGAGGTGTTCTGCGGCTAAACGGTAAGTTGTATCACAAAACGGATGGCACAATCTCAGTTCAATTTGGAGTGATCTACAACTTTGGTCCTATGACATTACATTTGTTACATATGTTACCTTTGTCTCTATCTCTCGATTAATCCTATATTTTGCATTTTTTACACGTATTATTGGTAGTTATAATTACTTATACGAAAGATAGAATCATCTGAATCCACACGAACATTTGCCCACCCAGTATCCATACGTGAGCCAAATTCAATGTTTATACCTGTCATATTAGTACCCAAAAGTAATGCACTGTGAGAAAAACCTTACCCAAATTTCACCCTATTCAACGTTTGTAACTTAATTTTACCCATAAATAGATGAGACAGGAGAAAATATCTTAACACCAGCCATTTAGACCGCTAAATGAGGCATTTTAACGTACAATCCGTTTGTCGGTATGATGTATCGTTTAGCAGCAGTTAATCTGTAAATGAAGGTTTGCAATAAAGTAACCATGCATATACTTCGTATGTCGATCTATATATATATATATTAAAGTCGATTTGTAACGATGTAGAAAGGGTGTGTTTGCCATTCGATCGTGACTCTCAGCAGGAGGGCGTCTTCTTTGTAGTCATTACTCTCCACACCGACTTTGACTGGAAGTAGGAAAGGAATCCTTCTCTAATTCCTTTGTAACTAGCATTAGTAAGGAGGGACTACCATTGTAATTAATAATTTCCTTCTCGATTTGACTGGCAGAAGCCAAGGGTGCGTGCATTCTTTTTCAAATCACCCCTAATCTATTGTCATTGGGAGTAGGCATGTGTGCCCGAAATTATAAACAAATTTACCCATCTAAAATGTGACTGGCATTAGGCAGAGTGGCCTTGCTATTATAATGGAAACTCACCAACTCCATGTGACTGTCATTAAGAAAAGGGGCCTGACATTATGATGATAATAGCTAAACTCAATTTTGACTGGCAGTAGGGAAGGTACCTGCTATAATAATAAAAACTCCTCAACTGTAATCTGTCTGGAAGTAGGAAAGGGTACCTGCCATTGTAACAAAAACTCCCCAAATCTATTGTGACCGCTCAGTAGGTAATGGGGCTTCCCATCATAACGAGAACTTACGTACTCGATTGTGAATTGCAGTAGACAAGTGAGCCTGCCGTTATCATCACAAATCCGCAACTCCCACTTTACACTGTAAACAACGTATGGCAATCTCCCCTTGCTGTTTCTGGATAACGCTAAGAGGCATGACTTTTTTTTTATGAATCTTATTCACTGCATGTACAGTAATATTCGTCGTTATCCGTATACAGTGTAGAATGCCGTAGCAAAGCACGGGTACATTTGCTAGTATATACTAAGACAGTAGCGTCGTCTTCTCACTGTACGCTTTCATCCTGTAATTAAGAACTTGAAAAAATGTCGTATCAAGTGAATCCCGATCTGCTCCTCAGCCCAGAATAGTAAACCCTGAATTGGACGGACAACGAATTCAGAGCTTTGGAATCAATGACAGGTACGCTACCACTACTCCACAGGACTATAATTAGATAAGTAATATATTTATGAAAGTTCATAATGTCTTTTATTTCGTCACAATTCATCAGCGTCATCTTTCTATCGTGAATAAACTCATTTTCCATTCAATTTTCCTGAACTCCTTACCTCCGCTGTTGGTGGAGTAAAAGGATGCATTACCGGGCCAGTTGGCCATGCGGTTAGAGAGCTTGCATCCGGGTGATAGTGGGTTCGAACCCCGCTGTCGATAGCCCTAAAGATGGCTTTCCGTGATTTCCTATTTTCACACGAGGCTGTACCTTAATTAAGACACTGTGTTTCCTTCCCACTCCTAAGCCTTTCATATACCATTGTCGCCATATGACCTATCTGTGCGATGTAAAGAAAACTGTAAGAAAAATGTATTATCTCCCCCCCCCCTGATTAGTGTGATTAGTGTAAGAGACTACTAAGAGGGGAACAACCAAAGAATCTGCGCTCGCCCTCTCGTCTTCTAAGACCAAAAAAAACATTAATACCGGGCGAGATGGCCGTGCGCGTAGAGGCGCGTGGCTGTGAGCTTGCATCCGGGAGATAGTAGGTTCGAATCCCACTATCGGCAGCCCTGAAAATGGTTTTCCGTGGTTTCCCATTTTCACACTAGGCAAATGCTGGGGCTGTATCTTAATTAAGGCCACGGCCGCTTCCTTCCAACTCCTAGGCCTTTCCTATCCCATCGTCGCCATAAAACCTATCTGTGTCGGCGCGACGTAAAGCCCATAGAAAAAAAAACATTAATGATTCTATTTCCGTGTACCGGAGAAAATATACGGGTCCTAGACCTTTCTGTATCTATGTCTCGGATAGTCTATCCAACTTTTAATTTGACTTAAATAATATGTAAAATGTGAATTATTATCCGTTTCAGGTAACATTACCGGTTTGATACGAAGTAGATACTGGTGTGTTTAAATTTTCAATGATCTAAAATTGATCCGTGGGGCTAAGGTGATGACAAAAATGAGCATGAGTTGGCGTGCACATGTTACGAACTGTAATCTGCGGGAGTGGTGAAGAAAGAGACAAAAGAAATGGTGTAATATCTCCCTGTGAGAAAATAAAATGACCACATGTACGTCTTTCAGTAAACGAAACTCAAATTGTCAACGATTAACTTTTACATTCAATGAATCGTTTTCGAGACACGATTGTATGGAATTTGGAGTCAAGAAGTATAGGATTCAGCGCGTGGAAAAGAGGGAAAAAGAGTTAGGTTTATGAAACTAATCTGAATGATAGTTCTCTAGAATATGATAAGATTAGGCCTCTTTGATAAAAGAGCCTTCTATTTGTCTCTCAAGCATGGCCATCAATCAATATTTCACATCACAGCCCTCAAGACCACATTCACGATCTGTACTCTAAGGGCCGTCTTTGATAATATGTCTCACTGTCATGGCTATACATCAATACCTCACATCACAGGTATCAAGATCACATCTTCAATCTGTACTCTAACAACCCTCTTTAATAATATGTCTCCCAGTCATGGTCATACATCAGTACAAACATCACACCCTGCTAGATCACATCGACCATCTATACCCTATAGCCCCTCTTACATATTATGTCTCACACTCAAGGCCATGCAACAGTACTTCGCATGACAGCTAGGTAATATGACGCCACGCATTTTATATCGCCCATTTCGTGACGTATATTTTCAGATAAGCCCCAGCTACAAGAAATATTTATGCCAATAAGAAAGAACTGTATTAGCCTACAAGGACTGCCATCCAGCGCACGACATAAAGGAATTATCATTCCTTGGGTACTCATAAGGTTATTCAATTTTAACGGAGTCAGTCTGAAAAGTATGCAATTTCATAGAAAAATGTTTTCTCATTCTCATTTATAATCTCAGAGTCCCAGGGAAAATACTTTTCTCTTTAACTGCATAAATAATTTCCGGACACTTCAATTTTTCTCTCTTCATAAAATTCCTGAACTGATTTGTGAACGGCTGATTTATGGAATTTGTCAAAGATCCTTTTCGTTCGGATTCGTTCGTCGATTATCCGGACTTTCAACTTGCGTTCTATTCTTCCGGCCTCGTCATATTCTCGGGCAATATTTCAGATATTTCTGTCACGCCTACCCACAGCTTTTGTTGCTCGCGCACTTGCTTTATTGAGAGGAAAGATTACACTCCCTCGTCTTCTTATCTTCTTCACAAAATGTCAGCACGTTATAAATTTTGTCCTCGTTTGAGAATGTATAAAGTCCCGCGATGTGTTTCTCCGAGGTGGTGTCTCTATCTCTTCCAGTACTGACAGCGCTAAGTAAAGCACACTGCGTCGTGTCGAGATGTATTCTAGATCTCGTACATCATAAAGGAGATAGTATACTTCTATTTGAAACCTTTCGTGTTGACAAAATGCACACGTTCTTCTCCTTTACTCACTTTATTCCTCTCACAACAAGTATATAAGGGCCATTTGAAAATAAATAAGCCGGAGGCTGTAAAATTAAAACCTGTACCATTATTTCAAATGTATCACACACTGTTGAGGCACTTGTCCCACTGCGATACAAGGCGGTGAATGGCCGTCTCATAAAATTCCTGCGGCTGTGATTCGAACGTAATACTTGACATTGGTGTCCGAGGTAAATCGTCTGCCTCTCAGAACTTTCTCTAGCTCACATTGGATTTTATTGTGTGGCGACGACTCTGCATGCTTCCACTGCAGACTTTAACATTTTTACTCGGGTTCGAAGTAATGACACCATGCCTCCTCTCCAGCCGCCACTCGTGACAGGAACCCACTCCCTTCCTTGGCACAGCGCAGCAGATTCTCAAGAGAGAAGTCCATTCGACATGCTTCCTGTGCTGGTTGAATCTGTGAAGCACCCATTTAGCGAAATTTCAATCTGTCCTTAATGATGGCGTGAACACTTCCGATGCTCACTCCGACCTCTGCGGTAATGACTGCTACCGTAACTCGCCCGTCTTACATAATGAGGGCATTCATCTGCTGGACAATGACATCGGTAATGGTGTGACTTTCCAGACCGTGCATCATCGTCCAACGACATGTGTCGTTTCCTGAGTCGCTTGTGCCATGCCTTGACTCTTACAACGGACATGCAGTGCTCTCTGTATATTGGGTGCGATTTTTCGTTGAATTTTCTTTCCTCCCACTCCGTCTGCTCTAAAGAAACGCTCTACACCCCTTTGTTCTTCTTTGAAGCCTCCATTTCACTGTTTTCAACACGACTGGGTGGAGTGAACGATTAACGTGTGCGCGTGCTCACTCTGTGTACCCACGTCCCTCCAGCGACGAGTTTAGGACCTCAGCGCTCGTATAGGGACCGCACATTCTTCCGCAGGCAATTGTATTACAGTCCCTTCAGCGGTTTTCATTTTATACCCTTCAGCTCATTTCTGAATTGCTCTCATACATAACTAAACTATACGACACAACATACTATTACGCGTTGGCGGGGTACGTAAATGAACACAGAAACTGATCGTGTTCAATTTCTAAAATTTATTATCTAATTAATGTACACATCGACACACACAGACGTACTGTACTAGGATTACTACTTGTACTTCACACTAAAGATTACACAGTTCGCGCACTCTCTCTCACAGCCCTCTCTGTTCATTCACATTAATTCTCACTCAGTCACACAGTTTCTCTCGCTGCCGCTATCACAGTCATACTCTCGGTCAATATTTCTCCCTCACATCTCTCCACAGTGTTGTTGCCCGTACTTTTGCTTTATTGAGAAGAAACATTAAAAACCTTCTTCTTTACAAAATTTCAGCACATTATAAATTATGTTCTGGTTTAAGACTGTTTAACGCCCCGCGATATGCTTCACAACCTGCTCACGTCTGTATCCCAGTTTAGGATAGTACGCCGCCCGTTCACTCCAGTAGAACCTTCGTTCGCTGTCCAGTTCCGATATCCGGTGTTCACTTCCACCCCGGTACAGCACACGACGTTCGCTACACAGCGGTAGGGCCAAGCGACCCGTACACAGTAACAGACATGCGGAACGAATACTCAGTTCCCGGAGAGGACTCTCTGTACAGCCTGTCAGCTCACTCTCAGACTGTCGGCACTCAACTCACCAAGTGAGCTCAAGCTGAACTCACCGCACTAAGTGAGCCACTAACTAACTGCAGGCAAGTCTTGCGTGCCTTATATACCTGTTTGGCCCTTCGAGATACATCGGGCATCAGAACACCATGGAAACCTCCGGATAGGGACGGCTCTCGGTTCGCGGTTCTCTCCGTTTCTGCACCACTCGAGGCCTCCAGCAACGTAGCGACCAATGAAGGTAACTACAGCAGGGTATGACAATGCACGCCAGCTCTCTCCCGTAAGGTTGGCTGTGCCGCGAGTAGCGAGGCTCCAGCACGGTGAAGTCATTCGTGGCGGGGCCATAACGGATCGCTCTCACTCCAGTCTTGCTCCACAAAATGGTGAACATACCACACTGTGGAAATATTGCAGTTTCAGAGCATCAAAAGGAAAAGAACCCACTGACTCCAAAAGCCATCAATGTAGTTAGTGGGACGTAAAAACAATAACATTATTATTAAGAACCTACTGAATACCAATGTCACATGTGACTCATCAGCAATCATAAACAATGAAGTATATAAGCGTAATGTTAGGAATTGTAAAAGTGCTAGTGAGGCAGCACATATCGGTCCTTTAATTTTCCACGTGTAAGAAGTTGACGACTTGAGAGTATCGACATTCGTTTTCGCTAACTGTGGCGATTAATGCGTTTGTGCTCTTTGGGCCTAGGAACATGGCATCGTGCGTTCGTTCGAACTTGATATTCGAATTCTGTTTAACTGATAAAGGGATGTAGATGTAATTCCAGGAATCTGACGATATAGATATCCCTCACAAATCTCAGTCACCACAGTTATAGTTGCAAAATTAGAATAGCCAGTGACAATGTAGTTGTTGCCAGCGGATAACAAGCTAGGATGTGTGGCGATCTTCAACCGAGTGTCCAGAGGATATAGCTGTCAAATAACAGGTAAACGCAGCAACGACTTGAATATGAACGGCAAATGAAGTCACGACTCCAGGTGAGAAATAAGACTCAATATTGGCCCAATTTGCACACCGAGAATTAGTCATCTACACTAATATATAAAGAGGTATTGTTTGTATGTAATGGCTAATTTCAGGAACTACTTGACCAGTTCTAAAAATGATTTTGTTATTGTAGATATGCATCAACCCTAAGGGACATGGGTTGTATTTTCCAAACAATTCGAGGGGGTGGGTACGGGGGAGATATAAAATACTAGGCTAATATAGGCGAAATGTCGAATTTGTCGTACAAGGACGAGACAATGATCAATTTAAGCCCCTTGACGCAATGAACAAAACTCGGTAAGCCCTACTGGCCAGAAAACCACATTTTAAGGCCTTAAAACTAACCGTTATGGAGATATTGGCACCACACTACTCTTCCTCTAGGAATCGGATAAAGAAATGAACTGCCGCAACCATGACAACGTCCGCTACAGTATGCTTACAGTAGCGAGATTATCTACAATATATCACAAAAACCTAACATGTTACAGACATGAAAATTGGTATTTTGAATCTCCTTTAAAAATAAAATGACACAAATTTTTGTGTTCAGAAAGTCCATTTAAGTCGTTAGGGGGCGGGCGTGAAAAGAAGCGAGGAAGGAGTTGAATTCTTTATATTAGGATAGGCATATATCTCAGAAACTGAAGATGTCACAGACGTTAACACTAGTACTTGCAATCTCCTTTATAAATAAATTAACACAACTTTTTGGAAAATCCACTTAAGGGGTGAAATAATAATAAAGCGGGTGAATTTTTACAATGAGTATCTTCTTCTTCTACCTCTTTTCCCACACCTATGGGGTCGCGGGTGCGAACTGTATTGCACATCTTGATTTAACCCTGTTTTACGGCAAGACGCCCTTCAGCTCGCGTGCGCGCGCGCGCCGCGCGCGTGTGTGTGTGTGTGTGTGTAGGAATGTAACTACTATTGCGTGCTCTAGATGTGGTTGGTAATGTGGTGTGTTGAGTGAATATGAAGAGGACAGTGTTGGGACAAACACAAGCAACCTGTCCCTGAGCCATAAGAATTGATCACGCGCAATGAAAATCCCCGACCCAGCCCGGATTCGAACCCAGAACCCTGTGAACCGAAGGCCTTAACGCTGACCACTCAGCCAAGGAGTGGGGAAGTTTTTAAAATGAGTATATCTACAGTATATCTCATAAAATTAACATGTTACAGACGTGAAAATCAGTATTTGTAATCCACTTTGAGAATAAAGAAACATGTCCATTTTGTTTTCGGAAAATCAACTTAAGCTGGAGATCGAAAATAATTGAAGAAGGAGATGAATCCTCTTTATGAGGATACTTATATCTCAAAACTAAGAAGTTAGAGGCGTGAAAATTTGTATTGATATCTCCTTTAGAAATAAAGAAACCCTTTTTTATCGACTTAAATGAGGACTGTTTCTCAAATGTAGAGTTCCATATCGCATGTTCCAGACTTAGCTCTGCCAGTAGCCTGGTCATATTAGCCCCAGAAGGCAATACCAGAAACGTACGTTACAGAGAGTTTCTGGGGTAAATGAAACGAAATTTTTAGGTGAGCTTTTATACTTTAGGGATTTTCAGATAATGTCTTAGTGCAGCACCGAGGAACAATTAATTTTTATCAACTTACCAAATCTTCGGGAGCGAAGGCGTGGGTAACAGCTAATATTTTACATTTCTTATTTAACGTTATTTGTTTTACGTTTCACTAAATACTTTTACGATTTTCGGAGACGCCAAGGTACCGGAATTTGGTCCCGGAGGAGTCCTTTAAATTGCTGGTAAATCTACCGACACAAGACTAACATATTTAAGCACCTCCAAGTACCACCGGCCTGAGTCAGAATCGAACCTGCCAAATTGGGCTCAGGAAGCCAGTGCTCTACCATCTGAGCTACTCATGCCGGCGAATTCGTGGTACCGATACAGAAAGGACTTTCGACAACGATGCAATAGGAATGGGCAGTGAGTGGTAAGGAAACTACCGCGACCTCAATGAAGGTACAGTTCCAGAATTTTCCTGCTGTGAATGTGAGAAACCACCGAAAACTATCTTCAGGGCTGCCGACCGTGAAGGTCAAACTCACTGTCTCACAAATGATACCAGACAGCTACGTGACCAAAAACGCTGATGTATTCTTTGTAGATTAATACATGGACTGCGACAAATACAAAAACACAGTTCTTGAACCAGATGAATGAACGAAATGCAGTTGCAATCCTCGACCTGGCCGAAAATCGAACAGGAGGCCCTCTGGACCGAAGAACAATACGCTGGCGGGCAATGTTTTAACCAATAATGAGTGAATATATTTGTGTAGAAGACACCAGTATTGACGATGCCAATGTATACAGACGAGCTTTAATTGAGGAGTCCTCATTAGTTACAGCATTAAAGCTAATTAAGGGAAGGAATACGTATAGCTAAATTGCCCCCTTCTTAAAGATTCCTTGCCTTCGTCGTGATATTACACTGCCTGGGCGCGGCAGTAAAAATGTGATCGGTTCACCCGAAAGGACATGGGTTCGATTCCCCGTCAGGAAGTCGAAAACTTAAGAAACGAAATCTCCACTTCTGCAGGTGCATATGGTCCTGAGGTTCACTTAGCCTATACCAAAAGTAACTACCAGATTATTTTCTGGGGGCAAAGGTAGGTTGAGCTAAACACTCTACACAACCAAGTGCCGAGGTTAGAGATAGTCCACCCCTATAAGGGCCTTCATGGACTTCGCCTTTATTTTTTCTTGTTTCGTGGTCAAGATTCAAAATAATTCGGTGTGGCATTGCTCGCACTGGTGGAGCCCTAAATCATTGAGGTTGGATAGACTACTCCATGTGACTGTGGTTTTGAAATGCAGAATTAGTTCCAGGAAGAAAGCGCACAGTGAAAGGATGACGCTACTGACCTAGTATACATGCAGTAGACGAACACTGATTCCCATGGTTACAAAAGTTTCGGGAAATAATTCGTGATGTTAATACCAGTTAGACCCCTCCGCCGCTGTGGGCTTGCATCCGGGAGATAGTGGGTTCGAACCCCATTGTCGGCAGCCCTGAAAATGGTTTTCTGTGTTTTCCCATTTTCACACCAGGCAAATGCTGGGGCTGTACCTTAATTAAGGCCAAGACCGCTTCCTTCCCACTCCTATCCCATCGTCGCCATAAGACATGTCTGTGTAGGTGCGTCGTAAAGACGCCTGCAAAAAAAGACCCCTAAGCCCCAAAACATTTTCACGTTAAAGGGAAAATGTTTTGATAGACTCTTACTATGTCATTTCATGAACGAGGCATGTCATTAAGTTATCTATCGAAGGTTTTCATTTCCGGGTGTATTCTAGTATTTATTAATCTGCATTATGTTCGACTGACAAGAAAATTGAAAGGTTATATATCCCAGATGTACTCAGTAAACACTTTGTGTGGCCTTGTATTCTGATCACGGGCTACGAGTAGATACACAAGCCACAGTACGACAGGAGTAAATGGACCGTCTCCGTGTACCAATTCCAGCATCTGTTTCTCAAGGATGGCGGGCGGAGTAATCCATAGAGGGATTTGTGCAGGTAATAGAGGGTACTGAGGCAAAGGAGGTATATCCTTCTTACTTTATTTCCCTTTAGAGGAAGAGGAGCTCTTTGAGAGACTCGTTTCAATTCGGAACCTCAAGTCGTTCGGGCCGGAAATAGCCTATTCAGAGCTCTGATCACATGCAATGCAAAGCTATCCAGCAGAGTATATTCCAAGGCGGCAGTTCCTATTTAACTACCGCTGACTTTTTTTTCCTCACAAAACTCTCCAGCGATATGTTTGGTTACTCCCTGCTGCTACTTCCTGATATGGCCAGCATTTCTCGTGTGTTTCCATCTCTCTGCACATGCCAGCAAAATGTAACTTCAACTGAAGCCTCAGACTAATCTATACCTGTGATAGTAAAGAAGGTGCTAAGGTATGGATAGGGCCAAATGATGACTCTCAGAGGACGACTAGTAAATAATTCTGAGTAAATAAATTTATAAATTAATTAACAAGAAATGTCTCAAAATTATAAGGAAACCCTCCAATAAATACCCGGGTGGGGCAGAGTGGGCTCCCTGATTTGATGGGTTAACTGTATAAAACCGTACAAGATTATTACAAAAGCTTTTTATTTCTGAAATCTACATACAATGCCATTTTTTTCATTTGGTTCTAAAAATGATATCGTCCAGGTGACGACCTTGACGAGCGACGCACATATTCAGCCGTTCAATAAAGTTTTCAAAAACTGTCCGCAGCATATCTGGCGTTATTCCAGCGATGACATCAGCAATTGCTTCCTTAAGGGCTTCCACGGTCCTTGGTTGAACTTCATAAACCTCAGATTTGAGGTAACCCCAAAGAAAATAATCGCATGGGCTTAAATCGGGGGATCGAGGTGGCCATGAAACATCCCCTCGTAATCAGATCACGCGGCCGGGAAACTGTTCTTGCAGAAGTTGGCGAGAGCGACGGGCGGTATGAGCCGTGGCACCATATTGTTGAAACCAAAAGGCTTCCATTTCCTCACCATACCCTTCCATTTTGGGGAAGAAAAAGTTCTCCAACATCTCACAATAGCCCACAGCGTTCACAGTAACGGTTGCATCTTCCGATTCAAAAAAGTAGGGGCCAATAATGCGTATGGAAGACACAGCACACCACACAGTCACTTTTGGTGAAGATTTCGTGGGTTTTCAGCTGCCCAGTAACGAAACCGCCTACGAAATGCCCCGCTGCGTCGCCACCACACTATCGTTGTTTTTAAAAAACGTTTCGACTACAAAACCACGATTCTCGCCAGTCCACGGCATGGTGACTACTAAAATGGCGTCTTCCCCCCCACCAAATGCTACTACTCCCACTCCGTTTACTCACGTGCACGCTCTTCAGTGATTTATTGAAACTAGGGAGTCCACTCTGCCCCACCCTGTATTTACCCCCATTGACCATCAGGCTTCACGTGTTTCAGCTACTTATAAATAAATACGGTAAATACGGTTTAGAAAACAAGGAATAACGGGCGAGAGGATTCGTCGTGCTGACAACACGACACCTCTTAATGTGCAGGTCTTCGGGCAGAGCAGCGGTCGCTTGGTAGTCCATGGCCCTTCGGAGCAGTTACAACATGTGGTTTTGTTTTATAACTAAATAATTTTTTGGTGATAAGCATGTGGCAAAACAGACAAAACTTTTACGAAGTCGCTCCCAAGAACAATCATTTTCCCACCAAAAGGAATGGAATGTCGTCTCCTATGATATATTTTCGAAGACGATTCACACACATTAACACATTTGACATAGGGGCCTTATCCCATATGGAGCCGTGCTAATCGAATAACGCCAGTTGCTTTGGAATTTATTTTTAAACCAGTCACCGAATTCTCATTTAAATTTAGGGGAATGTTGAATGTAATTTGCGCTGTTCAACAGCTGGTCTGCAAATTAGTGGGTTTTTTTCTGTCCACAAAGAACCAGCCGACCAGTAAGAAACTGACTGCGCATACGTGCCTACTCCCCTTCCACCTCTCCTATAGTGCCTGCTGACTTGCGCTCTTACGGTTCAAGCGGGCTTGGGCTCGCCAGTATGCGAGCGCGTTAGCCAATCAGAATGCTACATTTTTCTTTAATATTTAAAAAATTGTATGCAAGAATTTTTATGCTTTTAAAGACACTCTGTAAATCTACAGGCCAAGAGCTTTCGTTAGAATGCTTTACGATGTCCATTGGTTCAGCCTTTCTGCCAAAATCGATGTAACAGAAATCAGCCTAGTGTTTTAAATACACCAGGCAGCTCGCGAGCCCCGTATTTTCTACCTATAAATGCCCGCATGCACAAATGATGAATGGGATATCTACTAACTGATTTTCACAGGGGCACTACTGCCAGCGGGCAGGATACGTCAGAATGTGAAGAGATAACTGGACGGTCGCTCGCAGCATGTTCCTCTGCGCTACATGTCTAATGCAACCCCTTGCATTAATACACCTTGTTTACGACCGCATAGTACATTACTAGGCAAGTGTATGTACCAGTGTATATCAGCACTACATTTCCTGTCTGCATATAGGCACTCATGGTTTTCCGTGGTTTCCCATTTTCACACCAGGCAAATGCTGGGGCTGTACCTTAATTAAGGCCACGGCCGCTTCCTTCCCACTCCCAGCCCTTTCCTGTCCTATCGTCGCCATAAGACCTATCCGTGTCGGTGCGACGTAAAGCAACTAGCAAAAAAATGCATATCGGCAATGGCTTGTGTTCAACAACGACGAATACACAGACATCATTTTAATCTGTTGAGAATCTGGTGAGAATTCAGCCGAAGCTCCAAACAGACGTCTGTCTTCGACACACGTATTTCGCCGAAAAGTAATAGATTTGTTTCATGCAAACAACTCTTTTACAGAGAGGAACGTCTACATGTGTATAAATTAATAAATTATTAAATTTTCTTTTCTGCAACTTTGGCGTATTTACAAATGCATCCTGTTATGGAACGTGTGCAGTAAAATGACTGCTATTTGTTTCACAACATCCAAACCAGAGCACGTTGTAGCACTCCTTCGAAAACAAGTGAGTAGGCATCCCATGCATCACTATTGTATGCGGGACAATTGTAAGTAGAAAGTACGGTGTTCGCGAGCCGCCTGGTGTAGGTCAATTAAGTAGTTTCCTTTTCAGGAATAATACTGTTACTACATGTTTTATCTTTCGAGTAGTTATACATTTATTTGCTCAAAGTTAGTTTCGTCAGACTGAAAAACCTCAACATGTATAAATTAAATGAATTGAAACTGAAAAGAGATGGCTTCAAATGTTACGCAAAAAAGTCTCGGTGTTATGAAAGGTACTACATGGGGTCAGTCTTGCTTCAATAGAACTTTCTGGTTCAGTGAGGAACTCAACTTTGAAACTACCTCACTCTTCATCATGGATAGTATGCCTCATTATAGCTCCGCCAACGGGTCTCTCCCTAAAACTTTATAACTTTATAACTGTCTGTGGTATCATTTAAGGATCAAACGATTTCCTGAGATAAAGGAAACTCCCGCTTATATCTGGTGTGGATGTAAGTCTGTTCGTAACTTCATTTTTAACGCCTGGGAGATATGCATAGCCACTTAACGGCGTGAACGGACAAGTTGCCACAATAACGCCTACCCATTCCAGTGCAAGGTCACTCTGTGAACGTATACTGCTAAGTGGGAATGCATCATCCTGCAATGAGCTGAAGTTCGGAAGTCTTTTACCTCACTAAAATCCCGATTTTTTTATTATCCAATACTCAACCGATCAGTGTTCCAAGTGGAATACCAAACGAAACTGATACAGGTTTTCTAGATACAGTGGATTCACATTTGATTCTTGCACAAAATGTGAATGGTTTCTTTGCTTTAAAAAATAGTGTCAAATTTCCCTTTAGCAAAATCAAATGATCATGAATATGTATTTCAAAAACGGAACTAGTAATTTATTCACATCTAACAAATCATTTTCTAGAGAAATCTGTATGTATTTTGGAGTCAATAAGTGTAGGTTTGAGTGCATCGAAACGGGAAAACTGACGCAGGGCGTAAGAAACTACTGGGAATGAAATAACCATTTCTCTAGAATATTATGATATGAGGCCTCTGCGATTAAATAAAAGTCTTCTATAGATATCTCTGCCATGACCATTAATCAGAACTTCACATCAAATCCTGAAGGACCACATCGACCATCTGTACTCCAACACCCCTCTTTGATAATATGTCTGTCAGTCATCTTCCTCTTCTGTAAATCTGTCTTGAGACAGGTATCAACTGGACATCATCCATGACACCCTGCCCTGAGCAATCTTCAGTTGTTCATAGCTACTCCTTCGTTTGACATCTCTTTTTTATTCCATCACCCTCTGTTGAGGACAATTCCAACCTAGTATGCGACCCAACCAGGATATTTTCCTCTTCCTTATCTTTTTCATACGGTGTCTCTCCTCTCCTACTTTTCTTAGCACTTCATCATTTCTTACTTTATCGGTCCACTTCACTTTTTCCATTCTTCTCCACAACCATATTTCAAAACTTCCCAAATTCTCTATTTCTTTCTTTCTTAATGTTCCAGCTCCATATGATATTACACTCCACACAAAACACTTTGCGAACCTGTTTTTTAATAAATAGGGACTGCCTTCGATGTCAAAAGATCTCTCACCTTTCCGAAAGCCTCTTTTGCCATAGAGATTCTGCGTATCATTTCTTCTGTATAGCCTGTCAGTAATGGCCTTCCATAAATACATCACATCACACCTTGCACGGTTGCTAGGTAATATCCCATCACATTATTTGAATCGCTTAATCGCTTAATTCAGAATCCCCAAGCCATGAGACATATTTAGGTCAAAAATGACAAAAACTGCTACACAGGATTCCCCCAGTGGCCTTGAATGGCTCACTTGTATTTTCTCTTAAACAGAGGCTGAATCAGGGGTACATATACAGGCTTATCAGTAAACGAACACATGCCACATGTGCAAATAATATGTGGCAGATAGAGTGAAAGATAAGAGAAAGAACACCTATGAATTCACGTAGTAACAAGTTGAGTGCAAAAGTTGAAATATGTAGGGAGTTGTATGAATTCAGAATGGGAACAATGAGTCTAAATCAAATGCCGAATAGAGCAGGCATGAAATGCCTTTGTCACGGCTAATTATATTCTGAAAATTTACGATTTAAACATTCAAACTAATCTTCGATTGATGAAATGCTATGTTCTCACAGTCTTGCTACACGGTGTATAAACATAAAACCACTACCAAAAAGAAAATGGAAGCGTTTTAGTTGTACGTCTACAAACGCATATTAAGAATTTCCTAGAAAGACCATAGAAAAATCATGTATTACTGAGATTCAAGAAAGATATAGAAATTTCTACAACACTTAAAAAATTGAATGTCTGGAACACATAATGAGACATCGTGAGAGATTTCGACTCCATCAGTTAATACTTGAATGGGAAATGGCCGGTAGTCGTGAGTGTGGAAGATCTCCGATGATCTGGCTAACAAAATTTGGAGATTTAGTTCAATATTTCATTAAACAACCATTAAGCAATCAACCACAAGCAAGTACTTTTAAAATTTCTCTTATTTTACAGCATACTTTGTCCTCAGGGGCAATCTCCAGTTAGGGAAATTCAAAATAAATATAAATAAATAAATAAATAAATAATGCAGTTAAAAGAGGAAAATAACCATGTAGCGCACCGGAAATGGATCAACACTCTCAACGAAGCATAAGAAAAAGAAGTCCATTGTGAAACGACTGTTTGGCCATGTTGTATAATTTATTTATTTATTTATTTATTTATTAATTTATTTATTTATTTAATATGATTTTTGACGGAAGTGTAGGCGGTAAGAACGGTAGGAGTAGACCAGGATATGAATACGACAAGCAGATTAGAGCAGATGTAGGATGCAGCAATTACGTAGAAATGAAAAGTTCGGCTCAGGATTTGGTGGCGTGAAGAGCTGCATCAAACCATTCTATGGACTGGAGACTCAAACAAAAATATTATTTATTTACAATCTATATCTTACTAAACCAAGGTAGGGAGGCCTTTGTGTTTAAAACTGTGTCGAACCACTTCCTTTTTCTACTCATTTCGAAACGCAGCATGCGAAAAAATCTCTTTGCTTTTTAATCTACTGCCATGGAATTTCTATACAATTTTATTTCACTCATTCGAGGGAATAACAAGATAAGTCTAAAATTAAAGTTCTCGGGAAAGCAATATTTTTTGTTTTAAACAACACGAAATCACCATTTCACCTAATGCGTTATATGAATTTTTTTATATAATTGTTTATACTTTGTTTAATTAAAAATATTAATTAATTATCTACTTTGGATTGTGAATGAAAGTGACTTGTCATATACTGGCCAGGCATTATTTTCTGATGTGGACCAGTCAAAAACCAAGAGATTTAAGTCACATTTGTGTATTGTTAGCTAGTAAGATTTTAACAGTTCTCTTTAACAAAAGCAGCTGAGTAAATTCACTACCACTGTTTCATTTACAATATAATGTTCACGTCCACTGTAACAACAGAAAGCCACTTTTATTGACAATATATTCAGAATATTAACAAGATACTGTAACTCAACTTATCTGTTTTTTACTAGTGGCAGTTTTGTATTCTTTAATAATCTGGAAGTAAATTTGGCTATATCTTGCGCTGCCATGGTACGGAAATGAGCAGAAACAAGTAATAATACCCTATGATTACAATCGAAACCAAACCCCATGGTACTACAGCCCTTGAAGGGCCTTGGCCTACCAAGTGACCGCTGCTCAGCCCGAAGGTCTCCAAATTACGAGGCGCCGTGTGGTCAGCACAATGAATCTTCTCGACCGTTATTCCTGGCTTTCTAGACCGGGGCCGCTATCTCACCGTTAGATAGCTCCTCAATTCTAATCACGTAGGCTGAGTGGACCTCGAACCAGCCCTCAGGTCCAGGTGAAAATCCCTGTCCTGGCCGGGAATCGAACCAGGGGCCTCCGGGTAAGAGGCAGTCACGCTACCCCTACATCACGGGTCCGACTCGTATGATTACAATAACAGAATTAAAACAAAAGACCCAAAATAACACAGAGAAAATCTTACCTTAAAACCCAGGGTGGACATGGAAAGTATGGATCAGGAAACATCCTTATACGGTATTAGACTTGATATCAAATTTTAAAAAAACACATTTTAAAGGAAAAAACGAAATTTAATTTAGGAACAATTAAGCTTTAACATTAAATTAGCAGAAAGTAAAACATTAAGGTCATCTTCAACTAAAAATCGAAAAATGTATAAATAATAACAATTCTTTAAAATGAGAGCAAAATTAACAACCAAGAGTCTAGCCCTACTTGAAAGACGATCGGCCGACCCAAAAAGAAAATAGTAGAAATACTGAACCTATTATCATAAATGTAACTTAAAATAATAATTTCAGGTACATCACTAACATATCCAAACATGTCAGTATTATGATGAAATGACTTATCTTATAAGTGTAAACGGACAGAGAGCACTGATCTTAGTAGGTTACTCCAAAAATTAAAAATACAGAAAAATTGAATTATCTGACTTTTCCCCAAGATGAGTGATTTTAAAATCTCTACTCCAATAAATATAACTTTCATAATTAAAAAGCAGCCTTGTCATTACTTAGAGTTACTTAATGAATTATTTTTGTCACCTCATATACCGTACATGTATCGAGGACTTTACTATTCCCTTCCTCAGTGGTTTCCTCTCTCACTATCAATTATCTCTTGGACCTCTTTACATATAATTACACATCAAACACCAAAGTTCTAAAAATCTCTTAACAGAAATCTAGTATGTGTCATAATAAGAATAAAATATGTCATAAATAGCATAAACCAAACCCCATGGTTCAACAGCCCCGAAGGGTCATGGTCTGCCAAGAGACCGCTGCTCAGTCCGAAGGCCTGCAGATTACGAGGTGTCCTGTGGTCAGCACGACCGATCCTTTCGGCCGTTATTCTTGGCTTTCTAGACCGGGATGAATGCTATAAACGAACACTAAAACTACATTATTCTATTTACAATTTTCTTAAAATGCCATTCTTGTGTATTACCAAGGAATACAATCAATTTATTAAAATTAACGTCTCATAAAAATTTTACTAAAATCTTCCAATTCAGAGATTACGCCAGATAAATGTTGCTGGTATTTCCATCTGTCTTCGAAAATCCCTAGAATTGCAGCTCTTCACTCCAACCTAAATGAACATGCTGTTATCATCCATGAACATAATTAGTCTTGACCTTATCCTACTGAGTTTCCGCAAGGCATATCACCGTAATTATCCACTAGTTTGAGTTTATATCAGTTACATTGAAAATTACAAACACACCTAAAATATATTACCGCGAAGGAATAAGAGAAGGTGTGCAAAAATTACAAGTAAGGTAAGAATTAACATCAAATACTCCACAAAGACCAAGTATCTCCACAGAGAAAAAAGCCACGCCGGCTTCCTCAATCAACAATCATAACACCATCACAATAGCAACGCCCAAACAAGAAGATGGAACAACCAATCCCGAAACAGTATTACACCGATCTCAGGATCACTATCTTTCCCCTCTATTTGCAAAGTGGAAAATAATTTTCAAATGCCAAAGACTAAAACCAATGTTTAAGGGTTAATAAAACTCTCATAGTAATCGGAAAGTCCAAGGATTCCAAAAGTTATTTCCAAATTTCAAAATCAAAAATCTTATTTAAAAATCTTTTAAACTCTCGTAGTAACATAAAAATGCTATCTGTTGAAACTTCGTACATCCTAATCAGCACGCTGCGATGTAACCCGAGAGAGGAGAGCACTTAATAACAACACGGCTTCGAATTCTTCTTTTTTTATCTAGAACATTTTGTTGGTACTCAGCACATTCTTTCTATAGACTGCAGCTCGTGTGAAATGGGAGTATTATCCTCAATGGAACAGAGCAGTTAGTAAGCAATGGAACTCTGACAGTTGAAATGCTGTCCCTGCTGTGCAGAAACAAAAGAGCTATTCAGAGGAGAGCATTAATTCTCAACAATACGTCGGATGTATCCAGCAGACTGATTCATAGCACCCGTGGCGATCTGTGAAGGAGTTCAGCAGCGATCCATGGACAATGATAGGAACCAGTAACATGACAGTAGTATTCAACACCGAAGACATCTCTAAGGATTTGTGTATTAATTTAAAATGCTCTATAATATAACATTTTGAAACTGTATACAGTGTGTATCAGAACTATACCGACAAAAAATCAGGGATGCTCCTCGTGTTATGTTATAAACGATGGTGTAATTGGATTAGCGGAGAAATGTTTCTTCCTTTTCGAGCAAGTGAGGTTAATTTGTTACTTCCGAAGAAATCGCAATATTTGCTATGCCAAAGAGGTCCTTTTTTATAATCTCGTATTTCACACTTTCACAAATATACGGCGTTGAAATTTCGTCGGACTTCCTTCCAGGCTTAACTTCTCTCGAGCAATGCTTTCTGGCGTTGGAATTCTTTTCGGATAGCTACGTTTTTTATTCGCTACAGAGCCCGTTTCATGCCATTTCGTCACTAAGTTTTGCATTGTAGAATTTACTGGAGGTTTTGTCACAGCACAAATCGTGCTTCGCATAACACTTGACAATGAACACCCGCTGTTTTATCGTGAGCACCATTTTATGATGCACTTAACTGGCTACTAAACACGTCTGATCCTTCCACTAACTCAATCGTAATGACATACAGTGACATACTTATGAGATGCGGGAGATACGCACGCGCAGACATGGGACAGCAACCGATTAGTGCATCGAAATCACGGTTTCCAGCATTTCCTGTGATGCTCAGTTCTCCTGCTCTTCTCATTAACAAAGACCAATTCCGCGTCAGCTTTATAAATATTTCCGGGCCAGTTTTATTTTGCCCACCCGGTATTAAAGTCCGTGGACCGACAGGTCTGCACTCCAACCAACCGGCCAGCCGACTCAATTGCGTTAAGCGTAAACCTGGGATATGTCAGGTAGAGTAGTTGTCGCCATATTGGTACATCAGCAGGGATCATATTCTCAGTCATATAACTCATGTCTGAATATCTTGATCTCATGCTTACTTTACTATTCGATAGTGTCCGTTAATAGTCACCACTGTGAACGGTCTTCTGCTTTCTGGATTATCGCTCGAAGAGGCGCGTGCGTTGCGTCTTTGACCTGGTGCATCCATCTTCTGGGAGCCCTTCCACGCGGCCTGATACCATTTACATTTTCTTGAACAATTAGTCTTTAAGGCCATTTTCTCTCCTTAATTCATGTCCAAAGAACTACATGGTTCTCCATCTAACAAAAGGAGAAAGTCGATTCGGGATTATGGATTATGAAGGAGTTAGTTATTTTCTCCGTCCAAGGTATTCGTAACATGCACCACATTTCAATTGCGTCGATGCGCTTTCTGTCCTTGGCCTTCACTGTCCATGATTCACAGCCGTATAGGAAGACTGAATGTACTGATTCTTGGGTCACGCCAGATTGATCGGAGCTTATCCATAGCGAAGTTTTCCAAGAGCACCGATCTCTGTAGCTGCAGTCGCTTAAGTGAAATCAGTGTCCAGTATTCGGTAGATAGTGGGTTCGAACCCCATTGTCGGCAACCCTGAAGATGGTTTTCCGTGGTTTCCCCATTTTCACATCAGGCAAATGCTGGGGCTGTACATTAAGGCCACGGCCGCTCCGTTCCAACTCCCTTTCCTTTCCCATCCCATCGTCGCCACAACACCTATGTGTATCGTTGCGACGTTAAAACACTTGCAAAAACTTTTCCAAGAGCATTGTTTCTTCTCATGCTCTCTTTCTCGCAGCCGTCGGCGGATGCGAAGTGGGGTCTCGGCCCACACGTGGCCACGGCTGGTCCGTTGTCCGAGAGCTCTGCACTCCGACAGGCCAACCGAGCAGAAGAGGGCTGATCACAGCTCTACCATGGTTCTAAGCCTTTATATTCGGAAGACAGAGAGGGGCATAGGCCACGGCTGCCAACCTTCTCACTTTCTCTGCATATCTCCTTTTCCGATACAAAACTCCTGCCCTAAGAACCGGCGTCACCGGTGGCGCACCTCCTCCTTCAGGGGAGGAAAGAAAACATTTAGTATTAGTAGTAGCAGTCACTCGCCAGTGTTTGCTCAGCAAGGAGTCAAGATAAACAAATTCATTAACGACATTTAGGCCTACTAGAAGACCACTAAATTGGAGCTTCTTTCTTCTATCAACAACCACCACATTGGTTTTGCTGCGATTCACTTCCGATCTAAGCTGAAAATCGTTTTCTACCTGCTGCAACAATTCAGCAAGTTCACTGCTTGCCAATAGGATAGTATTATGTTACTACTTTCCTCCAACTGACACTCCACCATGCCAGGTGTCCACAGCCCTTCGCATAATGCATTCCCCGTATAGGTTGAAAACAGGGGAATCCAGCGGGGATACTCCTTTCTAACACAAAGAGTGCTCAAAATTCCCACCGTTTCCCTGAAAGTTCGTCGAAACTATCTCGTCACTGATTGTCGGACACCTTTGAACACTAGGCATTGCACGTAATCAATGGCAACCTTTCCCCGCGCAATGGTGAAGAACTGTATTGTCCGTAGCTGTATGCCTGAGTCCAAAGTTAGACCTAAATAAGAGATCTCTCCCATTGTATGTGATAACTTAACGATCTGAAGTATTGTTTATATTCATAGATAACACATTCGGTGAAAGATGCGAAAGAAATCACATTCAAAGATGCAAGCGAAGAACCTTACTCAACACAGCAAACACTCTTGAATGTCTAACAAATATTAATGAATTTTAGTATAGTAGCTACTGTAAAATTTCAGGTATTATTTTATTTATTTATGTACGTAATTGTCCATTGACTGTATGTGCTCATAGGGAATCTTTGTATTGAATTTGCATGTACTAACATCCATCCCCCGATTGCGTCTGACACGTTTGACATAGCCACAGTTTCTATAATTTTATCAAAAATGATCCGCATTGGCTTATATCACTATTATTAATTATTTAAGGATCCACCTTGTCAGTACAATATATTGTCTGGTATATTTGCTAATTCTGTGGTGTAGTAGTTAGTGTGATTAGCTGCCATCCCCGGAGGTCCGGGTTCGATTCCCGGCTCTGCCACGAAATTTGAAAAGTGGTACGAGGGCTGGAACGGGGTCCACTCAGCCTCGGGAGGTCAACTGAATAGAGGAGGGTTCGATTCCCACCTCAGCCATCCTCGAAGTGGTTTTCCGTGGTTTCCTACTTCTCCTCCAGGCAAATGCCGGGATGGTACCTCATTTAAGGCCACGGCCGCTTCCTTCCCTCTTCCTTGCCTGTCTCATCCAATCTTCCCGTCCCTCCACAAGGCCCCTGTTCAGCATAGCAGGTGAGGCCGCCTGGGCGAGGTACTTGTCATACTCCCCAGTTGTATCCCCAGACCCAAAGTCTGAAGCTCCAGGACACTGCCCTTGAGGCGGTAGAGGTGGGATCCCTCGCTGTGTCCGAGGTAAAAGCCAACCCTGGAGGGTAAACAGATTAAGATATTTGCTAATACATCAAATACATACAGATATGTAAGTGCCTGAGTGTTTGAACTTTTAACATATTTTATTGCAAATTGTTTGTGACCAGTTTTATGTTGGGCATAAATTTTTAAAAGGTCCAATATTTAAGTGATTTTAACCTATGAGCTGAAGAAGAGAATATGAATAGATTATTGAAACATGTACTTATATATATTCATCTATTTGATGTATTAGCAAATATACTAGGCTTTGTATTGCATTGCCAAGTCGGAACCTTAAATAATCAATAATATTTATAGCCACTATTGACAAGAAGAACTAAAAATGAAATAGTCATGTTGTCTTGGCCTTTAACTAAATAAATATCTCTGTTATGATGATAACAATCCATGACACACACAGCTCATCAAGGGATCAATCTTCTAACACAGCCGATGTTCACCTACAAAACTGTTAATCTCGCTTCAGTTCGACATTGTTAATATATCACCACCATTTTTGAGGAAAAAATAATAAATGTATGACATCATAAATTTGGTAAAACAGCTTCTTGCATATCATTGTTGCGGCTAGAAAATCTGCTATGTGTTAATATTTCATGTTAGAACTCTGACCAGAAAGATTATGTCCTCTAAGATTCAGTATTGCTTGGACTAAATCAAAGAATTTTCGTTCTAAGTAATACATGTGCTGCGGGTCATTATTTCTCTCCTCAACATTGTCACATCTACGGTATTTCGAAGCGCAATGGCAGTATATTAGTTATCCTCATAATATCTTAATTTATCTCCCATATTTAACATCTATACATTCACAATCCCGACCTACACTGAACATTCTTTATTGTACACATGCATACGACATTCAAATCGTCCATCATGCATGCAGTTGGCAGCTGGATTGAAAAAAGGGTTCGCTGTGGAGACTGGCTCTATTCCAAACGGAGGAAAGTTCCAGCCCATAATATTAACGTCTTCCAAAACGTTTTCGGTTACCATTCATTTTTTCAGGTGAATTTTAATAAGAGATTTATTCAAACCAGAGTTTTCAAACTACACTGTCGTAAAACAGTGTACAGTATTACTGTTTCGTGAGTCTAAGACAACAAATAAAGAATATGGGAGCTCATTGGCACTCATTGCTACTTATTGTTGATACGTGTCAGAGGAAGAATGTAGAAAATTGTTTATTTTGCGGAAAAATATTGGAAGAGGCCCATCTATTGAGAGCTTGTAAGGTTACTGATACACTAAGAGTAAAATACCTAGGCAGAGAATATAAAACAAGAACAGAAAGAATTATGTACAATTGTTAAAGAATGGGTTACACCGGAAAGAGTAAGAAAATTTTCTCTCGAAACCGACTTTCAACCTATTAGGTCGTGTTACGTACATTTAGTACGTGTTGATGAGATGTTAAGTACAGAGCAAAAATGGCCAATCGGACACCAGTGGGATCCGAACCCACAACCTCCCGATTTCGCGTCGGATGCTCTACCAATTGAGCTATGGTGGCCAAGGCCATCTTTGTTCTGTTGGAAAGCTACAGGTCTGGTACTACTACCATCACACTGTAAAGTGCGTTTAAGTTGCCCTTTGAGGGCCAAGTCAAGGAATATTGAATTTTCACGACCGTATTGTAATCGAAACGACGCAAAATCGGGAGGTTGTAGGTTCGGATCCCACTGGTGCCTGGTTGGTCTTTTTTGTTCTGTACTTAACATCTCTTCAACACGTACGAAATGTACGTAACACGACCTAATAGCTTGGAAGTCGGTTTCGATTACAATACGGTCGTGAAAATTCAATATTTGTTAAAATTTTCTCTGTCCTAAAAAAGCATTTGGCAAGGAAATAAGAAAAAGTAAAACAAGCACTAAAGAAAATAATGACGGCTTACGTGTAAAGGAAAATGAACCTTAAAATACAGTATACTGTTGGAGAACGTAAATATGTCCTGCAAATATACATCCCTACAGTACGATACGCATAGAAAAATGAGCACAACGGAATTGTTCTGATGGACTGCATATCCATATGTGGCTGGGGGGCGTGACCGGTCTTAAGGAAAATAATGGATAGGAAGGGCATTGTCAAATGCGTGGTATTAGAACTAGGCTCCCGATATGTAAGATTGTATTATGTCCAGGACAAAAAGAAGAAAAAGGTGGTGATAACACGTGTAAAAGGTACAATTACTATTAGATTTAAGTATGATATTTGATATAGTAATATACAAATAGCTGTAATAAGAATAATTTAATGCATGTATCAAATAAATGAACTGCTATATATATGAACGATCTCCATCCAGTTTCAGGTGATCCAGAAATAAGGGATATCGTTTTAGTCGTATGGTCTCGGCTACCGCGTGCAGGCTGTATGATCGTCAATTTCAACACTCTATTTTACTCTAGGCTTGCTAGATGGCAGACCGAATAAACCGAAACTCTCTTGGGCGTCTAAGGCTGAGATTTAATTTTTTAAATGCTTCCAGGCTCTAAGGGGAACAGAGATCGAATAAATGTCAATGTGTGTGCGATTTTTAAAACAAAAATATGGTGGTTTCTAAGGAAATTGTTGGTCCTGAATTAAAAGATATTAGATTGTCTGCTTATAAAAATTCGCGAATTACTGATTCAACAGGGAAAATGTCCTGTCGTTATAATGATTGCTTCTGATTGCAGTAGTTTCGGAATAACTAAGAAATACACCGTCGTTGCGCCGAGAAAAAGCGCTATGTAAAAATATTTCAGCATAGAACTCCGGTCAGAAAGGTTCTGTGATCAATGGTTCTATACTGCATGAACTATATCAACGAGTTTTCGTTCTGTGACACATGTGTTGAGGGTCAGTATTTTCCACTCAACATTGTCACATAGCGATATATCGAGGCGCCATGACGATACTGCATCTTGCTCTCTCGTGGAATATAGCTAACAACTAAGTACAAGACGAACTGAACGTTTAATTTAATTGCTTGTTTGTATACTTGTATGTTTATTTAGCTTGGCTCGAAACCTCATATGCTCACCGGGAGCGACTGCACGTTTTCCAGCAGCAGCTGCTGCAGCACCACGGGCTATTACAAAGTTCTCTAACTCGATTGAATTAACGCACTCTGAAATAAGTGTCAGTTAAAACGTTCGCTTCGAGAAACTTGAAACTTCAAAACTCTACTTAATGTAACTCTCAAATGTATAAACCCATTTCAGTGTGTCTATATGAACTCTGCAGACTAGTGAGGTGCATGCACTCACGTACCTAACATAAATCAAGTCTTTAACTTCTCGCGTGTGCCACAAGGATCCGACTTATCACCACTTTTTTATGACAATTAATTATCTAACAAAAGCCTATCTGGTGGCCATGAACGTTAATACATCATGTCTAGATGGCCCGTTCGAGTCCCGTTGGAGGTACAAAATCACCATCAGAATGTTGGATGGCAAGATAGATCACTAGATTGCGTCCCAGAAGCCGGAATTCAATTCCCAGCCTCTTCGCAATGTCCATATAGTGTAAGAGCATTATTGATCGTGTTTAGTCCATCGGGTGGAGATGTTAGGCATTGAGCAGACCACTTTGTGTGATTCGACAGGAGTAAGGTGATTGCGGACAGCGGGTATTATCCTCTCCCGTCCTCATTATCATCATCATCATCACCACCACCCTACATCCAAACCCCCATGTCACCCATGGATGTCAAATAGAAAGACATGCAGCGGGCGAGCCAAATATGTCCTTGGACAATACCGGCACTAAATGCCATACGACAAACAAAATAATAATAAATTCAAATACTTAGATGAAGCAGTAACAGTAATAGCGTCAGAGAAGCGGAACGTTAAGGCACGAGTTCACAAACTGGTAAAACTCACCACGCAAGGATGAATATATACAACAAAAAGTCAGTATCCAGGAATGCCAAATTGAGATACTTCAAACTATAATCCTTCCAGTAGCTTTATATGCAACAGTGTGTTTGAATATCTTCTCAGACAGAAGAAGAAGCAAAACAGAAAATAGGATCCTAAGAAAAATTATGGGACCTATCTGGGAGCATGTAATATAAAGATTGAGAAGAACAATATTTATACGAAGCATCAGTAAAATATGTCACACTTTCAGAAATAAAGAAAGAAGGTTCTTTGGTCACCTGTATAAACTAGACAAAGACAGGGATTAACAAAAAATTGAACACTATGCAAATGAAGAACCAATCCAGCATTTTTCAGGGAAGCAGAAGATGATTTGTAACTACTCAATATTAAAAACATTTTTAAAAGAACAAATCACAATTAGAGTACAATATAGCAGAAAAGCAATGGTAAGCTTCTAGAGAAAACAAAGAAATCAGGCAGGAAGAAAACAACACCGAGGAAGGAATGAAAAGTTTTGAGAAAACAAGAAGAAGAAAACTGTTTCGTGTGGTCCGAAGATGGTCTAATCGTATAAATTAATGAATCATAATAGTAATCTATAAACATAAATTGAACGTATAACACAATATTGTGAGAAAATCGCAATAGTAACACCTATGTATTATACATCAAAAGAAATGTCTCCATCTGAGGATTACTAGAAAAATATTATTGAGTTCATTAAGTGCTTTATTTGCGTAAAACTCTCATGTATTCATATAAGGCCTATGATAGAGTCCTACGTCAGGAAGGCTGGAGATGTTTGAGGACCAGGCCAGTTCCGGGAAAATTTTTGTGAGAATTATCAGGATATGTACGAGGGAGGTATAACGGGAGTAAGAAGCAATGTAGGGTTGACTGGCTGGATACCAGTTCAAGTTGGCGTCCTCCCTTCTTGGCGTACTGCAATGAATTTACAGGACACCTCCTTTAATGTATCGGACGCCTGGAAAGAACAATGGCAACAGCAATCCGCATTACCACATCACCACATCATTGAGAACCCATGCAAGTGCCCAGATGGTTTTTCTCTTCCCAGACGGCAGTGGAGGATGCTAAATCGAATTAGGACCGGCCAAGGTAGATGTGGAGCCACTCTCTTCAAATGGGGATGGAAGACATCACCGCAATGTGACTGCGGACAAGGGGAACAGACAGTGGAACACCTTGCATTTGAGTGTCCTTTGCGTAGTTACAGAGGCTCTATTGAGGACTTAAACTGTGTCTCAAACGAAGCTCTTCTCTGGCTATTAAATTTTGACATGGAACTTTAGTTACGAGCTTGAGATGGTAGTTGTATATATTGTAAATAATATTGTATTCATCATACGCTAAATACTGAGTCCATACACTTTCAACCTTGTGATGGATGTCTTATCTGATGGTGTACGAACTAACGCACAGTGGTGCATAATGTTTGCTCATGATATTGTTTTGTGTAGCACCAGCAGGATAGAACTGGAAGAGAGGCTGGAAAGTTTGAGAAAATCCTTGGAATCCAAAGGCCTACAAATTAATAGAAAGGAAACCGAATAGCTGTGCCTCGGAGGTGATGGGAATGAATTGTTAGAGATGGATGGTACATGCCTAAAAACAGTGGATGGTTTCAAGTATTTAGGATCTTTTGTGTCTAAGGATAGCAAGCTAAACACGGAGATTAACCACAGAGTGAGGTCTGTCTGGATAAAATGGAAAAGGCTGCCTGGTATCCTGTGTGACAAAAGACATGGCATAAGGTTTAAAGAAAAGCCTACAAGACAGCAGTGAGGAAAGCCATTTTGTATGGTGCGGAGCCTTGGGCAACAACAAAGGCGCAGTGTAATAAATTAGATGTTGCAGAGATGAATATGCTAAGATGGGTGAGTGGTATCACTAGAATGGACCGCATCAAAAATAAGAAAATCAGAGAAATACACTAGTTAGAATGACAGATGTATCTAAGAAAGTACAGGAGAGAAGACTGCCATGGTATGGACATATTATGAGAAGGGATGAAATCTACGTAGGGAGGAGAGTGATGGATATGACTGTGGACGGGACTAGAAATAGGGGGAGACCAAGAAGGAGATGGACATATTATGTACGAGAAGATTTGAAGGAGAAGAAATTATTGGAAGGTGATGTGTGAGATAGGATAAAGTGAAAAAGACTCGTCAGAAACGTCTACCCCGCTTGAAGCGGGAGAAGATGAAGAAGAATAAGAAGTAATGTATTCACATAATACGATGATTAAGTCACAGCAGCTCACTGCATTCACCGGTAGATGGCTCTATGAAAGTTATCTCGCGCTGATCTTTCTATGCCAGACCGATAGAGAGCTCTGTGAAAGTTGTCTATGCAGATCTTTCTATTTTAGTCCAATAGATGACTCTTTGAAATCAAGTTATCACCAGAACGTTAGTTGTCGCTCCATGTTGGTACTAATAAGCGAGAAACGGAAAGAAATCCATCTCAGGATATCCTATTTCAAAAAATTCCTTTATTATGAAACTTGGATTGAATTATTCAGTGTAGGGTTATTAAATCTGTATGCGAAGCTAAGCACAACATTTCACTGTGGAAATGGTAAGTGGACATTTAAATTCGTGTTGCCACAATAGTTTGGTTTATTTTCCATAACCTCAAGTATTGCCTGCTGCCATTTCTTGATAGATACAGTACTTTTGTATCCATCCCTTGGCACAGGCCAGAGTAAAGTGTAGCTTACACCGAAGTCCCAGTCTCATCCATGGCTGTGACAATATGGAAGCTGCTGGGGTATGGGTGGTGCTGAGTAATGACATTCAGAACAGGAATAGTGCATTTGAGTGTTATGAAAGGTGTGGCTCATAGGGTCAGTCGTGCTGCAATAGCACTTTCTGACCCAGTGAGGAAAGCAATGGCAAACTACCTCACCCCTCGTCTTGCCTAGTACGCCTCATTTTGGTGCTACCATTGGTTTTTGCGGTTTCCTTATAAACGCATAACCTTTGATAGTGCTATTTGAGGATCCAAACAGCCTCTGGGCTGATGACCTAACAGACAGACAACCTCAAGTAAAGGACGTACTTAAAGGTGTGATGCTACATGATAATGATACATGAACTATATAAGGCAATATAATAGTACATTGTCATTTGCATCCCGCTCAGCTAACCGTAGCCGCTTTCGAGGATTAAGTCCTTACTGTTTTAAGATTCAGGGGATGATTCATAGGTACATTTCAGATTTACTGCCTACTGGAAATTGCCGAGCATTATACGACCAGCTTTATGTGATAAGCGCAAGTCTTACGAACAGAATTCATTGTAAAAATTGTATGAATTGCCAAGGTTCGAAGATTCCACATGTATATCCACAACGGAAGTGTAAGTTTAAACGCAAATAAATGGTCTTCGGGAGTTTAGTATATTTTCCGATATTTTTCTCGCGCTTCCTCTATCCTCAGTTATTTTTAGTCCTTGTTCGCGTCAGGCCATAATTAATAATATAAACGAAAAATCGAAAGGTCTAATTGCATATATACATAGCCATAAAAACGGCTGTGTTATAACAATGAGTGTGAAGTTATAAGATATTAACATGAACTGAAGGGTTAAAATAAACTTCATTCTCTGTCTGTTGATGCCTCACAGCTGTGTCACCCGTCTAGAGTACAAACTCTATAGGACATCGTGTCCCGGCGTAGAGCGGGGCCATCTGGAGCAAACATCTCTTCTTGTTAAGTCCACTCCAAGTTTCAACCTCGGTGGGAGCCGTATTGCGTGCGCCATACGGGGGTAGACGAGCAATCCTAAATCGCATAGAAGTCTAACAATGAGGGAAAACATTTCACTGTTCGGTGCGCGTGGACGAGACATCATAGTAACACGATTATAAGTATAAATAATCGACTTCAGAGTCTTGCGTTTTTTACGACCTCACTGACACAATCCGTTAATAAATTTTGGTCCTTCTGCAGGTTCAATCTCGGTTGACCTTAGTGGTATTTCATGGAGTTTAATATGAAAACTCGTACACGTTCAAAACTCCTGATACAGAAACTACAACTCGTGGACGTCTCCTAAAATCTATAGCAGGCATGTCACGGTCACGAGCTGACAGACAGCTCTGCATGTATGAGAAACAGCTGTTATGAGCGCTAGGCCAGGACGTTATCAGATAGCGCAAGCCAGGTGGGGTGTACATTACACGTTCACAACTGCAGTAATTCGTAGGATATATGCATATACACTGACTGAGCAAATGTCATGGGATAGCGGAGCACTGATGTGCAGGTGTGTTGTCTGCGCACCACACAGCCCCTGTGCCAGCGGCAGTTGTATAGGAGACCTTCTGAGCAGTGGTTGTGAATGTGACAGGTGTAACATGGAACGTCGTCGTGAGCTTACACCATTCGAACGGGGTATGGTGGTAGGTGCCCGACGGATGGGAAGTGCCATTTCGGAAGTGGTGCGGGAATTTGGCTTCACACGATCAACCGTGTCCAGGGTGAATGGTTGAATGCGGGTGTCACCCTCCACAACAGACAAACGACCGGCCGTCCAGCCACCCTCGATGACCGTGACCGGCAACATCTGAGACGGATTGTCAATAGTGACAGACGGGCAACCGCAAATCACGTGCTAGACACGTCTCCCAGTGGACAATCCGTAGGAACATGGGTTCTATGGGGTATGGGAGCCGGCGCCGCACACGGGTGCCACTGTTAACGCAACGTCATCGGGCACAACGACGCGCATTTGTCGCCAGTCACCAGGGATGGACACTGGAACAATGGCGTAACGTGATATGGTCGGACGAATCACGATTTCAACTGCACCGTGCCGATGGGAGGCACCGTGCATGGCGCAGACCACATGAAGCGATGGATCCCGCCTGCCTCGAAGGTATGGTCCAGGGCGCTGGTGTCTCTATTATAGTCTGGGGTGCATTTTCCTGGTATGTAATGGGCCCCCCTAGTTGTTCTGGAAGAGACTTTGAATGGTACGCGGTATGTTGAGCTGCTCGGAGACTTATTTTAATTTCTGCACATATTGAAACTATATCAGGAAATTTCAGTTGAATCTGATAATACTCTGTCGCAAAGAGCATTTTACACATGGTAAGGTAGGTATTCATCTCTCATCTGTCCCTCAGGATGACACTTCTCCTGCTATCATTTAAATCTGATTTACGACTAAAAGCACTTAGTTACCCGTCATATTTTCTCGTACGGTAGTACATTCTGCATTGTAGCCAACTTAAGCCCCATCTAAACTGAAATGTTCTAATTTGCATCTACCGATATAACACCCTCTTAGTTGAATATTCCATGCAACGTATCTGCTAAAGAGGCGTAATGCCATACCTCGTCATTCTCCAAACTGGAACTTGGTTCACTATGGCTTACACGGCCATATATTCAAAACCCGCAGCATACAACTGTTGTAAGTATCTTCTACATCTTGTACATATTTTCAAACTGCTTTACACCGCACCGACGGAGATACCGGTAGGTCTTATGGCGACGTCGGGATAGGAAAAGCTGGAAGTGGGAAGGAAGCGACCGTAGCCTTACTTGAATTACAGCCCCAGCATTTGCCTGATGTGAAAATGGGAACCATGGAAAACCACCTTCAGGGCTGCCGGTCTACAGTGGGGTTCGAATACACTAACTCCCGAATGGAAGCTCACAGCTGGGTATTACATTTCATCCTCTTTTGAATAGGGCTGACACGAGCTCCTGCCGTGTAGAAGAGATACTTGTTGTTAATGTTTGGGCACAGTGTTTGGTGATAGGTGAGTGGAAAAAGAATCGCCGCATCTTCCCGCTCCTCTGGGTTGGCGTCCCAGAAGTCCTGATCTCTCGTCCTGCGACATTTCTCTATGGGGTATTATTACGGAGTAGGTTTTCCAGCAACTATACAAAGCTGTTACCGCTGCTTTTGGAGAAATAGACACAGATATGCTTCGTAAACATTACATTGGAGATGATAACGTATCATTTTGTGCCACAAAAATAATTTAGTTTATACTGCCCTTCCGGATGGGTAAAAACGCATCGTGGTGGCAGTAAATTCAATAAATCTGCCTCATTATTAGAATACCTTAGAATGTATTGGATTATATTGTATTATTTTATTACTCCGTTGTGTCTGGGTTACTAGTACAGTACATTTACCTCTGAAGGAGAGATATTTCCAGAAAACATCAGTAAGAAACGATATTACGGAAATAGCTAGATAATAAACTTGAAATAAGTTTGTTTAATTGCCTTCAGGAGTGCCAAAATGATGCGTGAATTAAAAAAATTGAAATGGCGTATGGCTTTTAGTGCCGGGAGTGTCCGACGATAGGTTCGGCTCGCCAGATGGAGATCTTTCGATTTGACACCCGTAGGTGACCTGCGCGTCGTGATGAGGATGAAATGATGATGAAGACGACACTGCTAGAGAAATTAAACAATTAAGGTTAAAATTCCCGACCCTGCCGGGAATCGAACCCAGGATCTCTGTGACCAAAGGCCAGCACGCTAACCACTTAGCCATGGAGTCAATAATAAGAAAATTTACCGTAATTCAAGCTAGTATAATGCAGATGAAAGAGACGAATTTCAATGCACCAGAAATTGACCCATAGATAAAAACCATGGATTGAAGAAGAAACTTATTAATTTTTAACAATGTATTTCCATTGCTACTCATATAAAATTATGATTGATTATTATTAACGAAGGTATGTTTCCGTGGCGCATTGTAAAATACTTCTATGCTAGCCTTGTAATGAACGCCATAGAGATAGACCTGCACCCCCATAACATCAAGAGATAAGACGGCTTCAAGTTTTCAAATATATGGAGACTTGTACTACAAGCATAACACCACCATGGCACAGCGTGATGCACTCCAGAAACTGTCGACAGAGGGCAGTGAATCAGTAACTTCCTTCTCAATCAGTCCAGTTCGCGGGGAGGGGGGCTGTGGATTGTATGGTCGTGGCTTCCACGTTCCTTCTAAGTATTTCTTTGCTCACTGTCGGAGACATGCCCAAATGAAGGCCAATTTAATTTGGCGGAAATCGCGGCTTTGTTAAGTATATATAAGTGGCTTTAATCCAGTTAGCATATTTGCATCCGGGAGATAGTGGGTTCGAGCCCCACTGTGGGCAGCTCCGAAGATGGTTTTCCGTGGTTTCCCATTTTCACACCAGGCAAATGCTGGGGCTGTACCTTAATTAAGGCCACGGCCGCTTCCTTCCCATTCCTAAGCCTTTCCTGTCCCATCGTCGCCATAAGACCTATCTGTGTCGGTGCGACGTAAAGCAAATAGCATACTTATTTCTTTATTATAATTGATTATTATGCAAATTAATAAGTACAATCTACGTATTTGATTTATAAACTTAGAGGCTGCTCCCGTAAAAGAGAAGTAAACGTTTGAAATGTTATCCATAGTCCGATAATGCTGGACTGTAACTCTGCGTAGTGAAGTTCTTCCATTTTCGCTGCAGTTACAGTGCACAACTGATAAAAAGAGTAACTTGAGAATTATCACCCGTCTTCATTCTTTAATATAAACCTATGCTCACGATTACAGACAATACTTAAACAAGCTACACACCCGGCGACCTAGTTCTATGCCAATGATTACATGTATGGAATGCAGTAAAAATAAACTGTAAATGGTATTTTTATCCCTTTTCATACCGTATAGTATTTATTTAACCAAGAAATAAATTCCGTAAATATACGAAAAAATTGTGTAAATGCACGGGCAAATCCTTTGAACTTCATAATCCGGTCAGGGTATTTTACAGAGTGGAAGTAATCTCTAGAGTTACCAAACGCAATCATAATTCCTTGTCTGGCTGAAATATGTTTATAAAAGCGTTTATACAGTATTCACATTGTGAATTTAAATACGTTAATCTACAAACGTAATCATAACTCCTTATCTGGCAGAAATATTTTTATAAAATCCGTGATATGCATATTTTGAATTAAAATACTTTAATCTATGGAGATGGGGGAATAAAGGCTGTTTGAATTAATTCTCGTTGTTCATTGCCACACCAGCTCATGTTTATTGCAAAATAATATGTTACAATATATATGTTACTCAAAGTAGCGTTCCTTGGAAGGTACAACATTTTCCCAACATTTGAAAACCAAATGGATTTCGTACAAGAAACATGCAGTTCCTTTTGACTGTCCAGTCATCGAGCATTTGTGGATATATAGAAGGGAAATTCTGTTCAGAAAGGCAATGTTATATCGACCGAAACAAACTAATCCGACGGAGTAACTCCCAGAGAACAGGGTGGGATAGGGCGCAAAACATTCCTCCTACTGTTAGTGAAAGCAGAAGTAAAGCGAAATCATCTCCGTACAAGCCACGAAGGCCTTGATTGGGCCTCCACTATCTGTAACCTCGGCACTTGATAGTATAGACAGGTTAACACTACGTACGGCCGTCTTTGCCCGCAGGAATTAAACTGGTACTCGTATTAGTGTAAGCTGAGTGAACCTCATGGCCATTGGAAATCTCTTTCCTTAAACTTTACGACTTCCTGACGGGGAATGGAACCCACGTCCTTCCGGGCGAACCGAGCATGCCTTTACCACCTCGGCTAGGCAGCCCCTTCCTTAAAGAATTCCTTCACGGATTTAGTGAAATACGGCCTGGCATTGTCACGGTGAAGGAAAACATTCTATTGTTTTGAGTGTACTGCGGGCGTTTATCGGTGAGTAAACGTTTTATATTGAGTAACTGTCGTTAGTATCGTTGAGCATTGATCGTTTCACCCAGTTACAGCAGCTCATAATCTATATATATAAAATAAGAGTTTTGTCTGTACATTGCTCAGAATTTGAAAAGAACGGTATTTCTGTATCGGTCATGTCCACACTAACAAGAAAATGTACTTTTTACTTTTCCGTAATTTCTGTCTGTCTGTCTGTCTGTCTGTCTGTCTGTCTGTCTGTCTGTCTGTCTGTCTGTCTGTCTGTCTGTCTGTCTGTCTGTCTGTCTGTCTGTCTGTCTGTCTGTCTGTCTGTCTGTCTGTCTGTATGTACACGCATCACGAGAAAACGGCTGAAGAGAATTTAATGAAAATCGGTATGTAAAGTCGGGGGATGAGCCGCTACAATCTAGGCTATAAATACTTTTATTCACGCCGAGTGAAATGGTAGTTTAGGGGAAGGCCTTAAATTTAATTCTCGAATATTTATATTATTAGCGGTCCTATCGATAAATACTATATATATAAAATAAGAGTTTTGTCTGTACATTGCTCAGAATTTGAAAAGAATGGTATTTCTGTATCGGTCATGTCCACACTAACAAGAAAATGTACTTTTTACTTTTCCGTAATTTCTGTCTGTCTGTCTGTCTGTCTGTCTGTCTGTCTGTCTGTCTGTCTGTCTGTCTGTCTGTCTGTCTGTCTGTCTGTCTGTCTGTCTGTCTGTCTGTCTGTCTGTCTGTCTGTCTGTCTGTCTGTCTGTCTGTCTGTCTGTCTGTCTGTCTGTCTGTACACGCATCACGAGAAAACGGCTGAAGAGAATTTAATGAAAATCGGTATTTAAAGTCGGGGGATGAGCCGCTACAATCTAGGCTATAAATACTTTTATTCACGCCGAGTGAAATGGTAGTTTAGGGGAAGGCCTTAAATTTAATTCTCGAATATTTATATTATTAGCGGTCCTATCGATAAATACTATATAACTAAAGTTATACAGAATTAAATTTCCAATCAATTATGTCTTATACATTTTTACCGTACCGGCTCTGATAACACAGATATTAATGAATTTGTAGTTTTGTTGCTAAGTCCTTATCAACGGCTAGCCACGAGAAAATGGGTTAACAGAATTTAATGAAAACCGCTATATAGAGTCGGGAAATAAGAAACTACAGTCTAGGCTGTAAATAATTTTATTCGCCCGAGATGAAATGGTAGTTTAGGGGAAGGCGCCTAAAATTTAATTTTTAAATACCGGTACCTATGTTATTGGTGCTATCGAAAAGTACTACATAACAAAAGTTATAGACAATACAATTTCCGATCATTTATGTTTCATTCAGTTTTACTGTACCGACTATGATAAGAGTGGTATTTCAGAAGGCCTACAGTATCGAAAGCGCATAACACTGATCAACAATAACTTTACATTGACCATTGTTTGTTACTGATCAACAATAACTTTACATTGACCATTGTTTGTTGTGATGTTCTTCGTTTCTTACGGTCCCGCAACGTGTACACTACCTAGCCTAGAATTCTGTATACAATGTAGAATTCCGTAGCGAAGCACGGGTACATCAGCTAGTACATTATATCGACATGGCGTGGAGGTTGGTGGTTGTCCGGTATGAACCCATGATTTCCTAAGCTCAAAACTCTCGTAAGAAATCCATTTTTCATCGCCATGTCAAATTAGCTTCTACTTTTGCTTTTACAGCAGCAGTGAATGGGGTAATGTTGTTCTGCAATTTTTCTTTTCGATTTTCTGGATCATTCCCTTTGCTTTTGCAGATTTGCTAACGGTTGACGCATCGACCTGTACTGCAGTGTCTCCGGCAACTCTTTGAGCGTCCGACATCAATCTTCTTCCAGTAATTCCAGTGCAGGGCACTCTTTTACTTTCACATCAAAATCATTTGTCTTTGAAATGACGAAACTAATCCCTGCATGTTGTTTCCGATAATCCGGGATGAATGGCTCAGGCAGTTGAGGCACTGACCTTCTGAGCATAACTTGGCATGTTCGATCCTGGCTCAGTCCAGTGGTATATGAAGGTGCTCAAATACGTCAGCCTTGTGCCGGTAGATTTACTGGAACGATAAAGAACTCCTTCGGCACAAAATTCCGGCAACTCTGCGTCACCGACAACCCTATAAATATAGTTAGTGGTACGTAAAAAATTATTCTTATTATTATTATTATTATTATTATTGTTACCGTATTTTGGTGGTAGTTATGCATGAAAGAAGGTGCTGGGTGGTGAAGGGGTCTCAAGCTACTAAAGTGAAATTAATTTTAAAATTTAACAAGGTTATATTTTCTTTTCAAAATTAGGTAACAACAAATTGAACAGGTACTTAGTAGCCGAAACACGATTGACAATTACATTTACATAGGTACCCCATTTGGGGCTTCAAAAAGTCAGAAACATAATTCTTGAGCCATGAACCCAACCTTACAATGAACACCATACAACAAAGGGGCCGAAAACCCCCAAACATGCCAGAAACACCGGCTTCCAATTACATCCAAAAGCCTCCTTGAGGCAGAAACACAATTTTCAAAAAGGGCAACTTCCCCTTAAAATACAAGCCTATCATAGGCCACTCCGAACTCCACCTTTAAGCCGTCCTCAAAGGACATATACGCAGGAGCAAAATACCCAATCTACTGAGGTCTGTTAAATGACAAGAAAGTTAATACATGACCTCTAAAATCACAATTTGAGAGAAGGCGAACTTGCACTCCTAATACACTTTGTTTTTAAGACCTATTTTGGCTCTAAGGCCACTGATGCAAGGGCTAATCCCATACTACAGAGGTGACTTAAGAAACTACTAACTTACATTACTGAAGAATAGGTTGCGAAAAATAAGTTCACCTCAAACAATGTGAGTGGGAGCTCGAGAGGGTTAACACTCTCTATCCCAGTATGTCGCTTTACAAGAGAATAGAAGAAAAGAGAAGTTACATTTTAGGAAAAGGTTACATAGGGGAACGCTTAGAACCTGCCCCGAAAGTTAAACTGCTGAGCTGGCAAAGAAAAAAAATTTATTAATCGGCCATTACCTTATTGTTGACCGCTGCCGAGGAAAGAGGCGCTTCCCGCCTCCTGCTATGTACTTAATACACTGAAAGATGGAACAGAAGTGGCCCGGAGACCCTAAAATCAGCAGTTTAAATACTCTCGCAGAAAGTTCTAGGCGTTAGGGGAAAGAAAACACCCTCCCACAAAGATTTTATTGGGTAGGACCCCGCAACAGATACAAGTTGGGGAAAGATACACCAGATTGGTCAGAAATTAATTGAAAAAAATTCGTGATTGGATACATTCAAAACAAGGGGAAGAAAGGGGTAAATATTGCCAACTTAAACAATGACAGAAAGAAATTTAACAAAGAACAAACTCCTGAAATTAAATTTTCTCCAACAAAATAGTTCTTTGACTCCGCACTAGGGTGCACTATTGTTGATCTTCAGTAGTGTCCTCTAGAAGAGAAAGTTCACACTTCTTAATACAAGCAAGACAAAAGTACGTCGAAAATGACACAGTTCACAAACACAAAAATTTCCAGGTAGTGACATCTTCTGAGAAATTTGGAAATTAAGACTGTAGATAAGGTTCAGACTTCCTCCAGAAGAGGAGTTTCAACTGGCGCAACTTTTAAATAAACGGTGTGGAGGTGTACCGCCCGGTACAGACCTCCCCCCCCAAAAGTTCCTCCACGGGGTAACACAGAAGAACATAAACTTTAGTTTGAAAATAAGTTCCAAGTTTTGATGTTGATATTAAGATAACTTGCAGAAGTATTTGAGAAATTTCTTAATTCGGTTCCAAAATTTTGTTGTTGGAGGTGAAGTGAAGTCTTTAGGTTTATAGAAGTTGAATTTCTGAAGATAAGCTTTTACTACTTAAAAGTGAAGGAAAAATTTGCAATGTCCATCAGATATTGCGGTTGAATTCCCAAATGTAGTTATCTCTTATAGTAACTGTCCATGTAGTTGATGTTGATGAAGTTGGATGGCCGGACCGGCCGTTGCAGCTTGCGTCCAAAAGGAGGCCGCTCGGACCCCTTAAGTACCCTGAGATACCGCTCGCCCGCACTATGAGGGGAGCAGAGTGTTGAAACACGCCGCGCCCGCGGTGAACATATACAGGCTGCGGGCCAGTAGCAGGTCGTGCGCCGCACATCAGCCTTGGCCGGGAGGAGAGCTCCGGCTCGCCGTGCACATGTCGTCCTCGCTGGAGAGGAGGGGGCCCATCCCCCTCCCCAGTTGCTGCACGGCGCTGCGCGGCTGCGGGGGCACTGAAACATTAAGGCTAGGCGGCAGAATTGTGTTGGACCATCGTCTTTTTGAAGGCACAGGCATTATGGAGAGGTTGAGGGGCCAGCGGCGTGTAGATATCCGTGGCATTTAATCTTATTAAGCCACAGTGTAAGGTGGAGCAGGAGACGGGAGCGTGGTAATGGCCGTGGCAAGGACAGGATGGCAGTTTAACGGATCGGGGCGGGTTTTACAAAAGGCTTACATCTAAAACCAAAATATTATAGAAGGGGCAGAATGCCATAAAAGTGAAACTCAAAAAAAATATAACCTTCATATCCTTTCAAAATAATATGAAGCAAGTTAACACAAAATTACACCGGTTTCACCTGGGACAGGTGAACCCTAAATATCCTCTCGGTGGCTGGATTACTTAACAATAAGGTAACCGGCGTAAGAAAATCGAGAATGATACAAGGCCCATGAAATCTGGGGGCAAGCTTGCCCGCGGGAACAAACTTTTTGACCATAACCTGGTCACCTACCTTCAAAGGGGTGGGTCTCCGTCCACGATCATACCTTTCCCTAACCTTTTCATGAGACACTTTAAGATTGGCTTTAGCCTTCTTCCAAAGATCTTTAATGTTGTCCGGATCTATTATCTCGGGTAGAATGTCATTCAGAGACCAGAGGTTAGAGAGCGGCGAGTTGGGAACAAACTTGAACATTAAAGAAGCTGGAGTGAACTTGTGAGATTCATGAACCGCTGAATTCAAAGCAAAAGCTATCCAATGCAGGGACGTGTCCCACCTGGAAGGATCTTCATGATGATAGGCAATGAGTGCGGACCTGAGATTACGGTTAACCCGTTCAGCCAGAGATGGTTGAGGGTAATAAGCAGAAGTAGTTACATGAGAGATGGATAAGTCAAAACAGAATTTACGAAATAAATTAGATGTAAAAGCCTTAGCATTATCGGAAACTATGTATTGACAAGGACCAAAAGAAGCAAAGATAGTATTAAGACAAGAAATGGTGGACTGAGCGGTAGCCAGCTTAGTCGGAAATAACCAGGAAAATCTAGTAAAACCATCTACACATACAAAGATGAACTTGTTGGCATTCCCCTTTGACTGGGGGAAGGGTCCCACATAATCAATATACAGGCGCTCCATGGGGCGCGACGCTTGATGAGAAGACAAAAGACCTACCTTAGTGGACATGGTCGGTTTACTAAGCAAACAGGATTTACATGCCTTTACTAATTCACGGATTTCACCGTCCATACCCTTCCAGATGAACATATCACGAATCTTTTCACGAGTTTTAAAGATACCAAGATGCCCTCCTAATGGGGTCTCATGATAATACTTGAAGATCATAGGTACGAGAACCGCTGGAACAACAACTTTCATCATCTTATCATGCCTCGAAGGGCAACATAGAACTCCATTCCTCAGAACATAAGGGACAACATGTTCCCCAGAAGAAAGGGTTTCCATTATCGGAGCCAGCGTCGGATCTTCACGTTGGTATTTCTCGATATCCCTAAACAGCATGGGAACATCTGTTAGGATGGCATTAACCTCAAATAGCATGGACTCGGGAGGTGATGGGCTGTCGACCTGTTCATGGTTCTCAACGTCGCCTGAAAACATACGGCTGAGTCCATCAGCGACAACATTTTCGGTACCTCGGATATGCCTGACATTGAATTGGAAGGCAGAAATACGGATGGCCCAACGGGCTATACGACCAGTACGACGCGGCCTACCTAAGACCCAGCTTAATGCTTGATTATCTGTCTCCAGGTCGAATTTGACATGTTCCAGATAGAGACGGAACTTTTCTAAGGCAAATAAGACTGCCAACCCTTCGAGCTCATAGATGGAATACTTGGCTTCTTGAGCCGATAGAGTCCTAGATGCATAGGCGATGGGTCGCCTCCCTAGTTCAGTCTCTTGAAGAAGGACTGCCGCTACCGCCGACGACGACGCGTCCGTTTGGACGATGAATTTCTTTGAGAAATCAGGCATAGCAAGGATAGGGGCATTACAGAGAGCTAATTTCAGATCTTCAAAAGCGGCTTGTTGAGAAGGTCCCCACTCGAATTTGATGCCTTTCCTACGAAGAAGGTTCAATGGCGCCGCTCTATTAGCAAAGTTAGGAATGAACTTTCTGAAGAAATTCACCATACCAATGAACCTGGCGATACCTTTTATGTCCTTGGGAGGTTTAAAATCACGGATGGCCTGTGTTCTAGAATGATCGACTGCTACACCATCAGGTGACACAATATGCCCTAGGAATGACATAGAGGGCTTAGCAAAAGCGACCTTGGACAACTTGACAGTTAACCCAGCCTTACGAAGGCGATTCAGAACTTCTCGCAGATGATCTAGATGTTCTTCGAAGGTCTCCGAAAACACAACGACATCATCCAAGTAGTGATATAAGTACTCGAATTTGATGTCGGAGAAGACCCTATCTAGTAGCCTAGTGAGCACAGCTGCCCCCGTGGGGAGCCCGAAAGGCACGCGGTTGTATTCGTATAAATTCCAGTCCGTGGCAAACGCTGTAAGGTGTTTAGACTCTTCAGCAAGGGGAATTTGATTATAGGCCTGATTCAAGTCCAAGATAGTAAAGAACTTGGCCTTACGAAACCATGAAAAGCAAGAATGAAGGTCGGGAAGGGGCACAGATTGTAACACCACCTTCCCATTGAGAGCCCTGTAGTCAATTACAGGCCTGAAGCCCCCTTGGGGTTTCGGGACTAGAAAAATAGGCGAAGAATACGCTGACTTAGAGGGCCTAATAATACCATCCTTCAACATCTGATCGATGATTTCTTTCAGAGCCTTCATTTTAGGTGGAGATAGCCTATACGGTGGAAAACGGACGGGAATCGAATCCGTGACCTCAATTTTGTATTCGATCAGGTCAGTAACGCCAAGAGTATCAGAGAATACCTCGGGAAACGACTGACACAGTTTGCGAATACTATCAGCCTGCTCCTCAGGTAGATGTCTAAGGTCTAACAACATCTCATCCTGGGTAGGCGAAATAGAAGAACATGACACAGAATTACACTTTAATAGTGGAATTTTACAACTAGAAGCAAATTTGAATGTGCACGACCTAGACTGGAGATCGAGCACAAGACCAGTGTGAGAAATAAAGTCAGCTCCCAATATAATGGGGCAAGACAATTGCTTGGCCACAAACAATTTAATTTTCCATGTAAATTTAAAAATACGAATTTTGACCAGTAAGGAACCTAGAATTTCTAATGGAGATGTATTAGCAGAAACACATTTCACAGGAGAAGAGTCATAGACAGGTAGGTTACAAACAGACTTCAATTTCGAGTACCATTCAGCCGAAATAATGGAACAAACACTGCCTGAATCTAATAGAGCTGTTATAGGTTCGTTATTTACCTCAATCTTAAGGAAAGGAACAGGTGCGGGGGTATCCGCCGCAATCTTAAGACACTCTTTGGGGCATTCAAAGGACAGATTAGCAGATTGAACGTTCCCAGAATTTTCGATCTGCTTACCAGGGGCTGAGCCTCGGGAAGATGAATTAGTTGACTCAGCCGAAGCCACTAGTCACTTTTGATTGTTGTTGGAAGTTACCCCAGAAGTTGAGCAGGAGGGGGTGCTATTCGAATTGGGACAATTCTTGGCGATATGTGAGAAATCCCCACATTTAAAACAGCCTTGTGATGAACCAGCTTCATTATTTGCCCTACTAGACTTGATCAGAGGACACTTATTGCGCAGATGGTCAGGCGCCCCGCACGCATAACATTTACGGGGATTGACTGGTCGGCGAGGTGGAGGCCGAGTATTACTAAAGGAAGGCGGGGGTTCTTTCGCGACACGCAAAGAATCGGCGTATCTAACTCCTTCCGCCGAGACGGCCAACGCTTCAAGTTCCGAGAAGGTTTGCGGGCACGCCGCGAAACACAAATATGACCTATAGGGAGGTGAAATTCCCTCTACAATAGCCTGCACAATCTGATCTTCAGGAAAATGAAGGGCAAACACCCTAGTATAAAACTTAATGTCCTGTATGAAATCAGCCAAGTTTTCATCCAAGCGCTGTACCCGATAATAGTATTTCTGAATCAGAGATGACCTCGCGCGGGCAGGAATGAAATTTGCAAGCAAGTGTGCGTGAAAATCTTCAATAGATGACTGTTCAGCAATAGCTCTTACTATCTTATCTGAGAGAACACCAATAGCATAAGGATAGATTATTTGTAAAATTTGACAAGGGGAAAGAGAAAACACAAGGGCGTGATCCTGAAATTCAACTAAAAATCTTAAAAATGAAATAACTTCACTGGTGGTGTTGACAGAAAACTTAGAGATACCTCTTAGCAACATTGCCAATGGATGAGGCAAGCTGCTAAACCCGGGTGACATAGTAGGTAGAGGTTTCAGGGGCAAAGAAGTTAATTCAGAACGAATGTTACTCAACGATGCACGGCGTTCAGGCTCGTTGTCCAATGGGGCAGAGATAGTTTGAGCAGTGGGGGTTTTCCTATTTACTTCTCCCTTAGGAGACTCTTCCTCGCTACCTACATTCACTATGGTGGGTTGATCAGATTTGGGAGGAATTTCCCCAGTTAACAATTGAGTGACTTTACTAGACAATTCAGAAATAGTTTCAAGGAGCGTATTAGCTTCCTTCCTCTGAACGTCATTCACCTTTAGAGACAACAGATCATTAACTCTATTTGAAAAATGATATAGCCTGCCTTGCACACGCTTAATTTGATTAGGAGATGGATCATTTTCATCAAAAAAACTAACGACCGATGCTAGCCCAGTAATGTTCTCGACGATCGTGGAAAGAGAGTCATCAATTTCTTTCTCTCCCAAATTGGGGATGGAAATGGGCAAATCAAGGGAGTCTCTAAGCTTGTTAGTATCGATAGCAACCGTGCCTCCAGATTGCACGTTTCTAATAGTTAATTCGTAGATCAACTCCTCTTTGCGCAAGTAGTTAAGGAGGAGAACATCGCGAGGGCCGGGCATGATAACAGAAAAATTTTGAAAAACCTCAATAAAAAATTTCCAGCAACTGAGAAAATGGTTAGAGTTCGGATCAAAACAGAGTTTAGCCGTCAAAAGGGGCTAAATTGAGACCCATTCAACCACGCTCTGCTACCACTTGTTACCGTATTTTGGTGGTAGTTATGCATGAAAGAAGGTGCTGGGTGGTGAAGGGGTCTCAAGCTACTAAAGTGAAATTAATTTTAAAATTTAACAAGGTTATATTTTCTTTTCAAAATTAGGTAACAACAAATTGAACAGGTACTTAGTAGCCGAAACACGATTGACAATTACATTTACATAGGTACCCCATTTGGGGCTTCAAAAAGTCAGAAACATAATTCTTGAGCCATGAGCCCAACCTTACAATGAACACCATACAACAAAGGGGCCGAAAACCCCCAAACATGCCAGAAACACCGGCTTCCAATTACATCCAAAAGCCTCCTTGAGGCAGAAACACAATTTTCAAAAAGGGCAACTTCCCCTTAAAATACAAGCCTATCATAGGCCACTCCGAACTCCACCTTTAAGCCGTCCTCAAAGGACATATACGCAGGAGCAAAATACCCAATCTACTGAGGTCTGTTAAATGACAAGAAAGTTAATACATGACCTCTAAAATCACAATTTGAGAGGAGGCGAACTTGCACTCCTAATACACTTTGTTTTTAAGACCTATTTTGGCTCTAAGGCCACTGATGCAAGGGCTAATCCCATACTACAGAGGTGACTTAAGAAACTACTAACTTACATTACTGAAGAATAGGTTGCGAAAAATAAGTTCACCTCAAACAATGTGAGTGGGAGCTCGAGAGGGTTAACACTCTCTATCCCAGTATGTCGCTTTACAAGAGAATAGAAGAAAAGAGAAGTTACATTTTAGGAAAAGGTTACATAGGGGAACGCTTAGAACCTGCCCCGAAAGTTAAACTGCTGAGCTGGCAAAGAAAAAAAATTTATTAATCGGCCATTACCTTATTGTTGACCGCTGCCGAGGAAAGAGGCGCTTCCCGCCTCCTGCTATGTACTTAATACACTGAAAGATGGAACAGAAGTGGCCCGGAGACCCTAAAATCAGCAGTTTAAATACTCTCGCAGAAAGTTCTAGGCGTTAGGGGAAAGAAAACACCCTCCCACAAAGATTTTATTGGGTAGGACCCCGCAACAGATACAAGTTGGGGAAAGATACACCAGATTGGTCAGAAATTAATTGAAAAAATTCGTGATTGGATACATTCAAAACAAGGGGAAGAAAGGGGTAAATATTGCCAACTTAAACAATGACAGAAAGAAATTTAACAAAGAACAAACTCCTGAAATTAAATTTTCTCCAACAAAATAGTTCTTTGACTCCGCACTAGGGTGCACTATTGTTGATCTTCAGTAGTGTCCTCTAGAAGAGAAAGTTCACACTTCTTAATACAAGCAAGACAAAAGTACGTCGAAAATGACACAGTTCACAAACACAAAAATTTCCAGGTAGTGACATCTTCTGAGAAATTTGGAAATTAAGACTGTAGATAAGGTTCAGACTTCCTCCAGAAGAGGAGTTTCAACTGGCGCAACTTTTAAATAAACGGTGTGGAGGTGTACCGCCCGGTACAATTATTATTATTATTTACGATAGACAGTGATTCCGAAAACGGCCTCCACCAGAAAACGATGACTTTCATCAGAAGATTTCTTGAAATGAAACCAGAACGGTAACGGTTCCCCAGATGCTTTTTTTTCTTTTGTACGAATCACATCCTTATTATGATAAATAATCTCCGATCGCATATCACACACTGCTTCGTACAGGCTAGTGACGGTGCTAGCTTGTCCATCAGCAGCCACTTTCGCGCCGGATGACATCATACACCTGCCGCTCACTATTGGTCAACAGCCAGAATTAATTCTTTTTCGTATAATAAGAAACTTCTGCTAGTATAGAACGTCTGTATGTTTCTCATTCAATATTGCTAGGAGTGTAATTTCCTGGCTGAAGCTTAGTTATAGTATAGTCAACTATATCTTGTTACTAAAAACCTAATAAAGGGCCTGGGCCTACGAAGCGACCGCTGCTCAGCACGAAGGCCTGCAGATTACGAAGTGTCGTGGGGTCAGCACGACGAATCCTATCCTCACGGCCATTATTCTGGGCTCTGTAGAACAAGGACGCCATCTCACCGCGAGATAGTTCCTCAAATGTAATCACGTAGGTTGAGTGGGCCTCTAAACGACCTCACATCTAGTAAAAGACCCTGATCTGGGTCCTTCGGGTAAGAGGCAAGCACGCTACCCCTACATCACGGGGCCAGCACTAAAACCTAATACCCACTCAAATTTGGTCACATATCATGTTCAAACGAGTCAAACGCGGGGAACCTTTCTGGACAATAATAAAGAATCTTAGGAACGGAAAGAAAAAGGAAATGAATTGTGTTTTGAGTAAATTGGGTGAACTCATAATAGATCCCTGGGAATCACTGGACAGGTGGAGGGAATGTTTTGAACATCTTAGCGTAAAAGGAAAGTTTCCTGGTGACGTCGCGAACAACCGAGATCATGAGGTGGAGGACAATGATCGTGGTGAAATTACGCTTGAGGAAAGTTGGTAACTAACCTCCATTCTCATAAATCAGAAGGAATAGATGAAATTAGACCTGAAATGGTGAAATATGGTGGGACCACAGATAAAAAAATGGCCTCATAGAGTAATAACATTAGCACAGAAGATTAGTAAAGTACCTTCTGATTGTCCGACTCGTTGGCTGAATAGTCAGCGTACTGGCCTTCGCTTCAGAGGGTTTCGGGTTCGATCCCCAGTCAGGTAGAGGATTTAACCTTCATTGGTCAATTCCAGTGGCCCGGGAGCTGGGTGTTTGTGCTGTCCCCAACATCCCTGCAACTCACACACCACACATAACACTATCCTCCACCACAATAACACGCAGTTACCTACACATGGCAGATGCCACCCTCCCTCATCGAAGGATCTGCCTTACAAAGGTTGCACTCGGCTAGAAATAGCTACACGAAATAAGAATTATTATTATTATTATTATTATTATTATTATTATTATTATTATTATTATTTTCTGATTGGACAATAGCAGTAATTGCACCTATCCATAAGCAAGGGAACAGGGAACAACTATCGAAATATCTCACTGATCAGTATTCCAGGCTAGGTGTTCACTGCCATCTGGGAAGGAAGAATGCGATCAGTGGTTGAGGGGAAGCTGAATGAAAACCAGTGTGGTTTCATATCACAAAGGGGTTGTCGGGATCAAATTTTCAGTATGAGCTAGGTAACTGAGGAATGCTACGAGAGGAATAGACAGTTACGTTTATGTTTCGTAGATATAGAGGAAGTATATTACAGATTACCTAGGGAAAAAAAATGTTCCCCGTAGTGGTGGGACTGTAGATTAAGGATAGATTATGAAAATCAATCAAAGGCATTTATGTATGTTGACAATTGGACTCAAGTGAAAATTGATGATAAAATAAGTTCATGGTTCAAAGTACTTACACGGGTTATAGAAGGCTGTAATATTTCGCGTTTGTTGTTCGTAGTTTACATGAATCATCTGCTGAAAGATATAAAGTGGCAGGGAGGGATTCAGTTAGATGGAAATTTAGTAAGAAGTCTGGCCTATGCCGACGACTTGGTCTTAATGGCACATTTTGCCAAAAGACTGTAGTCTAATATCTTGGAATTTGAAAATAGATGCAATGAGTATGATATGAAAATCAGCTTTTTGAAGACTAAGAAGATGCATGTATGTATGAAAAGTTATGATATGATATTTTGGTCTTTAAAGAGAGGTTTTAAAACAATAATTGGTTTTGACTCTTTTGTTGATACTTCATCCCCAACAATAGCTTAAAACGGTCACGGAGATCTTGCGCCAATGTCATTGTCACAAATAATCTATTTCCATCGTTAAGGATTAATCTAAGAATGAAGTAAGTGTTCATAGCCCTCAAATATCGCTTTATACTAATTTTTAGGAAGGAATGGGGGTGAAAAATCCAGGCGTTCACTTTCAGGACAACAGCTATCAGTGTCGAATTCGATCACAGGATAGTGCAAGTTTAACCAGGATAGTAGTAAAATATGTTATTTGACTAATATTTGCCACGAATTATATATTTTCTGCATTCAGTAATGAGTGCTATATGAACATATCCACTGCACTGTTTTCCGTTGCCCATTCCATTTCTGAACACGCGCAACTCATTATACTGTAGCTTGCGATAAATTACATTCACACATCACCACAACCAAGTACTGCCCTATTTAATGTCTGTATGTTATCAGCAACGTGTGCCGCAACTTCGTTACCTCTGACGTTCACACCCAATTAATGAACAGCTGGCTGCACCGACAGATGTCATATACTGCTTCATAACACTGTTTCAGATATTTAATTAAGATTTGAGAAGTTTTAGATGTGTGAATTGTGACAGAACAGACTTTAAGAGAACGTAAATGATATTCGCCTTAATAGAACTTGTGTCATTGGAGTTCGTTTGCAGGTTTTGTTTGTGAAATAGTTTGCTAAATATTGAAAAGTTTCAGGCGTGTGTGTCAACCAAAGGTTCCTTGTATGGTCTTCATTGTTTCTATTTATTTTTCCCAGTATTATCTCCTTCCTCGTTCCTGTCCTTCTCCAAATGGTGCGCTTCTATTCTTCGGAAGTTTCCTTTTTACGATGCCTAGGACATCATCTCTGCCTGATTACATCAAACAGTTGAAGGGCCAAAATTCTTACATGTCCGCTTTCAGTTAACTTACTACCACACATGAAAATCAAAATTGTATTTGAAGAGTGTCTGTTGAAAAGGTGCTATTTCAACTTCAAAAAAAGAACAGTATTTTGTCCACATGCATTACAGTAATTGAATGATGTCGAATGCCAAGAGCAATCCAGGCCAGAAAGATTTAATTCCGATCTTGACTCAGTTCGGTTGTATTTGAAGGTGTTCAAATACGTCAACCTCGTATCGGTAGATTTAGTGGCACGTAAAAGGACTCCTGCGGGACAAAATTCCGGCACCGAAAACCGTCAAAAGTAGTTAGTGTGACGTACAAAAATTATATTATTATTTATATAATTTTTATTATTTATCGATACGGACACCTTTGGGCCACATTTACACAATCTTCCTTCCGTCACGCAGACTGATACCCTTCTCTTTACACTCTCGCCAAAGATTCTTGAGTCTTTGACTTCTTCTTGCTCGCTCTTCCACCGAGATATTCCGCGGCTTCGCATGTTGCTCTTCAGACGCATCCCTCATTCCCGCAAACTTATTCCTAAATGATTTCCTTTCTTTGATATTCTCCTCCTTGATATCTATTTCTGCCAAGTCACTGTGTACCTGTGTAAGCCATCCCGGTTGTTTTATCCACTTTTCCTGCAGAAGAAGTATCCTGTTGGCCAATCTCTCAGGATCACTCTTTTGATATGCCCATAGAACTTCAGTCTCCCTTTCTCCATCACAGTCGTGATTCTTTCTACTGTCTTGTAAAGCTCCGAATTCGATCTTAACCGGAATGTATTTGGGTCACTCGTCGACTTTCTTGGGCCTAAGAGTTTTCGTAAGTCTCTTCCTTCTCTTTTTTCAAGGACTGGGTCAGTCATCCTCGTCAAGTTTTCTGCTCCATAAAGGCACTCCGTTCTAACCACTGTGCAGTAATGTTTTAACTTGGCCTGAATTGAGAGGGACTTGGACTTATAGGTATCATGACATCTGAATGCCAGTTCCATCTTTCTCACCCCCTCCTTTAATGCCTCCTTTTCATCTCCATTGGGGGTGAGTATTTCTCCCAGATATTTAAATTTTTGCACACGCTGGATATCCCCATACAGTGTAACTAGTCTGACCGTGTCGCCTTTTTTTATAGAATCCTTGAATGCTGTTTTTTCGAAGGAGAATCTTAACCCTGTTTTGACTGCAACATTTTGTAGTTCTTCAACTTATTTCTTGGCTGTTTGACGGTTGTATGTAATAAAAGCGACGTCGTCTGCGAAGGCAAGGCAGTCCAACATCATCGCATTTTTTCCACAACCTACCTCTACCCCATTCTTCATTTCATTTTCATTAATTCTCAACCTCCATTCCCTAATAACTTTTTCTAAAATGCAATTAAAGAGAAGTGGAGAAAAGCTGTCTCCTTGCCTCAAACCCGTTTTCATCTCAAACGGATTTGAGAATTCACCCATGAATTTGACTTGAGAAAAGGTGTTTGTAAGAGATTGTCGAATTATGGCCAGAGATTTCTCATCCACTCCAAACTCCTGCAGAACGTTCATGAGCACTCCACGATCTATGGAATCATATCCCTTATTATTATTATTATTATTATTATTATTATTATTATTATTATTATTATTATTATTATTATTATTATTATTATTATTATTATTATTAGCACAACACCGCCCTGAAGTAATGCGAGAGCGGTTCCGGGGCGGAGATATACGTCGTGGGAAAAGGGTGTGTGGATTTTAGTGAGTAGGAATCTCACACGCTTGTGAAGTGCGGACCCTCACAAGTGTCTAATGAAAGATTTCCCACACTTCCCTCGTAAAAAGAATATTATTATTATTATTATTATTATTATTATTATTATTATTATTATTATTATTATTATTATTATTATTATTATTATTATTATTATAGATGTAATTCCTTAAAATGTCTACCATACCCGATCAAGGGTACGTTCGATGTTCCTCTTATTATACTTTTCTTGAGTTTTCCCACAACTTTCTCCTGGTGGAAATAGCGCTATTTTAACAGACGCTCTTCATTTAAGGCTAGTGGTGATGTCCTATTATGTCAGTGCTAAAACTGTCAAATTTATACCCTTGCATGTCAGAAACATATTCATCTATTACGTTTTAAATATTTAGGACATTCGGTCACATTTCTTGTATGTTTACCGTTTACGAATTAAGACATTCTTATGTTCAGAAAAAATATTTCTATGGGTCAATGAAAAATGTTGTCAATCTCTCCATTTCAAAGACGTTTTACCCTTTCGCGCATGAAGCAACAGTCCTAAAGGGCCATGGCTTACCAAGGGTCCGCTGCTCACCCCCGAGACTTGTAGATTATGAGGTGTTATATCGTCAGCACGACGAAACCTCTCAGCCGTTATTCTTGGCTTCCTAGACCTGTGCCGCCACCACACCGTAAGATGGCTCCTCAGTTGTAATCACGTGGGCTGAGTAGACCTTGAACCAGCCCTCAGGTCCAGGTAAAAATCCCTGTTCTGGCCGGGAATCGAACCCGGAGCCTTCGGATAAGAGGCACACACGCTACCCCTAAAGTGCGGGTCCGGCTATTCATAGACTTTTTTTACCATTTCATAATAACATATTCTTCAGAAACTGACGAAAAATTTAATATTAACCTCCAGCTGAAATGGATGCCATTTTAAAATGCTAGAAGCTAGATCAAAATGAATTGTTATAGATATTCGTCAAGTGAAACACTTCATTTCTAATCAAAAACTGATGTTTACACACACAGCCGTTTTGGTTATTTTAGAAGAGCACTAACGTAAAAATCGGAGTCTTCTCTAAAAATTTGCGGAAAGCATTTCTTAGTCGTTGCGCCTCAAAATACCGCAGAGGAAATAAATACCGACCCGCAACACATGTATCATTTAAAATGAAAATTAGTTGATATAGTTTATGCAGTACTGAACATTAGATTACAGAACCTTTCTGGTCAGAGTTCTAGGTTGAAATATTATCACATGGTGGTTTTCTAGGCGCAACAACGATAGTAGTTATGCTATGAATGGAATGGTATAGAATGTAATGATGGTATGTTGGTGTATACGTTTCGGTGAAATTCACAAACATCACGATACTAGGCCCCTTCACATATCCTTAGCACCCACTGTACTTCTCTCCAGTGGCACTTGAGCTTTCTTTGGCAGCTGATATTTTAAACTGCTGAGGATCCAGTCAGATTTATGTCAGACTTACTATACTATATTCAAAATTTGGTTAAATATACGTGAAACTCTTCTTTACAAAAAGCAACTCTGTACAATGAAAGTGGAATGAATGATTACGTCTCATTGTTATTACTCTAAAGGAACTTTAACTGTCTGTAAAACTTGGTACGGTAATTTATTTTATTTAGTTAATAATCATAAACCTTTATGCAGTGTTTCCACATAAATACTTAGATGTTTCACACCTATAGAATTGAAGACCCCCCCCCCCCCGGAATAAAGATGTGCCCAACAAATTTTTGAAAAGTGAGATTTTAGTGGAAATAGGGTACATCATGGCGCCTCTAAGCTGTGGTGTCATCTTACGTCTTACATTTGAACTTCAAACTGGTTTTAGGCCAGCAGAAATTTGTCCTCCTTGGTGTGAGGATGGAACATCAGTCAAGATGGTATTGGTACATCACCAGGTGTAATAGATAATTTAAATAAAGACCACAGACAAAATCACATCCATATTTTGAAATAGTTCCTTAACATTTTATTGTTATTTTTATTATTACACCGGGTCTATGACCTGGATGTTAGGCCCCTTTAAACAACAAACATACAAGCCTTTTTACACTAATATTATTTGCTATAATTCGCGCTCCAAGAGCATGTACAGGACTTCTCTTCTGTTAATGTAAGAAATATTTGCATAATATTTTCCACTGTATCACTTACAATTCACACATGATTTTTAAAACCTTAAGTTATAACGACCGACTTTGTGGTGTAGATGTTAGTGTGACAAGCTGCCACCCCCGGAGGCCCGGGCTCGATTCTTAGGTCTGCCACGAAATTTGAGAAACGGTACGAGGCCTGGAACGGGGTCCACTCAGCCTCTGGAGGTCATTTCAGTATAAGGGGGTTCTATTCCCACCTCAGCCAATCTCGAAGTGGTTTTCTGAGGTTTCCTGCTTCTCCTCCAGGCAAATGCCGATGTGGTACCAAATTAAAGGCCACGGCCGCTTTCTTCCCTCTATCTTGTCTATCCCTTCCAATCTTCCCATCCCCAACAAGGCCCCAGTTCAGCATAGCAGGTGAGGCCGGCTTGGCGAGGTACTAGTCCCCTTCCGAGTTGTATCCCCCGACCCAAAGCCTTACACTCCAGGACTCTGCCCTTGAGGTGGTAGATGTGGGATCCCTTGTTGAGTCCGATGGAGAAACCAACCCTGGAGGGTAAACAGATTAAGAAAGAAGAAAGGAAGAAAGTTATAACAATAAAATATTTTTAATCAGTAGATAAACTCATTTGTACACTTGCATATGCAATTTGTTTAAGTAGTGTATACCATGAAATAGACTCCAAAAATACTTTTCTTCTCTCCTGAAAGTTACTGGTTTGTTGGTTACATCCTTATTCTGGGGAGTTCTTCTATTAGTAGTCAGTTATTTGAAGTAGAATTTATTCCTTATCTGTGTATGTTAAATTCTTAAATATGATGTTCATTTTTGTCACTTCCCTCTCTAATTCATATTAATTTAATACTGTGCTGTGTAATGCCTCATATAATTGGAGTGTATCTCTTTTACAGCCGTATGTCATAAATAAATTGAGTAAATATGTTAAAATACTTCACTCTGGACGAAAACAACTGATGGCGTAACAATCTTGTACTTTAGGCGAAAGTTAGCAGAACTTATCACTCGGAAAAACAAACCCTTAAGATATTTTCACCATTTTTCAGAGAAATTAATGCATAAGTCTTTGGTATTCAAACGTACTAGATACTGTATATTTCTTGTTAAGCATTTTTCATGTGTTTTATATAGCAGTGACCGTGAATGGCCACTGTGGGGCTGTAAAGTTGTCACACCTGCAAACAAGCCCAGATGGACTTGTCGTTGTCACATCTGGCTCCACTTCACATTGCCATGGAACTTCTCCAAACTGGTGCATGTCTGTCAACTGTAGTGGCTTTATCGATGTCGTTTATCGCTCGCCGACTGTGAAACGAGCATCCTCTACGCTGTTTATTCGAACAGGGAAGAGGAAACCTTCCACAGTCACTGTTTAGATTGCAAAATTATGGAAGTAGGACAGAAAGCGGTTCCTGAATTAGTAGGCCTGTATTAGAAATTGCATCCCCGGCAATGGCAATGTGAAGTGGAGCCAGTGTAAAAAGGCCTGTATGTTTGTTGTTTAAAGGGGCCTAAGATCTAGGTCATGGACTCGGTGTAATAATAAAAGAAACTGCATCCCCGGCATCCTTCACAGTACGCCCATCAAAATGATATTAGTGAAAGTAAATCATAGCTTTAGAATTAAATAGATCGTTATATATTGCGAAAACTAACCTCAGTGGCTGTATTTTATGCAAAAATTAAAGAATTCAAATTGGAATTAGCTTTAAACGCTTTCAAATTCCTAGTAACCCAACTATTTAACTATGAAAAAAGTTACTGAATATTTAGCTTTTACGACTAATTTGTACAGTCGAGAGCACGCAATCGTGCCAATGTATCTACTTTTCAATAGTGTATTCTCTTATCTAATATTGTCGGGCCTCCTATAGCATGTTTTGCCCACGCCAGACCCTTCATGTTTAAGTCTCTTATAGGTGAGTTAATTCCGACGCACAAACACTCACTTATGAACGAAGGTCAGTTCTACGTAATAAGTAAAGAGCAAGTGAACTTGAATGGTTGAAACGGACTGCCTTATAAATGCATGGCTTAGCTACCTTGATTCGTTAGACGCTGCGAACTAAGGGTAAGGTAGGCTGACAGGCAACACAAGGGAGTTGCTAGAACCAGATTATGAAAGGGCAGAGATGTTGCAACATTTCACCACCAACATAAATCACTGTTTCTATAGCGGCAAGATCACGTGCTCTGTACTATATTTAAAACGGACTTTCAGTGTGTCGGCACATTTGACTACATGCTGGAGAAATGTTAAGTGCAGAACAAAAAATGGCCAACCGGATACTGGCGAGAACCGCACCTTCAATCTTCCAGTTTCGCATCGGGTGGTCTTCCAGCTGAGCTACGGCGGCCTCGGTCGGACATGTTATGAGCTTGGGATCAATGCTACATGCCTAAACTTTCGTCCAGCTTAACTGTAGTGTGCGCGTTAGTCACCTACTATTGGCCAATTCGAAGTTAATAATTAGTTTTACGGACGCGTTGTACTGCAAATAGACATTCAAGCTGCTTTACGTCGCATCGACAGATAGGTCATATGTCGACGATGGGATAGGAAAGGGCTAGGAGTGGGAAGGAAGCGACCGTGGGATTAATTAAGGTACAGACCCAGCATTTGGCTAGTGTGAAAATGAGAAACCACGGAAAATCATCTTCAGGGCTGCCGACAGTGGGGTTCGAACAAACTATCTTCCGAATGCTGGATACTGACCGCACTTAAGCGATTGCGGCTATCGAGCTCGGTGAAATAGACATTCAGCAACAGATATAGCATACATCTCTGCCATAGAAAGAATCAAGAAAGTATCGGAAGCGAAATTGTAAGTCGTGGGTTCGATTCCCAACCGTGTACGACGTGGTCACTTTCGTTCGGCATTTAACGTCCCTCTTCAACGTGTAATAAGTAATGTACGTGGCATGGCCTAATTATTTCGAAAGAATAAAGAAGATATTTTGTTAGAAATATCCTCTCAGTGCTAGGAAACATGCATAGAATTCTTCTTATTCTTTTCTAACCGAGCCATATATCTGTGCGGTGAGGGGCGCGCAGCTATGAATTTGTATCCAGGACATAATAGGTTTGAACCCCACTGTCGGCAGCCCTGAAGATGGTTTTCCGTGGTTCCCCATTTTCGCACTAGGTAACTATTAGGGCTGTACCTTAATTGAGGCCACGGCCACTTCCTTCCCACTCCTAGGCATTTCCTATCCCATCGTCGTCAAGGAAGTATATGTGTCGGTGTCGGTGCGACATAAAGCAAACTGAAAGAAAGAAAATCCTTTTTCTCATTTCTATATTTTCTCCCACTATCTTGGGGTCAGCACTTTATGTAGGTTTGTCCAGTTTTACGATTTGATGCCTTTCCCGACGTCAACTCTATGAGATGGGATTAACACTATTGTGTGCTTATATGGTGATTGGTAGTGTAATACGAGGATTGGGGCAAAAGTCATGGCAAATATATTTTTTTTATAGATATATGAATGGATCACAAACGCATATGTGTCGTGTGGATGTTCTGCAGGCTTAGGTGTATACAGAACAACAGATTGTTCTGTGATAGCTGGTAGCAGCGCAGCGAGGTGTGTGAAATAAGTCAGTTGGTGAGTGTCGTGTGATATGGAATTAACCCGTGTTGAGCAGCGCGCTTACATCAGAATAGCCGTTCTCCGAGGGAGAAATGCAATGGAATGTCACAGTGAATTACTGGAAGCCCTTGGGAATAATGCCCTACCATACTGTACAGTAGCACAGTGGGTAGGAAAGTTTCAGCAAGGACGTGTGTCAACCAGTCATGAGCAACATTCGGGACGACCTGTCAGTGTGCGGACCGACGTGGCACGTGCCGTCATCGAGCAGCTCCTGGATGAAGACACGATGGAGCTACTGGAGTTAGAGAGGGCAAGTGGCATCGAGAAACGCACCGTCCACAGGATATTGCGTAATGAGCTGCCACTGCGCAAAATCGCATCGCAGTAGGTACCGCATGCACTGACGGAAGTTCAAAGGTGGGTGCGCTATGCAATATGCTCCGACCACCTTGCACGCTGGCAACAGGACGGCGATCAATTCTTGTCATGAATATTCGCCATCGATGAATTTTGGGCCAGGGCGTACGAACCAGAACTGAAACGTCAGTCCGCGGAGTGACGACATGCTGGATCACCAAGAAGGCAGAAGGTCCGTCAGAATCCTTCCCCAGTCAAATTGATGGTGATCGTCGCGTATGACGTCAGGGGTGTCATAGTTTGCCAATTTGTTCCACATAGCAGAACATTGACCGCACAGTACTATAGGGACTTCCTGGTTGCGACAGGTACGACGTGGCGTTCGGGAGAAACGTCCGGATCTTGTGGACAATGCAATAATCCCGAACGACAATGCAAAACCACATAAAGCAAAGTGTGTAGGGCAGCTACTACGACGTTGGGGATGGAAAGAACTGGAGCACACACCGTACTCTCCCGACATTTCACCCTGTGACTTTGATCTCATTCGGAAGATCAAGGAACCACAACGTGGTAGGCGGTTTGCAACACGAGAGGACATTGCTAATGCTGTGCGCCAACAGGTGACCCGATTCACACATGGTGCGGCAAATGCTGAGGCAGATGGTATTCAGCGCCTCCCACATCGTTGGCAGCGTGTGGTGTCAGTAGCAGGGGACTACTTTGAGGGTCTTTAGGCCCAGGTTTGTCATGTCAGCTTTATGTGTACTGTGTTGTCATTCTTTCTCGCCGGGAAGGTCATACTGCCCTGTATACTACCGTAATAAATTAGTGTGTTACTATATTTCAGTGCTGTTCATTGTCCACACATGTAGTTAACATCTTGTCCTTTCGTCTGTATATGTTCCATTTTCCAAACGGACTGGTATCTTCAAGAAAAAAATAGTTGCTATGACGTTTGCCCCAACCCTCGTATTTTGTATGAAAATGAAGATGTGTATTAAGACGAACACAAACACTCAGTCTCCGATCTGTAAGATTTAAACATACGCACTTAAAATCCCCGGCCCGGCCGAGAATCGTACCCTGGTCCCTCTGAACGGAAGACCACGAGGGTAAAGGCACCGGCCGAAACATGCCAAAGTAAATTTCCTTGAATTTCAAGTAAAAACCATGGCAATGTCCTCCTTATACTAGATGACACTCCAGTTTGAATCTATGAACGTGTTACGAACCTGGCTAGAGTGAACTGTATTCGAATATTTTATACAAAATTTTCAAGCAACTGGCAGTTGATACCTCATCAACAGAGATCGTATGTTTAGGCATTGACAGGTTAAAATGCAAACTTAAGCGAGTAGCAAGTACACACTACTCTGAACAATGATTATGCTTAACAGATTTGCACAGACATTAGAGTACGGCCTATAGAACTCCCAGAATTTATGTTACCCCTGCTACATTATGAAAGAACGGGTTGTAGGATGTTTCCTATAAACCAAATTAGTTTATATTCTAACCTATTCCTGCCAAAAACACCGATGTCTACTCATTAAGTACTAGGAAATTTACAGTATACACAACCAAGAATACTAGATCCAATAATTTGTTAGTAGAAATGAGTGGTTTATTCAAAATGAAATTATTTTGCTCTAGAGAATTGCTGAGAGAAACATTGGATGCGGCAACGGTCATGGTTTGCCTCCTGCGTAATGAATAATGTATTTCCTGTTCTATTGTCGTATCCTCACAGATAGTGACCCCCATGAAGCAGTTTCTTCCATTTTTTTCCCCGTATCAGAATTTCACCCCTACAGTCTGTCTCACCACGTTTGAGAGTCGGAGTATGCAATCTGTGCTAGGTTTGATTTTAGGAACTCACACCGTATGTGAACATCTGCACAGAATTTCACGTTGCTCAGCTTACATAGTTTAGAAGAAATGTAACAAGTCTAGATATTTTTGATCAATATTAGCAATATAATTTGTGTATTCCTTATTCTTTCCACATGTATATAGAAATACGTCACATCTCCCAGACGTAGACAACGATGATCCGTTTCGAAAATATTGTACCTTGAGCCCAATAGATCGGTGATTACTGACCCGAAGCACATGTGTCCAGTTTTCTTGTTCGCTTGTTCCAAGATTATTGTCAACGAAAATAATACACAACGTTTACTATGTATAATTGTTAATTAGTTGAAAGTGCAGATGTCCGTGCAGTGTATGTGTGTATGTGAGAAAGAGAGAGAGAGAAGGGCAGATGGGGGGGGTGGGAAGTGCCGTAATTGTAAACCATTTGTGAACCAGACCAGTCTGTGATTAAACATAAAAACCACCAACGAGTGGCGAGAAGATATGTGTATTAATGTGTTTTCCAAAATTTCGTTAAAAACATCTTGGAAGTACCCCGGATGAAGTAACACGTGCAGTGGACGATGTAACAGGCATTTCTAAGGCTAGGATTTACCTTGCTAGGAAAGAATTTATGCTTGACAGGAAACTGGTTATTACTAATAAAACACGTACAGCGACAAAGCTACTGTAAGTGCAAAATACGACAGTTTTAAAAAAGTTATCTGTAAAAAACACACGCACGACTTTTTTGAGAGATAAAATACCAACTGTTAATAAAGTATTAGCTTCAGTTAATAGCGACGATACACACCTACATTTTCTCGTTCAACTCTTCAGATTTTTCAAAATTATCAACACTTAATTATCTCGAAATAGTGTTGTGGAGAAAAAGTATTTATGTCAGAATAAATCTATGTATTTCCCTGATGAAAATGCAGGTCACACTATCACAAACATTTGGAAAGGTAAAACTATAAAATCTAGTAAAGGTGGATTTCTTAGGGGATTATCGAGTGGGTTGAAATCTTCCTTCGGCAGCGGTAAACGGTTTATTGCTCTCCACATAGGAAATGAAAACGGTTTGCTCAGGCGAAACAGACTAATGAATGAAAGAGAAATGTTTTGGAACAGGTAGTACTTCAGGACACACTTTCTTGCGATTGCTTTCTTCGACTCTCAAACAAAGTGAGACAGACTGTAGTTTACTTCTATAAGTTTTACGAGGCTGTATTTTTCATATCGGAAAATGTGACCGAAATAGCCTGCCCTCCTGTGGTTTGTGAGGGTTAAAAGCTCACGTGATTTGCTAGTACGGCGAATTATTTCCTTGTTGTTGACATCGTCCTGGCCATGAGGTCTTTTATAACAATCTGCGTTAAATCCACATTTGGAAGGCCTGCAATCGGTCTACTGACCAAATCCATCGTGCACAATCTTCGATAGTTCAAAACAGCAAACATACCACATAATACTTTACGACACACAGAATTCCAAATCGAAAGCCATACCAAACCAACCCCCATGGCACTACAGGCCTTGAAGTGCCTTGGCATACCAAGTGAACGCTGCTCATACCGAAGGCCTGAATATTACAAGATGTCGTGTGGTCAGCACGACGAATCCTCTCGGACGTTATTCTTGGCTTTCTAGACCGGGGCCGCTATCTCATCGTCAGATAGCTCCTTAATTCTCATCACGTAGGCTGAGTGCACCTTGAAACAGCCCTCAGGCCCACGTAAAAATCCCTAATCGGGCCGGGAATCGAATCCAGGGCCTCCGGGTAAGAGGCAGACACGCTAATTTCAGAAAGACACTTCTTGTAATGCCATTATCGTGTTTCAATAATCACTTATTATTTATTCACTTACATCCTCATTATATTTTATTCCCTTCATTTGTAAATAGCTCTGTGGTCTCGTTTAATTCCATACCTCACATTATTAGAAACTGGGTCTGACCGTCGTTAACGTGGTTTCTATCTACTTCTTCTACCATCCATAAGAGTATAGCAACAACAATGTTAATACTAAGGGAACATTAGGGGTAAAACACCTGAAGGGAAAGTGCAACCTATTAATTAACATCTGGGAAACATTTACACTTGTTTTACATTAGCGTTTAATGAATCTCACTAGTACATTCCAACCCCACTATCGGCAGCCCTGAAGATGGTTTTCCGTGGCTTCGCATTTTCACACGAGACAATTGCTGGAGCTGTACCTTAATTAACAACAGACTATAAAGACTTTAAGTTACATGTAGAGTCAGTTAATCTCTTAGGTAACCTATCCTCCTCCATTCGCCTCACATGGCCCCACCACCGACGTCAGTTTATGGTTAACATCTGGACAACCCCGCTATCGGCAGTCCTGAAGATGGTTTTATATTCCTTGTTTAAGAGTATGTTTTATAGGTGTGTTAAATTGTAATATTTATATTGAACTTGTGTGTTCAACAGAATGAAACCGAGCTCGATAGCTGCAGTCGCTTAAGTGCGGCCAGTATCCAATATTCGGGAGATAGTAGGTTCGAGCCCCAATGTCGACAGCCTTGAAGATGGTTTTCCGTGGTTTCCCATTTTCACACCAGGCAAATGCCGGGGCTGTACCTTAATCAAGGCCAGGGCCGCTTCCTTCCGACTCCTAGGCCCTTCCTGTCCCATCGTCGCCATGAGACCTACCTGTGTCGAAGCGACGTAAAGCAACTAGCAACAAAAAACCAGAATGAAAATCGAGTTCATTCTTAACTTATCCTTGATCTCCACATTCCAAACACCCTCCTGTCATTGTTCCCACATGATTTTATCAGCGATCATTCTCGTTATTTTTATGTCTGTTACTTCTAACTTATGAATACGATATCCTAAATCCACCCAGCTTTCACTGCCATAAAGCAAAGTTGGTCTGAAAACAGACCGGTTTAAAGACAGTTACACCCCGAAGCTGACTTCCTTCTTACAGTATACTGTTAATCGTAACAGGGAACTCACTGTATTAGCTTTGCTGTTCCTTGATTCAATCTCACTATACTAACATCCTGAGAGAATGCACGGCCTGAATACTTGAAATGATTTACCTGTTCCAGCTTAGAGTTCCCAATCTGACATTCCCTCCTCTTAGGTTGCTTACGTACTGACATCACTTTAGTCCAGGAAAGGCTAGTTTTCATACTATACTCACTGCACCTTCCTTTCAAGTTCCAAGATATTTGACTGCAGGCTTTCGGCATAATCTGCCATTAAGATCAAGTCATCGGCATAGGCCAAAATGCTTACTAGATTTTGACCTAACCTAATTCTTCCCAGTATTGTATTGTATTGTATACTGTATTGCATATCAAAGTTACTTACTGTTGCCCCTCAAAGTACCATTATGTGACAATGTTGAGGGGAAAATACCGACCCGCAGCGCGTGTATCACATGGAAGAAGAATTCGGTGATATGGTTCATGCAATACTGAACCTTAGATGACAGAATCTTTCTGGTCAGAGTTCTAAGCTGAAGTGTATTACCACACAGCGGTTTCCCTACGCGCAATGACGATATATAAATCAGAATTTAAATAAATATATTAATTAGCTATCGGATGGGGGAGTAATTTAAAAGCGTAGGTTTCCAAAGTAATGTATTGACTATTTTAAGAGCTAATCGTGGAACCGTAAAGTGCTTCATAATATGTATATAGAAGTACTTCGGACGAATGAGTCGGAAGGTAAGACAAAGTTTTTTTCCTGAGGTTGATTTAAGGTCAGAGCCACCTAAACAAATCCCTCACTTTATTGTGATTGCCGGGATTTGGAATGTGGAATTTAGATTAGCCATTAGCCAATTACTCCCTTGACGCTTCTCTTGTTCGGGTCATAAAAGTACAGGCACTTAAGTCCAACGCTACTGAACCAAGAGTTACGATGTTGTAAGCAGGAAAGCCAGGAGATCTCATCAAGCTCAAGTGGGTGTATTATTGTCAAGGGTGATTGGTTCCCTAACGAAAAGGAAAAAGACAATTTCTTACGAGTATCAATTAGTGTCTATATAGAAGAGTGATGGAAGAGGTGCATTTCCTTTCACTAACGTTCACTGTTAACGCGTTCCATGTGACCATACTGATAAGAAGGAAAAGCAAATAACTGCTGAAAATAAATGTTATCTTCTCTGTTTTATAATCATTACTATTTTCTTCTTCTTCTACTGTTACCACTTTTTGCACACTGGCGGGGGCCATGGATGCAAACTGTCCGACTCCATGGTTAAATAGTTAACGTGCTGGCGTTTGGTACAAGGATCCCCGGGTTCGACTCCCTGCAGGGTGGGGGATTTTAAACTTAATTCATTATTTCCACTTCCTTGGGGATGGGGTGTGTGTATCGTCCTTAAATAGACAATAAAAAAGGAAAAACAAGTAAAGAATGAGAAAAATCAGAAAAAGATGAAAAATTTATAAGTGTAAGATGAGACTAAAATTTGAAAATTTGAAAAAGAAAAATGTAAAAGTATTTAAAAACTGTATCGCACATATGAATCTGGCCCGCTTTTACCTCCGGATGCCCTTCCTGACGCCAACCCTCTGTGGAGGGATTTATTCACTATTGCGTATTTCTGTGATGCTTAGTTACGCGGTTTGTGGTGTTAACATGAAGAGGAATGTGTTGAGCCAAACTTGAACACCCAGCCCCAGACACGTAGCAGTTAACTGTATGCAGTTATATTCTCCAAACCCGCAGGGAATCGATTCCGTGCCCCTCTGAACCTAAGGACAGTTATCTGACCATTCAGCTAAAGACCCAGACAATAACAATTATTATTAATTTTCTTCTTCGTTTCGGCCAGATGTGGTCCCCGTTATTTCAACCGTTTGCATCCTTGAGCGTTAATTCTTTCCCAGTATTCCCGCATTCACTTTCTGTGAGCCTCCTTTCTTTCATCGGTCCACTCCCTGCCTGTTTTCAACTTGGGCTTTTCTTGGAATCGCTGGTATGCTCGAACTTTCTTCCATCGAGTTCATTCCAAACTTATCCTTTTATCTTCTCATAAGAATAAGTCAATGAATTGAAAATCGGCTCAACATGAAATAAATAAATCGATTGAAATTAATATAATTAATGAAAGCAGGTCTTTGCCTGTACAAAGAATCGTCTAATAATACGCCTATTGCTAAAAATTCAGAACATCACGTGCCGTAAATTTTTTTGGGCATCGCACACGCATATACACAACACAAAATCACATCATTTTGTTATTATAGATTCAAGATAGTGTGGAATGAAATACTGTAGTGCATAGGAGACTAGTTCCTTTGTTATTGTTGCAGAAATGAAGTAGTACTAATACAGTAGAGACTCCGTGGATAAGGCGGCAGCGCGCCGACCACACACTGCTGGATGCCGTGGTTCAAATCCCGGTCACCCCATGTGAGATTTGTGCTGGACAAAGTGGAGGCGGGACAAGATTTTCTCCGGATACTGCGGTTTTCTCAGTCATATTTATTTCCATAAACACTTTGCAAAATCATTTCATTTCATCTGTCAGTCATTAATCATTGCCCCAGAGCAGTGCGACATGCTTCGGCAGGAGGCACAATTCCTATCCTCGCCGCTAGATGGGGGCTTCATTCATTCCATTCCTGACCCGTTCAAATGACTGGAAACAGTAGATTTTCATTTTCAGTAACACAGTAATAAGATTCAAAGAAGTTGACACTGAGAAAGAGGAATGTAAGCGTGGACCTAGTTGCATGTACCTGAAATATTATGGTGAACGTATTAGCTTTGAGGTATCACTCTCACTCAATTTAAAAACCTATTACATCTGTTCGTGAAGAAAATACATTTTATTATTAATTCCCCCTTTCAGTAGGGTGGTATACCATGCAATAAAATTCAAATCTGCTCTAAAATGAATAACTTAATTGAAGTTAAAATTAGATAACTAGAATGCAATTTTATGTGAGGCGATATTTTTTTCATAAATCAACCAGTTCCCATTAGTAGAAATGTTTCACATGCCGACTAAGACACTTATAACTATTGTTTATAACAAGTCCATTTGTTACTCTTTTTTCTAGATACTAGAAATTATATTTTAATAACGTAGTAATTCACAAAGCGGTATCGAATATTCACGAGGGAATTAAAGTGGAAAGAGTTCACATTTACAATATTGTTCCTTTTTTCACTGGAGAACGTCAAAGCTCGCATAATAACTGAAAGTGGATTAACAGGAAAACAGGGTGGAGGATTATACACTATATGTATAAAGGTCTCCGTTACGGTAAAATAAATTCAACCGATTGCATTAGAACGCTCCTTTGAAATACTATCTAAGCATATTCTGTGAAAGCTAAAAATAAACCAAATCCCACATCCCAAAAGCTGTAATATGATGAATGAGACGTATTCGTTTCTGTAAATTAATTCGCATGAACACAGTATTTGATCCCACGATCGAAAATACTTCAAGTGTACTCCTGTGTTCCCCTGGGACCTCACGACCTTTTAAAGTTACTGTTGACATTAATCAGGGTTCAGCCTTTCCACTACTGTTCATTCTTTGCACGGACACAGCAACAGTCAATCTACGATCATCTCAACTCTAAAAACTTCTAAAATAGATGCAGATGACGTGGTACTCATTCAGGGGTTAAAAATCAGATGCAAATATTAAAGAACAGACAAAGCGAGAATGATATGCGTTTCAACCTTCAGAAGACAACATATCTGAAAAGCAATCCTCAAATCAGTGACATCAGCAGTATCGAAGAGCATGATTTAATCCCTTATATGATGGTGAAAATGTTTAGCCACCCTACATAATAAATTCTATTGGCTACATCTGTAGGCATGAATCAAGGCACTGAATGTGTCAGAATACATAATGAGATTTAGAAGGTTGTGGCGAATTGGCAGCGGAGTATGAAGATCAAGGTGACTAAAGACTTAGCCACCATCCGTTTAGGATCTATTGTGAAAAGTTCAATTTTCTTCACTACAATCACTTTGGATCTGTTTCTTTGCTGGATGTGTATGAATTGTTGAACTGTATTTACATGTGTATTATCGTCCAACATTCATGCAACATTAAAAGTCACAAATAGGCTGATTTACTCCATTATTATTGTTATGTATTCATTCTTTGTTAAGTCAATTCAAAGAGCCCATTTGAACTGGTTCGTTGGCCTGACTGTTTCCGCCTTCTTATCGTCCCAAACTTCCTTCATGAATGCACTGTGTTGCAACTTGCATTCTGTGGACCTCTTCCTACCGGTGTTCTTTTTAGGTTCATCCGTGAACTTGTCCTTGGATATTATTGTACTAATGGCACCTTGATCTCCTATAATGTCGTCCGTGATATTCATGTCTTGTAGATTCGCCTTAGTTTCTTCTAGCCAGTTTATTTGGACCTTCTTTGAGTTGATTACTTGATATAATCTTTAGGTGAGTCTATCGCTGCCTAGTCTGTAGATATTCAGGCGTCTGCTGCGTACGGCATCAGAAAACCTGTCCGCGATATGACTCTTTTGACAATAATTCCACGTTAGTCTTCACGCCTTTTGGACTTTGGTGGCTCTTTTTACGATGGCCCTACTGTCTTGTACCGATGGTAGTATGATTTCTCCAGGGTATTTGAAGGACACGTGTAAAATAGTGCCGTTTTCCATCTCTAGCGGAGTTTTTTCTTTTTATTCCTATGTTGATGTAGATTAATGCACGTTTATTATTATATTGAAATATTTTGTTGGCCTTGCATTGATCAGTTCTACGTTTTCATTTACTTCATTTTACGTAAAGTGGTATTCTCGAATGTTTTTGAATTCGCACTCAGGGAAGTAATAAATGGGATGTGAATTAGATGATATTTGCTGTAATACTGTAATACCGCTGCTCTGATTGCGGAACATAATCTCATATTTCCTTTCCGCGGTATTTTTGTCTTTCGCGCTCAAATTAAATTTAACAATGTAGGCGAGCATATGCCTGGGAGAGGTAATAACAGGCTTCGTGTATACTGTATCACAAAAAAAGACTGAAAAGCGATCAAATCTTGTCTCCTCAAAGTGTGATATGGTGCTCTGTTTGGACTGCTTTCTACCATTCCATGAAAATTGATATTGCTTTGTTTTTAATACTCTAATAATCAAAACTGAATTTTTAACTTCGTATTGCAAATAAAAATAAATAACACCTAATAATCTGTACTGTCAGTGGTGGCCGAATAAATTGCCACCATCTATATGCAGGGTACTGTATATTGCGCTAGAATGGATGGTGTCCAAATATTTATCCACGCTTATAACTATTTTTTTAATAAAACTAACAAGCACTCCATTCAAAAACCGTGCCCAATTCACTTATGAATCGCCTCAAAGACCAAAAATAAAATAAAAATAGTTTTGAGATTTTAAAAAAAAGAAAACCACGGAGTTCAAGTACATTGAATCTCTAACAATGTCTTTGAACCTGGACATCTGGATGAGAGTCAATGCAGGATGGTTCAAGTAGAGACAAATCACAAGTGCTCTCTAAGACAAGAAGATGCCTAAATATCTGAAGGGAAGAAAACTGTAAAACAATACTGTGCCTAGTAACTCTCTCTGGGATATAATGTCGATCTTTGACGAGAAAATAGGATCAGAGGCATCGCACGATTGATATGTGAAACGGTGGGGTGGTCCCTTGGATTTAATTGCTGCGACCAGCAGAAAATGACAACTAACTTCAAAGGTTTGGTGTAGTCCGAATTGTGGAGAATTCAAGAGAGGCCGTACTCCGATAGTAAGGTCACGTCATTAGAAAAGACACAGATTATGTGCCAAAATAGCATTGTCAATTGATTCCGGAGGACGTCGATCCCTTGGCTAGACTATTGGTAAAGTGGATGGATAACATCAGGAATGGAATGCACGACGTGGACCTCAAGCTCAAAGACGTGTACACGCATGCTCAGTAATGGTGCCCCGATAGAAACAAAGCATGGCGTCATCGCCTCTTCTCATGACGCATTGCTGCAGGTAGACAGACCGATACAAGACTGTTGTGATTAAAATGGGCACAGTGGTGGATGTACTGCAATACACACACTGTGCCTTCAACACTACCCGTTCCCTTCCTTCCCTCCGTTTCGGTATTGGAGTTGCCTTCAACACTACCTCTTCACTCCGTCCCCCTGCTTTTCAGTCGGGCAGTGTTGATTGTTTATGTCGGGACACCATTTCTGTGCATGCATGTACAATGGAGCCCTGTGGAACAGACGCATCAGAACAGCAGACGCCGTGTAATGGAGGCAAATACTAGGAACGAAGAGGATATAATTTGAAACTCTGCACTATGTAGCAGCACGTGCCTTTGATAACCAGAGTCAACTAAGTCGATTCTGTGTAGACCTAAATGGTACGGCATGGACTAAGTTAGGACATCGCAGGTAAGTGCTGGCCACTGTGTGGACAAGTCGTGGACTCGAGAGCGGAATTGCACATTTAGTTTAATCCCACATTTTGTTATGCTTGGAACGCTTTTCACGGTAATAGTCGGTCAATCCTGATACGGTGGTTATTTCGGTCTTCCCTTACTACCCTCTGAACGAACAAATATATTCCATTTTGAATTCGACCTTTTGTTTGAATATAAATATCTTTGACTCAAGATGTGTGACGCAATGTTAGCTAGAAAACGCGCAGGCTATATTTTTGTTTTTTTAAACTCACAAAATATGTCTTGTCCTGTCAGTGATGCAAGACTCTTGTGATGACTGTACTCGGTCCACCCTCTGCTCACCCTACTAACACTTGCCCACTGCAATAAATACTAGTGCCACCTCGCCCAAATCTTATTTTGAAGGAGTAACATTCTTGACATTTCTGTCTGGAACTGACACCATGGAAAGTTTCTCAAGCATAAGGAAACGTGGAATTCGAACCTTTGAGTCCAACGGTTCTCTACACAGTCACTAGCACTTAAAAGCGTTGATCTAACTGAGTCGGCGTCGTGTCGTTTAGAATACTTTCTCACAGGTTCAAATTAGTTGCCGCTAGTTTTCAAAGACTTGTCTGGTGAGGATATCCTGCTACGATAAAGGAGTAGACCGTACAGCCAGCGTCTCAACGCCGAGTGTTGGGCGGCGAGAAATAACCTAACACCCTAAAAGGGCCAACATCTTAGGATGGATGAGTTCCTTTAGGTGGGTAATGGTCCCTCAGTGGAGGAAATGCCACTGTATATCATTCGGTAGCGGCTGTATCCCATGTTAGGGACGGCTGAATAGTTACCAGAGAAGGCAACGGGAAACCATTATAGTATGTTTTTCCCCAGGATATCATTATGGAGAGAGTTAATGAAATAATGGACCCTAATCCCAGGCAGCCCTTTAATGGACAGGGGGTGCGAAGAATCTCCTAGCTCAAAGTAATGAAGTCCAACACAAGATTAGCAACATGGAATGTAAGAAGTTTGTTCATGGCTGGCAAACTAGATAACATGGTTAAAGAAATGACGAGGTTAAAAATTTCAGTCCTTGGGATAACTGAACTGAGATGGCCAGGTAAAGGTACCTGACCAAGAGAAAATGGAAATCTATACTACTCTGGCAGTCCTGAAACTTATAGAAGTCGCAGAAATGGTGTAGCAATATTTGTAAAATCAGAATTCGTGAAATATGTTACCAATTGTGTCCCAATATCAGACAGACTCATGCTGTTACAACTACATGGACAACCCTTCAAGATCAATATAATACAAGTATATGCTCCAACGACAGATAAAAAGTATGACACTGAGGTGGAAATATTCTATGAAAGCTTGCGAAACATTCTGGATTCAACAAAAACTGATAGCATAACCATAATAATGGGAGATTTCAATGCTAAGATCGGCAAAGGCCGACGAGGAAATTTGGTAGGAAATTGGGGACTCGGAGAATCCAATGAACGCGGGGATAGGTTATACGAATTTTGTCAAGAAACTGAAATGGTTATTACAAACACATGGTATCAAATTTCTGATCGTCGATTATACACTTGGGTTTCACCTAGTGACAATGAACATCATGTTCCTATCAGGAACCAAATTGATTACATACTCATAAATAAGAGGTTCAGAAACTTCATTAAAAGAGTTATTACATACCCAGGAGCACATTTATGTTCTGATCATAATCCACTAGTTGCTGATATACAACTAAAATTGAAACTTTTACTGAAAATAAAACATTCCAACCGAATTGACCAAAGAAAATTGGAAAACAGTGAAATAAAACAGGAAGTTGCAAAAGTAATTAATGAAGAGCTAAGAAAAATATCATTGAATAGTCAACAGGTGGAAAACCAGTGGGAAGAAGTAAAAGAAGCTATACAGAAAGTAAACAGGAAATACCTACAGTCTGATAAAAAGACAAAAAGGAAGAAGTGGATGACAGATGACATCTTGGACTTAATGGAAGAACGCAGGAAAGCTAAGAACAATAAGACTCAATACCGTCAGATACATGGTCAAATTAGAAACAAAACTAGGAAGGAAAAACAAAATTGGATGATTGAGATGTGCAGAAACACTGAAAATTTGGAATAAAAACATGATACCTTCAATATGCACAAGATTATAAAAGAAGTAACTGGAACTTTCAGAAAAATGATGCCTCTTGTTCTAGAAGATAATTCAAGGAAACCTATTATAAATCATCTTGACAAAATTAAGATATGGGAAGAATATATAGAAGAACTCTTCTATGATAATCGACCGACATTAAATGAAAATCGTTAATGCTCAAATGGACCGAGCATTTTGAAATCGGAAGTAATTCATGCGATAAGCCAATTAAAAGATAGGAAAGCTTTAGGCCCAGATGAAATTCCAGCTGAAGTTATGAAACTTATCAATGAAGAACAAATTAATAAGATAGTGTACCTTTTTAATAACATCTATAACTCCGGAAAATTACCTCAAGGTTGGCTACCCTCTACTTTCATTCCCCTTCCAAAGAAAACAACCTAAAAAATGTGATGAATATCGTCTCATTAGTCTAATGAGCCATTTGTTAAAATATTTCTTAAACGTTATCCATGCTCGAATAAGAACGAAATGTGAGGAAAACCTGGATGATACCCAGTTTGGATTTCGGAATGAATATGGAACTCGTTAGGCTATTTTCAGTTTAACGACTCTTCTTGAAGAATGTTGGGATCAACAAAAGGATGTCTTTGCCTGTTTCATAGATTATGAAAAGGCTTTTGATAGAGTAAAACATACTGAACTCATCAGACTACTTCAGGAAACTGGAATTGATGATAAAGGTATAAGAATTATTGAAAACCTGTATTGGCATCAGAAGGCTGTGGTGAAGGTTGATGATGATACAACGGACTACATAGAAATCCGACGACGAGTTCGTCAAGGCTGTGTTTTGTCTCCGTTATTGTTTAACATCTATTCAGATGCCATATTTAAGGCAGCATCAAGCGATTTGGAAGTGGGAATTAAAGTAAATGGAGAACTAATAAGTAATTTGCGATATGCAGATGACACAGATATCTTTTTAATAGTGTTGAAAGTTTGCAACTATTCCTGGACAAAATTAATATAGTTGGGGAAGAGATGGGTCTAAGCATCAACATCAGAAAAACAAAACTAATGGTTTTCAGCAGACGAAGAAATAATGCTACTCTGAAACTTGAAGATCAACCTATTCAACAATTAAATATCTTGGTTGTTGGATAACGGATGATTTGAATCCAGACCTAGAAATTTAGAGCCGAATAGAAATTGCAAGATCAGCATTCAGGAAGATGAAAACATTGTTGGGTGATGATGCATTAAATTTAAAACTTCGACAGCGTATGGTGAAATGTTATATTTGGTCTACTCTCCTTTATGAGGTTCAAGCTTGGACGTTAAAAGAGGTCACCATCAAAAGACTGTAAACCTTAGAACTTTGGCTTCAGAGAAGAATCCTTAGAGTCTCGTGGATTGACCATGCCACCAATGAACAAGTACTACAGAGAGCAAAATGCAAAAACAGAACTGGTAACCACCATCAAATGCAGAAAAATTGCATACCTAGGGCATGTTTTGCGTGGTGAAAAATATGCAATTTTACATCTAATTTTGAAAGGCAAAATTGAAGGGCACCGAGCAGTAGGCAGAAGGAGAACAACATGCCTTAAGAATATTAAAGACTGGACAGGCATAAAAAGTACCGAAGAACTGTACCGTGTTGCTGAAGACAGAATATCACTCTCCACATTGATCGCCTACGTCCGGGAGACTGGGCAGGGCACATAGAAGAAGAAGAAGTTTTCAAAGGCACGTGTCGCTACATAGAGCCCGGGTTCAATTACTCTTTCGAATTAATCTACATAAATTAATAACATTCATTCATTACGTTATAGCTTTCGTGGTTTGGGAGTTGGTTCATTTTCAGCCTTCGCAGAACATATCTCGTCTTTGATTTACAGCAGCGCCTCCGCTGTTGCCATGAGAAATCCCTCTTGACTACTTTGATGTGCTCGGATTACACATTCGCTGGCAATATGGTGTATGGTCTAACGTGGGTCTCCACAGCCATATGTGGGAGTGGGGGTGGTAGTGGTGAATTCTACTCTTTTTTTCTTTAACACTTTGCTTCTTTGAGTCCTACCGACACAGATGGGCTAGAGTGGGAAGGAAGCAGCGGTGGCCTTAATTAATGTACAGCCCATACATTTGTATGGTGTGAAAATGGGAAAACACGGAAAACTCTTCTTCAGGGCGGCCGACAGTGGGCTTCTAACGCACTATCTCCCGACTGTAAACTGATAGCTGTGACCCAAACCATGCGACCACTCGCTCAGTCATCTATCTTCCATCAATTCCTCACATAAGTGGCAGATATAATGCAACTGGTTATATATGAGAGTAAGAGTCCTCTTTTGGACATCGATTCATTGAGCAAAGAAGCACCTTCATCGACTTGGTTTATGTCCCTAGTAATATACAGAAATTCTCAAGTGTATTTTGAAAGATTCCAAACATAATTGAAATCATCCTGTGCATAACAATGTATGAAATGTCCTATTGTTGTCTTTCTTTCCTTCTATTATAATTAATTATAGTATCTTAATTCATTGTTTTACAGTCCTGGAACTGAATGCCACCTTAATTTTGGATTAACACTAGAACTGGCAATGTTAAATTTTTGTAGTGGCAGCCGTATTTGGCAGCGTTTACTTGTCTAAATAAAATACAAAATATCCGCAAGATACGAAATAAATCCACGAAATTTTATTTATCTACGTAAAGCTAATACTCTGAGGATTGTCGTGGTGAATCGAAATTTTATTAATGTTTTGACTAGAAAAATGCGCAGTCTGTTCAAAAAAGTGCAATTAGTAAATTCAAATTAATAATAATTCTAATAATAATAACCATAAAAATTTTGATCATATGTAAACAAAATTGGAACATGTCACAAACAAACTGAGATATGTGGATTTTCAATAATGTATGTAATGCACCAGCCAAAGTTTCATCACTCTGAGAGGTATATTCTTGAAAATATTAGGGAAAATATATTGCCATGCAATCATTTGGAGGTGTGCCCTTAGACCACGTTCTTAAAATAGATTGTTTTATGGGAGGTTTATCATCACTTTCCCTTTACGATATTTGATGCCGAAGAAATAGCTGATAAACATTCCAGATAGGAATCTTTTTTTTTTTTTTTTTTGCTAGTTGCTTTACGTCGCACCGACACAGATAGTTCTTACGGCGACGATGGGACAGGAAAGGGCTGGGAGTGGGAAGGAAGCGGCCGTGGCCTTAATTAAGGTACAGCCCCGGCATTTGCCTGGTGTGAAAATGGGAAACCACGGAAAACCATTTTCAGGGCTGCCGACAGTGGGATTTGGACCTACTATCTCCCGAATACTGGATACTGGCCGCACTTAAGCGACTGCAGCTATCGAGCTCGGTCAGATATGAATCTGTCGGTTCATTCTCAATAACTAACTACAACGTGAGATCCGTCACTATCATTTTCCAAAAAGTTTCGCACTACTTCACTTCTAATTTTCCCTAATGAAGTGAAGATGCCATATTTAGACACACACTATACTAAAAATGCATATAATCAATCAAACAATGATGTATACATATATATGCAAAAATAAATAACTCGCACGGAACGGAAAAGTACGAAATAAAATGGAATAAAATAGCAAAACAGAGCCCGTAAAGGTTTATTTACAAACACTACAGAAATGGCGCTCAACTCAGACAGATCGTCGAAGAACTGCACTCACTTATTGTTGTGAAATTGTGCCCAAAGGTGTTGTAAGTATGAATGAAACTGATCACACGGCCGCTGTGGACTTCGAGAACGACAAGAAGTAGACTGCCATGACATCTTTTCAAGACTGAGGAAATTACGGGAAGAAATATGAACATGTCGAATATTCGACAGTTGCCAGTTCTAGGGTTAAAACATTTACTTTATCATAATAATTCATACTCATGTGTAACCAATCGCCATTGATCTGTATTTAGGGCTATCATCCAGGTGGCAGATTCCCTAACAGTTCTACCTAGTCTGTTCTTAAACGGTTTTAAAGAAGTTGGAAGTTTATTAATTTAACAACCCCTGATACCTCTTCCTATAAACGAATATTTGCCCCAATATGTCATTTTGAATTAGAATTTTATTTTCATGTCATTATCGTTCTACTCTTAAAAACCCGACTCAAGCTTATTCGTTTACTGAGGCAGGTGAGGTTGAGTGATATGTACCGTGTGCAGAGAACTGCATTTTAACGTGATGGGAGATAGCTTTGTATGTGATAATGATATAGAGATCAATACGATCAAAATCCCAAAAACACTAAAACCAAGATGCTAAATAATCAGCCAGGCAATCGGACGTAGATCTGAGATGAGACGCACCCTGCGTTCTTCACACATCTAGTAATTATCAATTTGCTCTCATCAAAGGACCTTGACTTAGTCTCTAGATCCATATCAAGCTGGCCTACTCTACCCTCTAATCCACGGCTCACTGTTGTCATCATGATTAACACATAACTTTCACACTTTCCACGACCCTGAACAAACTTTTATATTGGTAAATATGCCTTCATGTATTTGCTGATGAAGATACCGCTAATTTCTAGAAAATGGATCTCAGAGAATTAGAGAAGGCTAAGCTTTATCTGACCCTGTAATAATTAAGAGGATTCATCAAGGCAGTACTAATAGAACTTTATGTTTTCTTATATAGTCTATATAAATGATATGAGTAAAGAAGTGGAATCATAGATAAGGCTTTTGCGGATGATGTTATTCTGTACAGAGAAATAAATAAGTTACAAGACTGTGAGCAACTGCAAAGTGACAGCAAATTAGGGCAAAATTTCAGATACTTAATGACTTTCTCTCATATAATACCGTCACCATATGGTTTTCATTTCTGGCAGTTATAAATTCATCACTCAAAGTTAGATTCGGTAGAATGAAAAACCTAACCGTTTTTTAAAAACTATGTCGAAAGCCAGAATGTTTCATTTTATGGAGATGATAAACGGGGTTAAAAGTCCGGTTGTGAGTTTCACAAATAGGAAAAGTACTCTCAGTTCTAATTACTGCGTTTATGGGGTGATAGTTCCTTATGGGGATTACTGTAAGTACCTAGATAATAATATAAGGAAAGATCTTCATTGGGGTAATCACATAAATGGGATTGTAAATAAAGGGTACATATCTCTGCACATGGTTACGAGGGTGTTTAGGAGTTGTAGTAAGGATGTAAAGGAGAAGGCATATAAGTCTCTGGTAAGACGCTTCCCCAGGACTATATTGAAGAAAGGATAAAATCCAAAGAAAAGCAGCTCGATTTTTTCGGGTGATTTCCGACAAAAGAGTATCGTTACAAAAATGTTACAAAGTTTGTGCTGGCAAGACTTGGGAGAAAGAAGACTGATCGGCTAAGTGGTATGTTCAGAGCTGTCAGTGGAGAGATGGCGTGGAATGACATTAGTGGACGAATAAGTTTGAGTAAAGAAAGCAAAGTCATCTCCGTACAGGTCATGAAGGCCCTTGGAGGGGTGGAAGGTGAAGCCTTCCACAATCCGTAACCTCGACACACGATGGGGTAGAGTGGTTAGCTCTGCGCCCGAGTAATTAACTTGGTACTCATTTTTGGTGTGGGCTGAGTGAACCTCAGGGCCATGTGCACCTTCGGAAGTGGAAATCCCGTTTCTTAAATTTTACGCCTTCCTGGCTGGGATACCATCCCAAGTCCTTCCGAGCGAACCGAGCACGCCTTTACCGCCTCGACCAGGCAGCCCCTAATAATTTTGAGTGGTGTCTTTAATAGTAGGGAAGATCACAATATGAAGATACAGTTGGAATTCAAAAGGACAAATTGGGGCAAATATTTCCTTATAGGAAGGGGAGTTACGGATTGGAATAACCAAGGGAGGTCAGGTAAGGGTGTATACCGCCCGAAGGCAGGTCCGAACCTCCGCAGAGGTGTGCCTGAGCCGGAGTTTACGTGCGGTAGTGTGGCCAGTTCCTTTCCGCTCCTCCATTCCCTTACCCCCACCAACAGCTCAAGGCAACCTATCCAAATCTTGATTACGCCCAAAGTTGCTTAACTTCGGAGATCTCATGGGATACTTACCAAGGAGATGTTCAATAAATTTCCAACTTCTTTGAAATCATTAAGAAAAAGCTAGGACAAGAAGAGATAGGGAATCTGCCACCTGGACGACTGCCCTAAATGCAGATCAGTAATCATTGGTTGATTGAAAAAATCACCTTTCTAAATTCACCGACTCCATTACCACTGTTAACTTCTTCTTCTTCTTCTTCTTCTTCTTCTTCTTCTTCTTCTTCTTCTTCTTCTTCTTCTTCTTCTTCTTCTTCTTCCTCTTCTTCGTCTTCTTCTTCTTCGTCTTCTTCTTCTTCTACTCCTGGAGGGCTGGACTGGCCCCGGCTGTTAGAGCATTGGTTATCTGTGTTGAAGTTCGTATGTTCGATCCTAGCTTAGCCCAGGGGCATATGAAGGTGCTCAAGTACCTCAGCCTTGCGTTGATAGATTTACTGGCACGTAGAAGAACTCCTGCGGATCAAATTTCCGGCACCCCACATCGCACTAGATAAGATAGGTTTTCAGCAACGATGGGATAGAAAAAAATGAAGCGGCCTTAGTCTTCATTAAGGTATAACCCCAGCAATTGCCTGATGTGGAAATGGAAAACCATGGAACGTGGGTTTCGAACCCACCAACTTCCGAATGCGAGCTTAGACCACAAGGCCGCAAGATATGATATAAGAGAAAAAAGGAACCTTTCAGTTTTGCATGAAATGTTTTTAATATTGTTTTACGAGTTTCCTTACGTCGCACCGACATAGATAGATAGGCCTTATGGTGACTATAGGATAGGTAAGAGATGGAAGCGGGAAATAAGTGGCCATGGTCTTAATTAAGATATAGCTTTATGTTAAAATAGGAAACCACGGAAAATCATCTTCAGGGCTCCCAACAGTGGGTTTGAACCCACTATCTCCTGAATGCAAGGTCACAACTGCGCGCCCTTAACCGCACGGTCAACTCACTCGGTTCGCATGACAATTGATACTGTGATCATTCCCTGTTTTTTGTGGAATACGAACCTCGAGAATTCCATTTTTCGTTTTCAAAATCCCTCAAACATTGTTAGGAATTTGAACTTCAGCCGCCTTTTTAGGAACCCAATGATTATGACACTAGGTCATCAATCCCTTATGATTTAAACAGATTTAAAATAAACTGGAGGTATTTCCAAAGAGTTGTAAGTAAGATAGTATCAGCCAATCTCACCCAGTAGAACACAAGGCAGCTAAAACATCAAAGAAATGCATCTGCATTGTACGCGGTCATAAAATGTACAGAAAAATAGAAAAGTATGACAGGTGCCCAGGAAAAACCAGACTTGGCGGTTTCCGAGTCCACATATTTCAAGTGTTCTGATATGTTCAGATTTTTACTTTTTATGGGGGGGGGGCGGGAAAAGAGGGTGTGCTCCAAAAAGCATGAGAAAAATTTTTTTTTGGGTAGCTGACCCCCGATTCATGTTTCGGAAATGAAAGAGTGCCATATGGTGAAAATCCTTGTTCTGATTCAGTGCTTTGCTTTCTAATAAATTATTTCTAACCTTAATGTTATATTTCAATAAATTAAACGTACCATGCCCGAACGCTTAACGCAGCCATACCGAGATTGGACGATTTGGTTTCCGTTTAAGAAGATAGTCACTTTTACAGCAATAAATTACGGGAATCTGAATTTGACAACTGGTGCCAGCTGAGAAGCAAAAGGAGTTCCCTCCTGCAAACCGTTGGATTAGAAACTGCGATGGCCTTTCTAGCACTGAGTGGAGAGACGCGCTGAAAATAGGATTTAACGTTGCACCTGTGGCTGTACCGGGGAGGTCCCTTGATGGTTTCTAGAGCCCTGCACGGATGCGGATTTTTCTGCGGATATCTGCGAAGTCAGTGCCTTGGCTAATGCAAACTGTATAGCAATGCGGATAATTTTGCTGATAATTTCTAAATAATGAAGTTTATCGATTTTCAATCACGTATACACATATTTTTCCTTGTGATTAGGCGACCCTTGACACTGATATGTGAGAATGATGATGCACACCCTATAAAGAGCCTTGAGGCCATAAAGCCGTCTATCTGACCTAAGTCTACCGGACTCCTACCCGCAATTAGTGGAAGGAAGGAACAAAGTTTACGAAAGAGAACCGCTCAATATGTCGGCAGTAGTCACGAGAGGAAATCCTTCATAAACCAGTGACTGTAGAGGTTCTGGTGTCGGGTGTCAGGCCTATTGTATTATGTTAACAGATTTAAGCGTTTCAGTACCTTCGGTGTAATATAGGTACAATATCCGCAGATAACCATTCGGATGCGGATGAAGGAAGTGCGAATGTGGATCGGATGCAGATAATATATTGTATATCCGCGCAGGGCTACAACGGTAACCGCTGCAGAAGATGCAGTGAGACTGGAACTTAACGCCACGTCTGTGCCTTCGATGAAGCTCTTCGAAACACCACACATCACATGAGGTCGTCATTGCACAGTCGCTCCGTGAGAAAGGATTTCAAGTGCATGAGGAAGTAAATGGCATCGGAGTAAATTACAAGTGATCAGCTTTAACAGCTTTAATAAGGAATAAAGTTATATATCCATTACCACACAGAACTTTACCATCACGGCCCCGATCTGACTTAAATTTTAGTATACCATCTAAGGAATGCTTTTATGTTTTAACAAATCTTTCACCAAGGAAGACAAATCAAGTGTGCTTTTTACAACAAATTATATTTTAAGATTTTATAAGCAAAACTGTTTTTTTCCAAAAACATCAACAAGAGAAATGTGGACAATTTGACTGTTTTACCTGTCTTATGACTTACAATTTTAACAAAATTTGAAGATCTTATTTTTAAATTGTCAAACATTTTAATGTGTCTTTCCAATTTTAATATTTATTACTGATATATTAATGTTCATTTGTTATTAGCTGATGATGTCCCTTAGGGGACGAAACATGTCCTAGATATTAATAAATTATATATTGTATTGAATAGGCGGACCGCTCAATTATAATATTTAAGTTTATCTTGAATATTCATTGATCGGAGTAAATGGCAAAACGAGAAGGATAGACATGATCGCTATTAACGGGGAACAAAGAATATATATTAGACCCCACAGTAAGATTTGGAACGCACTCTGACCAACCAGATGAAGTAGACAGAGTAAAGAAATCTATCTACCCACCTTCAGTACCATATTATATGGATGAATACGAGTTGTATGATGTAGTAGTGAGGTTTTTTTTTTTTTGTTTTTTTGTTTTTTGCTATTTGCTTTACGTCCCACCGACACAGATAGGTCTTATGGCGACGATGGGACAGGGAAGGGCTAGGAGTGGGAAGGAAGCGACCGTGGCCTTACTTAAGGTACAGCCCCAGCATTTGCCTGGTGTGAAAATGGGAAACCACGGAAAACCATCTTCAGGGCTGCCGACAGTGGAGCTCGAACCCACTATCTCCCGAATACTAGATACTGGCCGCACTTAAGGGACTGCAGCTATCGAGCTCGGTATGTAGAAGTGAGGGGTCTCATGATCGCTGCGAGAGGGACAGTCCCTAAGGAGGTGATAGAGCTGATGAAGACCTTCAATATCACTATCAAGGAGTTCAGAGAGAGCTCAGGGGCTCCCTTCTGATACACAGACACCAATTATATTCGCCGTACTTATAATGGAATAATTCACTCTTAATTTCTTTATTTTTCAATCAAGTTGTTTTAGTGTATTCTGTGTCTTAGGCTGCCTCGATGTAGAGAAAGATTTTGAAAATAAATAATTTCGTACAGTTTTACAATAACATACTTGAATAATAGGCCTATATGTTTAAAGTTTAAATATATATTTTAAGAGAACCTTATTGCCTGAAATTTTGTCAGAAATCCAGTGTCTCGGGACTCTGAAACTCTTAATCGCCATCCTAGTGGGTCAGCGGTCGCTCTTACAACTTCAGTCAAGGGAAGGGCCTAGTTCAACTATGCCATACAGCCGCTCTGAATGAGAAGAATGCCACAGAGTGAACAAACGAGGTTTATCTGTTATAAAGAAAATGTGAGACTTCCTATTTCAATGTCTGTCAGCGAATAAAAGAACGATGTATTTAAAATATTTTATTGTTTCCATTTACTGTCGAGGGTTGGTTTTTCCTCCAGAGTCAGCGAGGTATCCCACCTCTGCCGCCTTAAGGGCAGTGTCCTGGAGCGTGAGACTTTTGTCAGGATTACAACTGGGGACGAGGACAAGTATCTCGCCCAGGCAGCCGCACCTGCTACAGTGAAAACGGGCCTTGTGGGAGATGAGAATATTGAAAGTCATAGGCAATGAAGAGGGAATGAAGTTAGGTACCATGCCAGCATTTGCCTGGAAAAGAAGTAGGAAAACCACGGAAAACCACTTTGAGGTTTGCTGAGGTGGAAATCGAACCCGCTCTACTCAGTTGATATCCCGAGGCTGAATGGAACCCTGCCCAATCTTCGTACCACTTTCCAAATTTCGTGGCAGATATGGGTATCGAACCCGGGCCTCCGGCGGTGTCAGTTAATCACAGTAACGACTACACCAAGGAGGCGGGCTATTAAAAATTAATACCCCGTAAATCTGGCAGGATGCATGCGGACCAAGGCCTGGGAAGCCCGTAATTACACCAGGACATTATTGAGGCTCCCCTTCACTCCCCATTAACCGCTCGGGTACACAGCGAAGTGTAGTGTAAACTGTTTCCTGACAAGGAGACTGCAAGTAGAAACGCATTAACTTTCCGAGATGTTTAATGCACGGCGGTGGCTTTCAGTATAAGACGGACCACTTGAACTTCGAGGAGGTCGAGATGTTAAAATCTCCTTTCTGGAAATACGAGGGCTGTAAACAAAGTTGTGGCAGTGTTGATAGAACGCAATATTTAATGAAATAACAAGTACAACTGCATTGCATTTCTTTACTGCAGTCACTCGCGAAGTCTATTGCCTTTTGCCAAATGTCGAGAAGCCGATGGGGACCGTTGGCAAGGCGTTCTCTGTTGATGACAACGACAGAGCATCCTACTGCGCGGAGTACAGATGCCACGTCCGAAGATCGGCGGCCTCGGAGGGGTTTCTCCAACTTCGAAAACACGTCGATGTCACAAGGACTCGTATCTGCTGAATACAAGGATGTTCCAAGACCTCTGATTGACACTGTCGCAATGGAAAATTAAATAGCGTAAGGCTTTTAGTGCTGGGAGTGCCCGAACAGGTGGAAATGATGGTGAATATGACACAAACACCTAGCCGCAGTTCCAGCGAAATTCACTAATGATGGTTAAAATTCCCAACCCTGTCAGGAATCAAACCCGGGACTCTTTGACCAAAGGCCAGCACGCTAACCATTTAGCTATGAAGCCGGACACCATTCCAATAAGAACTTCATATTGTTTGCGACATGACAAAGCGTGTTGTCATGCAACAGGATAGGGCGACTTTCTCGCAATAAACGCGGACGGTTGCGCAGCATAGGCGGACGCAGATGTCGCTCCAGAAATAGTAGTCACTGCTGGAGGTTTGTCCCTCAGGCACATCATGCGTAAGAATAACACCCTCGTTGTCGTATGCCGCAATCAGCATAAGCTTCACCCGACTGCGTTCCTGTCGAAATATCTGTGGGCGTAGAGAACCTGAGTGACACCATTAATTCGATTGGCACTTTAATTCAGGAATGTAGGTTATTGTCCACGTCTCATCAATACCGGCAGAAATGCGTCTCCTCCGATGCGATATCTGTCCACGTTGAAGTCAACCAGTGCATACAGGCGATATTTCTGTACGTCGATAAGTTGAAGTGGAACTCAACGGACGCAATTTTTCTCATGTTAAGGAATTTATTCTGCATTTGCTACGCCGTTCGATGACTGAGACCAACCGCTACGGATAATTCCAGGGTAATCCATCGATGGTCTACGGAAACGAGACCACTCACAATGTCAATCTGATCTTGAAGAAAGGACGGCCGACCTGTGCGTAGCAAACCCAGTCTTATTCCGATGCTCACGAAACGCCTTGACCCATCGTGCAACTGTCCTATACGGTAACACATTCTCGCCACAGGTTTCACGAAATCCTCGATAACATACTGATGCATTTTTACCACGGGAAACCTTGATTTTAATCCAAAAACTCTCATCACCTTTTGAAAACATGCTTCAGAGCGGAGAAATCGACACTCTTCACTTCAACGCCACATAGCAACAACACTCCCAACGCATGCCCGTCTAATGCACAGTACACATCAATAACAGCGCCACCTGACCGCTCTCATATCCTACTTGCGCATGCCCGATCTCCTGTGAGTGCCTGGACTACGGTGCCACTGCCTTATTCACAGCCTTCGAATATGGATCAGGAATTTAGAAATTTCGGAATTATCCAACCATTTCTGGAGAGGCAGTGCGGTCTGCAATTAGATTAAGCCTGCCATGGAGATGACTAACGTAACAGCAAGGCTTTCACAGCTGGCCTTTTTCTGTTTTAAGTATTGGTACCCTGTATCAGCCTCCTCTTATCTAAATAGTTGTTTCCTTCTCATATCCATCGACCTGTACCACTACAAATTGATTTACGTACAGATGAGAGTTAACTCTTCCTTCCCTCTATTTCATCCTGATCACCTTCAAAACCTAAAATTTGAAAAATTCAGTAAAACGGATCGTGGTGTTACGGACATGTTATGAGAAGGGAACTCCAAGGCATGTTCCATTCCTTACCCACTCGAGAAATAACTCAGTCATTCAAGAAAGGGTACATATCCAAAAGTGTAACTTTTCATGTGGAGCAAACAATTATTGATAATTGTTGATGGTTGCTGTTAGGTAATTTGATAAAATGTGAAGCAAAAGTTCAGGACTTTATGTAAGTTGGTGGATAAATAGAATGGATATGTGTCCTAATGATGGCTGAATAAAAAATGTGTAGCAAGAGTGAAAAACTGTTTAGCAGCAAAAAGCACATTGTTTATCGAGAAACGTACAACACATTTTGTGTTAGTTCTAAAACAATGATCCTTTTCCTGCAAGTCCCAGCTCGCAAAACCAGGATAAATCCACCCCTTCATATTCCGTATTCCCACTTTCCTCCTGTTTAAAATATTTATTTATCCGCATTCCTATCCTCCTTAACTCTTTATCTTCTGACTGGAACTTGGACGTTTTTCCTTCGAATGCCTCCTTTAATCAATTCCCCTAACCTAACCTAGCTCATTTTATTCATATTCCATGTTTTTCTCTTCTCATTGCTGTCCCCTCTTTGTACATAATATAATATTTATTTATTTTTTACTGTACTACACATTCATTTATACGTCATATTTGTATTTATCTTACTGTCCCTAGCTATAAGTTCTTCACCTCGTTTTACTTTCAATCTTTAATTTTCCTCGTTCTTTTCTTTTGCCTTATGTTTTATTGTTAATTGTTGTGTCTCTAGTTATTGTGTCAGTTTTTAATTTTCATCTGCCACTTTTACCATGAGATTATTTTCCTCATTGTTCCTTCACTTATTCTTTTAATGTTTGCGTAGTGCTACTCCATTGTAAATATATTTTTCATTGTGGGAAATATTTTTAATTACGCTTCTTGCTGTTTTGGTTTCCCATATAAAGAAGTTTGAATGACGACAGGCAATCAGAATCAGCGTCAGTAACATAATCAGTTGGTCACGCAAGTATTTCATTGCGAAATTATTTGTACTTCCCCAGAAGGTTCACTTCTAGACGCCTTAGGTCATTTATCTTACTATCGTCAACAGGAATTGGTTCTTCGTAGCATTATTCGTTAGGAAACTGGACGTTTCTGTCTAGCTGCAAATGGAAGGTGTGTTCAATAAGGACATTGATGGAACGTTTCTTCCGTACGGTTCCTCGATCTGTAGCAGAGTAAACTGACTCCATGAAAGAAGCTGCCTGGAAACGAATATCCAAGTTGCTAGTGGCTTTACGTCGCACCGACACAGATAGGTCTTTTGGCGACGATGGAATAGGAAAGGTCTAGGAGATGGAAGGAAGCGGCCGTGGCCTTAATTAACGTACAGCCCCAGTCTTTGCCTGGTGTAAAAATGGGAAACCACGGAAAACCGTCTTCAGGGCTGCCGACAGTGGGATTCGAACCCACTATCTCCCGGATGCAAGCCCAGAGCCACGCGCCTCTAACCGCACGGCCAACTCGCCCGGTGATTTCTAAATTGCTAAGCACTCCTCTTCGCCGAGATTCATCTGACAGTCCTCCCCTCTTATAAGACCTCGGTCATCATGCGTGGGAAACAAGTAGTGAGTTGGCTGCGCGGTCAGGGGCGCGCAGCTGTGAGCTTTCATTCAGAAGGTAGTGGGTTCGAAATTCTCTGTCGGTAGCCATGAAGATGATTTACCGTGGTTTCAAATTTTCATATAAAACAAATGCTGGGGCTGTACCTTAATTAAGGTCACTTCTTTTTCTTGAACTCCTAGCCCTTTTCTCTCTCATCGTCGCCATAGGACACCTGTATCAATGCAACGCAAAGGTGATTGTAAAAACTGCGAAACCACGGAGAGCCATGTGTCATGACGTTTCGGTACCCGCAAGATGATATCACAGTATTCCTTTACGTAATGTTAGCAATGATATCATTCAAGAAGGGACAGTTCACCAGGGATAAGCATCCTTTCTTAAATGAGTTCCAAACAACACACACAATTCAACCTTAAATACCAGCATCGTACTAGTTGAATAAGTGCAGGTTCTTCTGTGAATGAGTAAAATGTCAATCTGTAATTTTCAAAAAATGGACAGTTTGGGCATGTGCCCTTTCTTAAATGACAGGTTCAAATCCTAAGGACACATGAATCCCCCTCCTGCCAACCTGCGTGGAGGATGACAATCGAAAGGTTCTGACGTCAAACAATCTAAACCCTGGCATGATGCTAGACAGAACACACTAGAATAAAGGGATTTAGAGCTTTTCTCCCGTGAAGCAATAAGTGGAGCAGGAGATAGATAGACAGGTAGATAGATAGATAGATAGATAGATAGATAGATAGATAGATAGATAGATACTTTCAGAATCCCAAATAGCTTCCTCCAACCGATTAGAGTGCCCGCGCGTATTAATTCATTACTGCTATGGAGCCAAAGCTCTGCATTCGGGAGACGTGTGGGTTCGAACCCTACCGTTGGCTTTCCCGAGAATGTTTCTTTTTCCCATTTTCACTTCCAGGAAAATGCCGGGACAGTTCCTATTCATTAGCCATAGCCGACTCCTTTGCTTCCTTGCCAAATTTCATTCACCATAATTCATCTTCATTAGCTCCTCAAGTGAGATTGTCGTCAAGAAGGCTATTCGGCCGCAGAAAAAGCATGCCATATAAATTAATCCCACCTCATCCCTAACCCCATATCGAGAAATGGGACTAAAGGATTGAAGTACATACGTACAAATATTTTCCAGGCATTCAAACACCACAAATACCGTATAGGTCGGAATACAATTCTTGATGTTAATGTTGACAACATTTCATAGCAGACAAAGAAAAACGTCAAATTAAGCAGTTTCTTCAATTGTGCCGGAAGTTGAAGGGCTAAAGCGTCCGGAAAGGTTTGAAATTCTGAGTCATTGATAGCTCTATCAAACTAAAAGACAAATTTCGAAAAAGTAACTTCCGCAGTTCCGTAAAATCAGCCTACAAAAGCTTGTTCCTTTACTCGTTTTGTTTTTTATTTAAATCCTTGGCAAATTAACTCATTTATATAATTATTTCTGTCATGAGCTCCTTAGTTCAATATACCCTCAGGCGTTTCTTGAGTTTTTGAGAAATGTCCAAACCGAATGTAGTTATAAGAGCTTAAGTGAAACTCTGCATTTACTCACATTAGCGCTCGTAGTGGTGCTTAAGTGAAACTCTGCATTTACTCACATTAGCGCTCGTAGTGGTGCTTAAGTGAAACTCTGCATTTACTCACATTAGCGCTCGTAGTGGTGCTTAAGTGAAATTCTGCATTTACTCACATTAGCGCTCGTAGTGGTGCTTAAGTGAAACAATGCATTGACTCACATTAGCGCTCGTAGTGGTGCTTAAGTGAAACAATGCATTGACTCACATTAGCGCTCGTAGTGATAGAAAAAGACAAACTGCTAATCTAATCGACCGGTTAACGATGATTAAGAAAAGGATTGTGATTTTTTGCAAAAAAGGAATATATTCTCATACTTTATAATATTTTAATTACGTAAAATTCGTAGATCATATCCCCAGGATGTTTTCAACATTGAGTTCCTAGTCAGAGGAGACAGAACTTTGGATTATTTTTATTTATTTCTTTGGTTTTGTTAAGAAAGAAGCAATATTTCTAGTGTCAACTCAGTCAAATGTAACTTAAAAGAATTCCAGTCTGTCGAACACATAGATTAAATATAATATAAATATAAATATTAAATATAAATATAAATATAAATATAAATATAAATATAAATATAAATATAAATATAAATATAAATATAAATATAAATATAAATATAAATATAAATATAAATATAAATATAAATTATGTTTAAACGGTCTGTTTAACAGACTGAAAAGCTTTTGAGTTGCATTTACTTCTTGATTCTATCCATTAGTGTCAGTACTGCTTCGCGTTACCAAAAATAATTTCGGCGCCCAACCTGATCTTTCCCAAACTCGGCTTAAAATTCCATATTTCTTCTTTAAAGGGTACGTGTTAATTTTTTGTACTATAACTTCTTCCTTTCTACACAAAGCTTTGTCTTAGTGAACTTGTCTATGAAATTTCTGCTGTTAGACAGAACTCTATGTAGATTTATTTTTAGTATCATATACAGTTATCTAAAAACAGAGAAGACACTGAATAATTAACTAGTTTTATTTCATTAATGGGAAAAATGGATCACAACGAAGACTTTTAATGAGAGTATTTTGCAACATGCAAGCACTCGTAATTATTCCACAGTCTCTTATCGTGCAAAAGCTTGTTATTTCGCCTTGTATGTCGTAATGAAGATTTTAATAGCAAAGACTCTCAGTGGAATGACGCTGAGAAAATGAGTAGCCTATAATTTACTGTCTCGAGCGAGAGAAACTGAGATGAAGATGTGAGAATTCTTAATATGATGTATTAATTAAACATGTGACATAACTACATGGTAGTAATTCGCCTCGAACTTTATAGGTGTTAGAGGTGCTGTGCATATTCATGTGATGCCTATACCATATTAGTAATATTGCAGGGTTAATTTCTTCTCATAATGATCATATTGGTTTCGGCATTTGCGGCAAAGTGAGAATGAGAAACCACAGACAAAACCATTCTCAAGACAGCCAACCGTGAGACCAGCCCACTCACTTCTCGAATGAAGAACTCAGAGCTTTCATGCCGCACTGCTCGTTGGAGAGTACGCAGTTCTTGAAGTCACGACTGCCCTAACAGACATTGTAATCTAAAGCTAATTATGACATTTCTAGCACTTGTATAACTTACTACCTAATTTTCTTTCTTGCTTTCTTTCTTTCTTTCTTTCTATGCCAGTTTTCCCACATCCAGATGGGATGAAAAAATGAAATGACGTATGCCTTTTAGTGCCGGCAGTGTCGGAGAAAAGTTTGGCTCGCCAGATGCAGGTCTTTTTGATTTGGCACCCGTAATGCTGGTGGGATAATGTGTGTGACGTGTGTCATAAACGTGTCTTGGTGCAGTTTTACGTTTGGTTGCACTTCTCAACTCCATTTCTAAGCGAAAATGCGTAATATTGAGCTAGAACAGCACCAGACAATCGTGTGCAAAAATTTTAAAAAGTGGATACAAAATACGCATTTGAAACGACTTCGGCCAGCTCCTTCTTGTAGGAATGGTGAACTCGCAGGTTACGTGGTCCGTGTCCCGATCAGCCAAGAGATTTTTAATCGAAGACGTAGAGCAGTGGTAGTGGTGGCGACTATTTTAAGGGGTACATCAATATGGGACGAATTTTAGTTATTTGAAGTATGATAAATAAGATTTCAGTAGTTATATCGATGAAAGTCGTTTCTAACGGCTCATCTTGCACTTAAATGTCAAGTTGACACTTGAGAGTACGCCCAACTATTCGACAAGGTACGCATACTTTTTAAATAAAGTCCGAATTTTAAACTTCGCGGTATAGCAGTGCAATCTGGTGACACATCTTTGCTTCTACATTGCGTAGCAACCATTTTCGCTCGTAAATTGTTTGTTTGGCCATGTTTAGAGTTGTTTACTGAAACCACATGTGTTTGTTTTGGTAGTGAATCAAAGAAACGTTTAGAATGCCTCGTTCTAATAGAATTTGTAAGAAATGTATTGGAATGTGTGGAAGGAAAGGACGTGGGCCAATATGTGAAATAGTTGGTAATCAGGAGGCCGGTAGTGACAGTGATGTCGTTTTGACATACAATGAGGGGTGTGCAGGCTAACAAAAGGTTCTGAGGGCTTTAAATACTGAACCAGGTCAAAATATGCAAGACATTTGCAATGAAATTGATATCCTAAGGGTAAAAATAATCAAATCAGACATACAGGCGCAAGTGATAGCCACAAGGCAACAGAGAAAGGTGAAGAGATCATGTGAATATGCTGAAATTGATCCAGATGATGCAGATTAAGGGCCAGGAATGCACTGAGGTATCTTTCATCTTTGTTTCAATTTATCTCAAAACACATATTTTAAAAATGTAAGTTCCTTTTCCATTAAAACCAAAAGAGTTAGTATCATGAAACTTTCCCCACATCATCATCTTGAAGTGGAAATTATACTGAGTTCATATAATACTAGTGCCTTTTATATTTTCAAATTTATGGTTATTCGAACTATTCTTTAAAGAAAAATTGACATCTAAGAAAATAACATTAAAAATTTTATTGTGGATTAATATTTATGAACCTAAACTTAAGGTATTGGGACCTTTCCCACCGTCACCCATGACTCATGGGACCATGTGACAACAAACCAACCCTTTCGGGTCACGAACACATGGGACCATGCTCCACGGAAGTCGATAGTCAAGGGATCTTTTTGGTCTGTGCCGATTTCTCCTCATTGGGATTGTATACTTAATCCACTCACATGAAGAGTTATCGACCATTCGACTCAGCTAGATCAGAGCTACTCTCCCGTTCCTGAGGTCTGAACACGGACTCCTCAGGGCCGAAGAACGTTCGCGGCAAATAGAGGCTATCAAACATAAACTACCTTAAAGGCCTATAATGAACGGAAGAGGATTTTTGGATGCTCATTTTTCGGCAAAGAACAAGCACAAATAAGTTTTCCAAATTTACTAAGGCGCTCGTTGAAATATACACATACACTATGACATCCTTGGTAAATTAATATACATTTACAAGTTGAATACAAATATTTAGCAACGGTAAAATCCGTGCAACCATCCATCAGTTAAACTTCATCCACATTCCATAAGAATATTTATGTGGATGACCACAGTTCCTAAGGACATTTCAAATGCAAGAGTACTTCCATCCGAACTAACAAGCTGATGGATACCTGATTTGACATACACAGAAAAATATACATCCCCGAGGGATGACCAATCTCGTGGACATACAACGTTCATACCATCGGTTTTGTCTGTCTATCTCCCGTTGGATATCAAAACTGTTGAGTGTTACACAAACAAAATATAACACAGATTACCTATTTACAGTTACAATTCGAACCATTTTCCTCCAAATATCAGTATTCCCTGGGACCGAATCCCATATCATGAAGTTAAAATTTACTTACACTAATTCAACTACCCCGGAGTGGTCATTTTATCTTATATCTACCGCCACCAATTATCTATACGTAAATAAAAGTATACTGGAGAAATAAACATATGTTTACGTAAACCATGGAAAAGACAATAATATTGCGCGTCTCCACCAATTGGAAGACAAATGAAATAAAAATCACACGAACACAGGCTCGACAACGAACCCGTCACTTCCAACAACTACCAGTGAAACTTCACGAAGTCTAAACTCGCCCAGAACAGTACATAACATAAAACAAGATCACATTCTGAAAAGGAACACACATTATATAACAACACGAAGTATAAATGGCTGTATTTCATCTCGTAGCGCCCGCTACTTGAGCGGACTATCGGTCTCTTCTGTGCTCTATTGAGGTTCGAACCTGAGACTCTGGTCGTCTCCATCAGGGACACTGAAATAAAAACCCTAATTAACCTAATCATGTCATTGACAGTCGTAATAATATTCTACATTGCTTTCGGGTCATGGCTCACGGACTGGGTGTGGTGGTTACATCAATATTCTGTCCCTCTTCTCACAGAAAACTGCAACGTTTTAAAAGACACATTCTCTGGCGAGGCAAGTTCTCTCAGCTGCTTCTCGCTCTGACCTGCCTCCTCGGGCAATAACTTACTGCTTGTCAAAGCTCCCTTCCACAACACGGGCGAAAGGACATTTAGCACGCACAATAGCGGCAGTCACGGGCTCGATAAACCCATACAATTGAGCTAACGCAGGGTACACCTGCTCAAATCAACTCATACTATCATTATGATCCAACAATACACTTCTCAAATTAAGCAGCCATATTATCGCAAAATTCCCTAATTTTGCCAGGAGTCTGGAGTTCAACCACACATTTCTTCCCGTAACCTTCATCGTACATTCGTCAGCCTTTACCAAAAAGCAATGTCTCCTAATCTCTCCCCTTAGAGGCGAGATTGTGTACCTGTCAGATACTACCCTATTGTTCAAGATCTATCGGTATCAAATCACCGATCAAAATACTTTATGAAATTAATAATAATAATAATAATAATAATAATAATAATAATAATAATAATAATAATAATAATAATAATAATAATAATAATAATCCATAAATCTGTTGCTTAAAATGTATCGGTATAAAACACTGATCAAGTTACATTAAGAAAATAATAATAATAATAATAATAATAATAATAATAATAATAATAATAATAATAATAATAATATTCAGACATGATCAAACTCAACTAGAAAAATCTCTACTTTATTAGCCTAGCTAATGTGTAGGGTGGGCCAGGTTTGAACCTCCGCACGTATTTTCTCGAACGTCTTCAGTTACAGCCAAACTTATACACTAGCATGCGAAACAAACTACTGTCTCTACTTTTATGAATTGAGTGCTGTCACTATCCCACATTAACTTCTGTATAGGCACATGTTAATGATACTGACACCTACTAATCCCTGCTCGTATTATGCAGTCACGCAGATGAAATTATGGCATTAACCTGGCCAAATTTCTATTCATTTTCCCCCCCTCAAATCTTTCTCAGCACTCATGACAAAATATATAATATAGCATGCGCATGCAGCTTCTAAAAGGGGTCCCAAACTCTATACATCCTTCCTGGTTCACTTCCTTCCCATATCTACTTACAAAAAACAAATTAAACAAGGGTCATCCGACCACTCCAGGTAATTAACCTATCAATTACCTCATCATTAAGCCTATCCTTACAGTAACTCTATTTACAAGGGGAAATACTAACATTGGAAGAAAATAGCTCAATACTCAACAGTTTATGATGTTTTCTGGCCCCCGCCCGAAGTTTTCAGGGGCCTGCCATCGGTGCTCACTCCATGTCGCTGGCTCGTGCAGTCCTTGGTTCTAGGAGTGTGATGACTCTGCTGGAGTAATCCATCTTCCTGGTAAACAAATCACTGCAATTATATTTACACAATCTTGCACACTTGTTGATCACTCGACACCATCCAACTTCCCCTCTATCGTTCTAGACCGATGCCAGTTACGTGATGCTAATTATTATGGATATCTCAGCTAGTCTATTTCGTTAAATCAGGCGAACTGTAAATTCATGGTTTCCTCCTTCCCAAGTCTATCGCCTCCTACGTCCGTGACTTATATCAACCGTCCTTTTCTTACTTTCTTGTCTCGATTAAATCAGATCCTGTACTTATCATTCCCCTTTACTTGGTGTTATAATCTGTTCCGGAAATCCTGCTCTCAATGTTACATGGATTTAAACTGATAGTATTTCTTCACATGATCTGATTTTCTTTTGAAACAAAGTTTATCAAATCCCAAAGTTAGACTGCTCGAAAAATGAGCCCCCCTTACTGCTATAGTCATCAACCTCGCGATGATCGTTCTCCGTCTAGAGTTCGTTCCCCCACGACGTACTCACCCTTTCGCAGTCACTACCTACGACATACTGACAAATATTCAGAGTTTACTTCGCGATCGGATGTCGCACAAATACCTTTGTCATATAGTTACATTTCCTACTATCACTGCACACTGGAAAAACACTTTTAAAAACTTCACTCCCGTTTATTTGTATCAGTTATTCAGACAAAGAAGAGGTAGACCTTGCTCGCGGACCGCACGTAGTTCCACCTTCTGAAGCTCGTTTCTGACTAATCCCTCCTCGAGAAACTGCAACCACTTATAGCCAAACCGGGAATAGGGGTGGCTAGCGTGTCCTTCCCCCACTCTGATTCTGGCCTTTCCTGGATAAACCAGCCTGTCGAAATTAGCAATACGCTAGACTGTGTGGCTTGGTTATGCACAAGTACGCTATGATATGCGGAGTTGAATATGTTCGGCGGATCTGCCGTAATTAATTAATAACATCGGAGGGGAAGTGGTGAATCCCCAAAGGCATCTGGCTTCAGCCATCGCGTCCGTACGCTATGGGTATTATGTAAGTTGTTTACCAACGCCTTTCGCTTGGAGAGTATTTTCTACCAGAACTCCTGACTTTATAATTCCACCAAAATTCAGCACACTACTCTAACGGGTGCAGTATTGTTAATTAAACCTTATTTATGCCGAAAATGCATTAAAATTTGCCCGATTGCTTTGGCATCGCTGTACGCTGGCATATGTTTTCCAATATGGAGTCGCTAAATAGTGTTCTTCTCCTGCTTCTTCTATGACGTGTGCCTAGCTCGGGGATTCTTTAAGCCACCCAGTGGGCGGGTGAAGGCGCCTCTCTGGCGGGCTTCGTATTGCGCAACCTGACGATACCCCCAGCATCCACACAAAGAAAGCTTGCTGCCAGCTTCCTTACCAAGCATATCATTTGAAATAAATACTAATTGTGCCGGTACGGTCACAGTATGCACAAAGCTTCATTCCTAAGTAAGGTAAATCCTATTAACTTCTATGCAATGGCCTTTAAGGAAAAGGAACATGAATTTGGCAAATTGAACATTGGAAGATAGGGTGTACCACCTCCCCTTGAGGAGAAGTTCAACCATCAGAGGCAACCATCTCCTCTTAATGGGAGTCGTGATTGAATACATTAATTGCGATTTTCTTACCAAACAATCGAATTTTTAGTTTTAACCTTTAAAAAATGCCCCAATTCTTCCTCTTTCAAATCCCAGTATCAGTTTTTCTCTACCACCATTTTTAAAGCTATAAACACCGGATTTAAAGGGTAGCGGTTCGCTGTATATAGAACTAGTCTACGCCCCTTTCTCTCACGCTGCAAGACAAAATTAGCTTCGAAGTTCTCACGAACTACCATTTCAATAATACTGCTGGAAGGCCTACGTTGTGCATAAGAGGAGGAACATATCCGAAAGTGTAATTTGCAGTCCAGGGCAGTTTTAAATCAAGTATGTTTCTTAAAACTTTCAATTGCTTTTTCTATATTTAACATTTTCCAGATCATCTTGCCAAAGGCGTACCTAAATACTCCTTGCACGGAGTTCTCATCGGATTCACCTGAAATTTTCAGAGAATGTTTGAATTTGTACAGAAATTAAAAGTAGTTCTGCATTGTATTATCAACGGAATATTACCTTCATATTTTTACTCCTGAAGTGTCCGACTCGTTGGTTGAATGGTCAGCATACTGGCCTTTGGTTGAAAGGGTCCTGGGTTCGACACCCGGCCGGGTCGGGGATTTTAAGCGCTTCTGATTAATTCTTCTGGCTTGGAGTCTGGGTGTTTATGACCATCCCAACACTCTCCTCTTCATTTTTCAGACAACTCACTACACTACCAACCACCACAGAAACATGCAATAGTGATTACATCCCTCCATATACATGTTTGGCGTCGGGAAAGGCATCCGACTGTAAAACATGGCCAAATCCACATGTGCGATGCAGTTCGCACCCGCGAACTCAAAGATGTGAGAAAAGCTATATAAAATAAGAAGAAGAAGAAGAATGTTTACTCCTGAAGTAGAATTTTGCTTATTGAATGAACAATAAAAACTGAATGCATTTTATCTCTATTAGTTTATACCTGACTACAAAACCCGGAGTTGTCATTAAATATACCAGTATTTTTGACATCGGCCAAATTATAGGCCAAGAAAATGAAAAATGTGCTGCAAGGAGCATTTTCCATGCAACATATAAAAAATAAAAATTACTTGTCACTAACTTTGCAACCAATTAATAAATCAGTTCCACATTTTGTATGGGGTTATATCTTATTAATATGCAATTGTGTTTTAAATTTGGTTTTGGTAAGTACTAAGCTGTAGAAGTTCAAAATTCCAGGCATGACTCCCTCTGACATTAAGCCCGCCTGATGGCCATGATCTTTAAGGCATTGTAGTCTAAACGGTCTGACACCGATGTTATCCGGTTCGAGTCCCGTTGGTCGAAAATGTTCACCATCGGAATGTTGGCCGAGAGGGTAGGGGAGGTGGTGGTATACATTTTCTAATCACTAGATAGTGTGCCAAAAGCGTAGATTAAATTCCAAACCTCTCCGCAGTGCTCATATGGAGTGAGGTCATATGACGCTGTTGATGGTGATTCGTCTGTCGGATTGAGACGTTAAGCCTTGAGCAGATCCCTTGGTGCTATTCGACAGGAGTAGGCTATGTGCCGACACCGGGTTTCACCCTCTCCATTCCTAGTACCATATATCACGTCATTCATTTCATCTCATTAATCCTCTGATGAGGTTGACGTCAGGAAGGTCATCCGGTCATAAAAACCCACCGCGACAGATTTTATGTATTTATCTACGATAAAACTTAATAATAAATGTATGATACCATGACATGACACAAACTTTGAGTAACATTGTCCACGTTCATAGACATTATGAACAATATCTACGAAAAACGAGCCGAAACATTACTTCGAAATTTTAGGTGTGCTCTGCTATGACTATTTCAATAGCCCTGTAATATATTTTTTTAAATTGATACAAATGTTTTACAGTTGGCTTTAGGTCATATGGCAACTATGGTATAGGAAAGGGCCAGTAGTGGAAATGAAGCGGTAGTGGGGCAGTGGTCTTAATTAAGGTACAGCTCCAGCATATACCTGATAAGGAAATGGGAAACCACGGGTTGTCGGAAATAGGATTCGAACCCACTAACTCTCGAATGCAAGCTCACAGCTGAGCGTCCCTAACCGCACTCACAACTCGCTCCGTAGATACAAATCACTTCGTGACTAAAAGACAATCTGCTCTCCAACTATCCCTTTGTCACAATTTATGCCAAATTTTAAACAGTCTCTTACAGAATCTTGCCGAGTCATACGAATGTGTATCTTTTTTTAAACTCTACGGCTCATTTCTCAAATACATTTGGTAAATATGGTGTCTATGATCATGAAAAATATGACTGGAAGAGTTAGCAGAGCGTGAACAGAACGGAAGGTAGGGCCTATACATAGCAGGGGATTCGTGATCGGGTCTATAGAGTGGTCGCAGTACAGCTCTTTCGTCCTAGAAACAAAAGGTTACGTAACTTAAGGAATATTTTTCCACGGGGCAGAGTTGAATTTGGAAGAAGAAGTGACACATCGACTGCGCCTGACTCGGGAGTATTATGAGAGGTTGGGCCCTCTCAAGAGCTCAGCCTCGGGGTGAGGAATTACAGAGCCCACTCTTCGATTGATTCCTGGAAAACCCACCGTGACAGGCGTTGGATCAACTTGATGAGCTCAGGAAACTCTCCTTTGAAACTCGTCCATGCTCGTCACCAAGGTCCTTTATTTATTTGACAGTCGTATGACGAGGAAGGTTTTATGGTCTGCTCGTGTCGCCTCGGCAGAGGATTTATTATACAGAGCGTCACTAGTTCACCGCATCACAGTACTCGTACTACAGTTTGAAGAAACAACTATGAACTTGTTGTAAGAGAAAAATACTAAACTACTTTGAATAAAACGTATTTACTTTTAAATTTTCTATTGATTTGCGTTTACTTTATGAAGTAACAAGTCTTGCGTTTGAATTCATTGTCGTTAGGCTACATTAGTTTACTTCAAACCAAATAGGGTTGCCTATTTATAACTGAGACTTTTGTCTGTTTCTGCCATGCCTTATTGTTTGAAAAACATGAAAAGGAAAATATTGGTGACATGTTTGTCTAAGTATAGTCGCCTTGTTTGTTCAAGCAAGTGTCTCAGCGATCGACTTGACGGATACACCGCGTGAACAACGTTCGTGGTTCGGGGCGTAATCATTCGCATCTCGGACTTACCATTGCTTGCAAAACGGCAAAAGTTAGTTGTTTCCGGTTTTTTTCATTTTTTTACCACCCCGTCCATTATCCCTGACCTGATTTTGGTTCGTCTTTACTCACCCTTGATAAAATGCCTAGTACTATCTAAACAGTGTACAACGTGATACACCTTACAGAACCTTCAGGCGACTGTAGATTTCCGCTCCGCTAACATCATCCGCCACCATCAACTGTATAAGCAATGCTGGGAAATTCTGATCCGGACGAATTTATGTTAAAACTCCACATATTAACTTTGCTTATGACCGAGCTCGATATCTGCAGTCGCTTAAGTGCGGCCAGTATTCAGTAATCGGGAGATAGTGGGTTCGAGACACTGTCGGCAGCCCTGAAGATGGTTTTCCGTGGTTTCCCATTTTCACACCAGGCACATGCCGGGGCTGTACCTTAATTAAGGCCACGGCCACTTCCTTCCAATTCCTAGGCCTTTCCTATCCCATCGTCGCCGTAAAACATATCTGCGTTGTTGCGGCGTAAAGCAAAAAACTTTGCTTATGCACGTAAGAATAGCAAACTAATACTTTTCGACGATACCAGATATCTTCCTGTCAGAGGTAGTCATTCAGTGACGCATGCGCAATATTTTGTTCCTACAAATAACAGCGTTCCTACTAAACACTCATCTTTATTAGGCCCTCACTGTGGATCAGAGGATGTATATTGGTACATGGATCCAAGGCCTCCGAGTTCAAAACTGATGGAGGTAGTCGGAGTTTGAAGAGCTGGAAAACGTTCATTCAGCACTCAGTGTCGTACGACTTTGGGATGTAACAAGTTCTGTGATGATACTATCAGTGTTTACCCAAACAATTTAAAGGCGAAACGAAACCCCATTGCACTTCAGCCTTGAAGGGCCCAGGCCTACGAAGCGACTGCTACTCAGCATGAAAGTCTAAGGATTCCCACGTCACGCGTGGTCCAACGCGATGAATCCTTTCTGTCATTATTCTTGGCTTCCTAGATCGGGGTCATAATCTCACTGTCAGATAACTCCTCGAATGTAATCATGATTGGACTTCGAACGAGCACTAAGATCCAGGTAAAAATCGATTACCTTGTCGTAAATCTAGAACGATCCCTGTGAGTAAAAGGCAGGATCACTATACCTATATTGCAGAAATAAAAAGAGATAGTTAATCGATAGTCCATTCCGGTAAAAATCTCTAATCGTTGGAACAGGTCTGGGGAAAGGTTTTTAGGCATTAATAGGTTAGATTGCAAACGTATTTAACCAATAGTATGCCAGCCCACACAACGGTTCCGCAGTGAGATTTGCATAACTATTAGCGACCTGAACCATCGGAACCCCTAAATAAATGCATCTCCCCTACACAACTGTAGAGCGGCTGGATGATACTTGCGCCTTATTCAAATACGTTTGCATTCAAACCTACTAGTGCATAAAATGTCGATTGGGTGGATATTGCAACTTATAGACGTATGGATTTCCCAGGTTTAACAGATTGTGATCTGCAGGGTTACGGTAACCAAATTTAGTGATTACTTGCTTTCTTTGCTGCTGAAGACGCTCTCTCGTGCTAAATAATTTTTGAAGCGAATACACAATCCCTAATTATTGAGAATTTTAGAAGCCAACAGAAAGACAGTGTCCAACAACACCATCCAGTTTAAGCTATTCATTGTCCGTCGTAGAAAAATAATTGAGTCATTGAAATGAGAAAGGTAGTTGTAAAAAGTGAATTTTACAGGGGAAGAAAAATATAGTCTTGTCAGCATTGCGAAGCACATGACATTGAAAAAATAGAATGTAAAATCAAGGAGTTACCCATTTATAAGTTTAACACACAAATGCATGCTAATTATGATTCAGGCACCAATTACGCGATGAAACAAAATCTGAAAAATCACTGTCTAATCAGTTTGTCAGTTGAGGTCAATTATTCAAGCATGAATTTCACGGTAAAACGCAAGATATTTTTTCATTGAAGAAATCCACTATGGCCAATAAGTCATTTCCTTTCGGTTCGCTGATGGTTGGTCTCCTTCCATGTGGTTGCAAGGACAGTATGTTGTTGATCGAGGGTTCGCTGATGGTTGGTCTCCTTCCATGTGGTTGCAAGGACAGTATGTTGTTGATCGAGGGTTCGCTGATGGTTGGTCTCCTTCCATGTGGTTGTAAGGACAGTATGTTGTTGATCGCGTGACGGGAACAACCTCTCTTGAGGATGTTGTGCAACTTCCTCAGTTGTCTTTGAATGATTGCCTTGTCCGGACTGATGGACGTTCAGCTATTGAAATTCTTATCCAGCTCACAGTGCTAATTTTAAGGTGCTGTGTATTTAAATATTTCTTGCATTTCATGGTGAATTCACAAAACTCTGCAAGCGATATCGTGATTACATGGAATGGTTGAAAATGTTTAGCCTCTCGGTTCATTTCCGCAACTTCTTCTGGGACCATCGTTGGACGCACGTAACACGTGATATCTATTTATAAAAACAAAGAACTAGTATGGACGTCATGTCAATATGCTGGCAATAATTACTTATCATTGTGAATGGAATAGGTTTCGGAGGCATGAGGCTTCAAATATAACTATGACGAACTAAAATACGAGAGCAAGTCAATAAGTATCTGAAATTTTGCTATAATATTCCTTAGGTTGGCTCTATGGTGTTTTGTGCTCACCAGCCGCTAGATGGCATGGTTGTCTACGTCTGTGATGGGTTTCAGCGTTACCAGATCAATGCAGCTTGCGCTGTTGGGACATAAAGATGGCCGCGATACTCTCTGTTTGCATATAGGAATAACAGCGTTACGTAATCCACTGTTTATGGTCTGAGGGTGTACCAAAAATGGAAATTCATAGAACAGTCACTCGTCTATTATTCAGGATCATATCACGCACTTGTTCAATACCGGCATCAGTTAAGCCTGCAGATGGACGCCCGGATCTTTCCTCATCCTTCACGCTCCTGCGATCACTCTTGAATTTTCAATCCACTGGTAAACACTTCGCTGTAGAAAAGCATTGTCCCCGTACTATGCTGAAAGTCTTCTGTAAATGTCCGCTCCTGGTACACCCTCAGACCACAAAAAACGGATTACGGAACGCTCTTCTTCCTTGATGCAAGCAGAGAGTGGCGCGGCCACCTTCACGTCACAACAGCGCAACCTGTACCGTTGGCTACGCTATAATAGAAGGCCTGGACAAGGCGACACATTTCTGGGTGAACAAAGTAGTTCAGGCAATGGCCACTTGGATCGCGTTTATGTTCTGTTGTTCTCATGTTCTGTCTATATCCTTATATTGAAGATTCATACAATAACGCGAAATAATACAGTTTTATTATCATTATGCCCGGTGTGAATCAGACATAAATATATAAAACAACTTAGAACACACTACACTTCATAGATTTCTTTCATTTTGCACTTGTTTATCACACAAGAATAAAGAATAGGGAAATAGGCCCAAATAGAAGTACTCACCCGATTTTTCCCCTATTGCTATAATTTCAACACTCTTCTGCTCAGAGGCTTGCTCTTGAATGTGTTTAATAAATCACAGTCATTAGTCACTTTCTTTGCATTATTATAAAGAACAGGCCTGAAAGTTTTTGTAAGTATAACGTATGTGATGTGTTACTTGATCACAGTCGCGGCACTGAAACATCTCTTTAAACTTTGGAGTGGTAAGGAATTTCAGCTTTCGGACAAGGTTACATTTTCCGAGATATCCTAACGCCCGCGTTGTAAATATGAATACATTTCTAAGAATACAAATTTTGCGTCGGCACTTTGTCGGGGAGCAGAATTTCCCTCACAGTACTTACACTGTAATCTGATTCGACAAAGTGCAAGCTACATATTCTGGAGTTATCATTAGGAGCCCAAAGAGATCCTCTTCTGCTGCCCTGTCGAGAAATAGCAAGCCACCATTTCTCGCGTAAACTCGGATCATTAGGAAAAAGATGAAAATTGATATTTGTGTATCTTCGCTGTGTCAGATGTGCAGTTAGGCACGCAACAATAAACCATATCAACCTACAGAATGGAAAGAGAAACTTGACGGTAATTGGCCCCAGAGGCTCTGAAACTTGGAGCGTGGGTTGGCGACCACGAGGCCCTTAGCTGACTCCTGGCATTTCTTCCACTTACTTGTGCCAGGCTCCTCACTTTCATCTATCCTATCCGACCTTCCTTGGTTAACTCTAGTTCTTTTCCGACCCCGACCCTATTAGGTTTCCATGGGCTAGGAAGTCTTTCATTTTCACGCCCTTGTTGGCCCTTGTCTTCCTTTGGCCGATACTTTCATTTTTCAAAGTGTCGGGTCCCTTCCAGTTTTTCTCTCAGATTAGTGTTATATAGAGGATGGTTGCCTAGTTGTACTTCCTCTTAAAACAATAATCACCACCACCACCTTGACGGTAATTTGGAAGCACATAACTAAACAAATGTTAAATGCATCTCAGCAACCATCCATATATTGTAAATCGTGAGACGAATAAATTAAAAAACGACAAAACTCTCCATATTTCATGTTAGATAAGGCCTTACGTTATGAAATGAAGTTTAATGTGTTATTTCTTCTTATAAAACACGTTGCAGTGACACACGTAATCATAGAATTCGCGCCAAACAATAGAACATAAACGCGAACCTAGCGGTGTAAAGGAGAAGAATTATTATCCCACTTTTAATGCAAGAAATTGGCTTTCTGTCCAGGCCTTCTAGTATCTAGTAGGCTTTGGCTGTACTGATCTGATAACGCTGAAACCCACCACGGAGGTAGACAATGGTGCCATCTAATGGCTGATGAGGACACAATGCCACAGAGCCATCCTAACGAGAAACATTGTAGATAGTTATCTACGTATCCATAAACAAGGTTTACACGGAGTTGACTGTCAAGAAATGGCAAATGTTATACCTAATTCCACCAGAGGCTGACTTACTTCGTTCTCCATGTCAAACCTCATGGACTTAACACGGGTTTCCATTCTGTAGGTTAATATGGTTTATTGTTGCGTGCCTAACTGCACATCTGACACAGCGAAGATACACAAATATAAATGTTCATCTTTTTCCTAAAGATCCGAGCTTACGCGAGCAAATCTATTATACCAGTTGACTAGCTACCTTTTCCATGTCACTGGCATGAGCGTTTACTACTTTCTCCAGAAAAAAATGAAATTTCGTTGTTCATTTTCTTCCTATCTTTCTCATGTCAACGCCTCAATTCATTGCCGGTTAACGAAATAGTCTACTTGCGTCTCCCCTGCTGTATATCACCCCGCAGTGGTTTCGTCCAAGACACACTTTTATCGACAGTGAAGTTAATTTTCCCACCCTGCCGTAGTGTATCAGAATAATTGAATTGCTAGAGGCGACATCTCGTGGATAGGCCAGTAGTTAATGAGCATCCACTCTCGCAGGTGTAATTATGTTAAAAACTTTCCAAGCTCGCAATTTTAAAATTCTCTCTAGAGAGTTTGGGCTTATTTCTCTCTTTAAACACCTTAATGATACGATTATGAGGTGGAGCTTCACTAACACAATCTAGTGGTGATCGTCATTACCACGGTGAAATACTCACAAAGACAAATTCTGCTCCAAGCAACTTAATCACTTCCAAAGAAATACAAATGAAGTATTTATCAGACAACAACGATGAAAGGTTCTACATTTGTGGTGAATAACAAATGAAGCAGCCAGTCAGAATACCCCTCTCATTAGCTGAAAACTTTTATTTGTTTGAAATACAAGTTTGCAAGATTTTGCTTTTTCTACACCAGCAAATTTCTCGTCAGTATTAGAAGAGCCAGGAGTAATACACTAATTCTTTCAAGGATGCCCAGATGTGCATCCTCGTAAAATCAATAACTAACACCACTATCACGTCCGACTCGTTGGCTGAATGGTCAGCGTACTGGCCTTCGCTTCAGAGGGTCCCGGGTTCGATTCCCGGCCGGGTCGGGGATTTTAACCTTCATTGGTTAATTCCGATGGCTCGGGGACTGGGTGTTTGTGCTGTCCCCAATATCCCTGCTACTCACACACCACACATAACACTATCCTCCACCACAATAACACGCAGTTACCTACACATGGCAGATGCCGCCCACCCTCATCGGAGGGTCTGCCTTACGAGGGCTGCACTCGGCTAGAAATAGCCACACGAAATTATTATTACCACTATCACCATTCACTACCGCTATCATATTTACTACTTGTTGTTTCGGACATAATTTCATACACTGATTTGATGCAGCTTTCCACGCCACTTTATCCTCTGCTAACATTTTCATTTCCATTGAACTATAATACATCCTAAATCTACTCTAATCTGCTTGTCATATTCAAACCTTGGTCCGCCCCTACCTTTTTACCGCCTACACTTCCGTCAGAAACCAACTGAACAAGTCCTGGGTGTCTTAAGATGTGTTCTATCATTCTGTCCCTTCTGCTGCTGAAAATTCACCCAAATCGCTCTCCTCTCGCCAATTCCATTCAATATCTCTTCATTCGTGATTCGATCTACCCATCTCATCATCAGCATTCTTCTGTAACACCACATTTCAAAAGCTTCTATTCCCTTTCTTTCTGAGCTAGGTATCGTACATGTAGCACCTCCATACAATGGCGCACTACAAAAGAAAGTCTTCAAAATCATATTTCTAATTCATATTTTAGTGTTCGAAACGAGCACATTTCTTTTCTTTAAAAAAGCCCTTCCTTGCTTTTGCTAGTCTGCATTGTAATGTTCTCCTTACTTCTGCCATCATTAGTTATTTGAGTACCCAAGTAACAATATTCATCAACTTCCTTTGACTTCATTTTTCCTAATCTAATATTTCCTTCATCACCTGGTGCCATTCGACCGCACTCCATTACTTTTGTTTAAGATGTATTTATTTCCATCTTGTACTTCTCCAAGAGTGTGCCCATACCATTCTGCATTTTCTGCAGATCTTTTGCTGGCTCAAATAACAATATCATCGGAAAATCTTAAGAGTTCTGATTTCCTCTCCTTGGATTGTGATTCCTTTTCCAAATTCCTCTTTGATCTCCTTTACCTACTCTTCTATATAAACATTGAAAAGGAGAGGGGGCAAACGGCAACCTTGCCTCACTCCTTTCACTACTTATAATAATAATAATAATTTTCATCTTCATACTTTTCTTTCACCCGAATTATTGGGATCGACACTTGATATGGATTTGACCCAGTTTTAAGGCCGGTTGCCATTCCTGACGCCGAGCTTATTGTATTCTAAGGGATGTATTCACTATTACGAGTATCCGTGGCGCTTGTTCGTTGGTGTGTTGTATGTATATTAAGAGAGGTGTACTAAGACGACCATAAGCACATATTCTTTGAACCAAAGACATTAACCACACGCAGTCAAAATCCTTGGCTAAGCCGGAAATCAACCCCGGGGCCCTCTGAACCGAAGGCAATTAAGCTGACCGTTCATCCAAGGAGCCGGGCAGATGATGACGATCAAACGGAATCAATCTTCCGAACTGCTCCTCAAGAAGCGGAAGATGGAGTAAAAGTTAACGGCAGGTTGATCAACAATCTGAGGTTCGCAGATGACACAGTCATCTTATCTGACAGTACTGAAGGTCTTCAGCGTCTGAAAGACAGAATTGTAGAAGGGCATAAACTTGGAATCAAAATTAACCCTGACAAGACAAAGGTGATTGTCATTACCAGAACTCCTAACGCACACATTTTTATGGACATTTATGAGAAACAAGTTGAACATATACAGAAGTTAGGTACCTTGGCAGCTGAGGACTTTGACCGAGACACATCGTACTAAAGTTGTGTAATTTTTATGTTCTAAAATTTCTGACTTAAAAATCCCTACTACTTGAAAAAATTCTGCAATCAAAAATTCCATAAGCAAGTCTCTTAATATAGCTTTGATACATAATTATACCATATCATTGTACGAATAGAAATGTCTTGTGTCATCTTTATGAAAATGAGGAATCTACTGTGCAACAAAAGCCTCAGCTTGGAGACACGTCCGAACTTCGTCAGATGCTATGTATATTCACTGCTTCTCTACGGTGCTCGAACATGAACTCTAAAATATAACGCCATTAAGGCGACACTCCGAGATAAAAAGATGTTTTTACTTAATGCATATATTTTCACGAAACGTTGTGGAAATGTCCCCTACATAAAAGTACAGATATCACGAATATTTCTTTCATATACAGTTAAAAGTTTTTTCCAAAATTAAAAAAAATTATTCAAGTTTTTCATGAAATATAATTAACATGTTAATGTGAATTCGTAATTAGGGAGATAATACTTCTTTTAAAAGCACTACGTATCGATTTTTATGTACATAATGTATATAAGGAGACACATCGTACTAAATTTGTGTAATTTTTATGTTCTAAAATTTTTGACTTAAAAATCCCTACTACTTGAAAAAATTCTGCAATTAAAAATTCCATAAGCAGGTTTCTTAATATAGCTTTGATACATAATTATACCATACAAATTTTGTTACAATTGGCTGAATATTATGGGAGAAAAAAGGGATTTAAGTGTAAAATTGCAATTGGAAAACAAAGCATTATTACAGTGATAAATTGTTTGAATGAAGCGGAATAACTTCGTGACAAGAAAAAATAAACTCAATCCTTTCAATTTAAATCATTAAAAAATCACCAATATGATCAAAATATCGATTTTTTTATCTCCGGAGTGTCGCCTTAGAAGAGTAAATGATATCAAGATGGGGGTGTTGCGAAGGATGTTACGGATCTCGTGGACTGACTACAACTCTAATACTATCGTACTCAGGCACGCGGGGATGGGACGAATATTGGTGTGTACAAGATGGGCTACCTTGGACATATTATGAGGAATGATAAGTACAATCTCCTAAAATTTATCATAAGGCTAGAATTAATGGACGTCAGTTTCGTGGTCGAAGAAAATACACTTAGCTGAGGAAGGGACTGGGTAGACTTATGACAACAGCCAAACATCGTGCAGACTTTGTTGATTGTGGCCATCCTCCACTAACGAACAAGGCACTACAATAAGCAGTAAATGAAGGAGAAGTTCCGCTTCACCCTTAAATTCTCCCAAATTCATTCCTCTTTAATTCCTCCCGGAGCATATTCACAGACTGAAATCGAGCAACCCACTTTTCGTTTCAGAGTAGTTTAACGTCACACTAACACATGGAATCCTATGTGACTGGTCGAGTTGGCCGTGCCGACAGGGCCAGGAATCTGTGAGCTTGCATCCGGGAGACAGTGGGTTAGAACCCCAGAGCCGGTAGCAATGAAGATGGTTTTCCGTGGTTTCCCATTTTCACAGCAAGCAAATGCTGGGGCTGGGCCACGTCCTACCGACGCCCAGGCCTTTCTTGTCCCATCGTCGTCATAAGGCCTACTGTGTCGATGCGACGTAAAGCATATTGTTGAATGTTATGTGAATTCGTTGGTGTGGTAAGTCATGCAGGATGATTGTTTCTGTATAGTGTAATGATTCATTACGTGCTCATCAGGAGTGATTGTAGGCACTGTGTGAAACCAACCCCTGAATTGTGATCTATACATTGATTCGTCCTCCATTCGCGGGTCTACATGTTAAAAACCTGCTATGATCGTTTTGTGAAATTTATTTCCTATTCCCAATACATCATCTCTTCACTCATCCTTTTCCCACCAACCAAGTAAAACATCACGCAGTTCATCTGTGGAAAAGGTTTTGAATTAGCCTCTAATGAGTTTGATGCTTTCAGCGATATCCGTAACAGTGTGTTTTCCCAACCTCGAGTGAAATGGGCTCTTAGGAGAAGACTTAAGGTTGCATGTACCTAAAGAAGAATCGAAGCCTTGTCCGTATCGGATCACTTCCCAGGCCGATATTTTACTAATTTTCCCTTTACACCTTGAGATACTGTTAACGAGGACTATATTTATTTATGTTTGTATAAGAGATGCTCTGCGATGAACATGAACATCCATCATTTTAAAGATGCCTGTCAGTTCAAGTCTACTTACTTGAGATTTATCCTACGTGCAAACTCATTTCCCAAAATAAACGTTTCACACCTCCAAGATATATATTACCGATAATATGTATGATAAATAGCCGTCACTGACAGCTGCAGACCTATCATGGCGGTCGACTGCATCGTATCGACTTATTTCGTTTCGATGGACGTAGCACAGTTGAGTGCATGAATATAAGCCACATACTATAAATTATTAAGTGCCGTATGCATCTGTTGACGGCAATAAAGACAGAAACAGGGTGAGCTAAAAGCTGGTAAAAATGAAAAAATGATGATATGAAATATAACTACACTTCATATTTAAGAACTCGAAGAACAATCAAGAACTACTCTGGTATTCAACCTTGTGCAAAGCAATCAGAGCATTCAAAGCAAAGCAAAGCAAAGCAAAGCAAAGCAAAGCGTTCTCTGCAGAGTCCATGAAGCTAAAGGCTTCCTCTATTCGTAACCGTGGAACTAACTGAACTTGGTTTTGCGTTTCACTAACCACCTTTACGGGTTCAGCACACATCAAGGCACTGAAAATTTGCCCCGCGTGATTTCCTGCACTTTCCAGTAAATCTTGCGGCACGAGGCTGGTATATTTGAGCATCTTCAAAATATCACCGGACTGAACCAGGATTGAAGCTGCTAATTTCGGCTCAGAAAGCCAACCCTCTACAGTTCTGAGCTACTCAGACCGGCTAGCACTGAGTCTGATCAGACTTGACATCATGAATTAATTCAGTACTCATTTATGTCGTAGGCTCAGTGAACCCCAGGGCCATGTGAGTCTTAAGGATTGAAAATCTCTTTTCTATTTTTTTTACGGCTCACTGACCGAAAATCGAAACTTCTACTTCCTCTTGAAACAATAACCAACCGAGAGTAAATTCCTTTTAGTCGCCTCTTACAACATGCAAGGGATACTGTGGGTGTACACTGTTAAGTTTTCTTCTGGAGAGGCCTGGTGCAGGTCATTCATGTTGACAGCAGTAGGCGACTTGCGCTTCTGTGAGGATGCTAATGCTTGAAGACGGCACGCACATTTGGTCCCCGAATCACAGGAATTAACTAATGAAGATTAAAATCCCCGACCCGTCCAGGAATCGAACTCGTGATCCCTTTGAGTCAAAGCCAACACGTTAACCATTTATCCATGGAGCCGGACAGTGTATACTGTGTTCCTCATCCATTTCTAAGTTTTACAATTGGTATGTATTTTAACTATAGAGATGCGATGTTCAGGCTAGCACAAATCCAATTAGTGTCAAGCATTAGAAGAACCCCGGAAAGTCCACAGTGACCGGACACGGATACGAGCCAGTGATTAAGGACCTGTGGGCGAACAAGTGTGGGGCGACTGCCCTGTCATATCCTGGCTTTGTTCTCAAGTAATGAACAAACACGATCAGAGGTAGCAGAGCTGGAAGGGCTGACCGACGGATATTTACAGTATTACTCCATATTGCCTTTCTGTTATTAACACACAAATTACGCCGTCCAGTGTTATTGACGAGGCGTCTTACAAGGAACCTTCAACAAATTGTTTTTGTTTTTAACAACTGGTTTACATCGTATCAACACAGATACGTCTGATGGCAACGATAGGAAAGGAAAGGGCTAGGCGAGGGAAGGAAGGGTCCACGACCTAAATTAAGATACAGCCCAAGAACTTGCATGGTGTAAAAATCGGAAAGCACGGAAAACCATCTTCAATGCTGCCGACAGTGAGGTTCGAGCCCACTATCCCCAGAATGCAAGCTGATAGCTACGCGCCCCTAACCGCGCGCCCAGATCGTTCGGTCCTCCACAAAGTGCCAGCTGGGTCGGTAGCTGAGCAGTAGAGAATCCGACACATGATGCGAAGTCGTAGGCTGAATTCCGGTTGAGGTAGGTGACTTTTGATGGGTGATCAAAAATCTCGGCACTTCATGTTACAGTTCCATTTTTTAATAACTTGCTTTATGTCACACCGACACAGATAAGTTTTATGCCGACGGAGGAATATGAAATGGCTAGGAGTGGGAAGGAAACGACCATGGCCTTACTTAATGTACAGCCCCAGCAATTGCCTGGTGTGAAAATGGGAACCCACGGAAAAACATTTTTAGGGATCCCGGCACTGGGGTTCGAACCCACTATTCCCCGAATGCAAGCTGACAGCTACTGACCCAAACGACAAACCACTCGCTCGGTTTAACGCCTCTGAAATAATTTAAGAACAGACTAGGAAAACAATTGATACGTATCTCGCACCTGGGCGCCCGTGCTAAATGCAGATCAATGATGATTAATTGATTGTAGCAGGATAATGGACTGGAAAATAGGGGGTAAGATAAGTAGATGGAGACAAAGAAAACGATGGTTAAATTTAATTTCGAATGATTTAAATAGAGGATTGTAAAAACTTAGTTCACAGAGACGTGTAGACTGGACGCTGAAAGGCTTTGCAGCCTGTTATAAATACGTATGTGTGTGTATAGCCTATAGTTTCAGTAAACCCCATTCCATTGTTGACTCGTTGACTCTTATGCCTGTCGTATACCAACAATTTTTTCTTTCAGTCCAACCATTTACAAGAAAAGTTGTCAAATCTTGTTAAAGATTGTTCAACATTGTTGAAGGTTTGACAAGTCTTGAAAAGATTTGGCGAGGTTTGATAATGTTTTGTTTTAACATGGACGAAAGGCAAACAGCTGTTATGGTTCTTGGACTATCAATGGGATACATGCTTTAAAAAGAAGAGAAACGTTGAATATACCATAATTTATATGCTGAAAATATTAATGAGATTATTTTCAACGTAATTTTTTTAATCTAGCTACTGCCATAACATCATTTGTAGAGGTAATGTTATATTGCGTTTACTCACTTTAAATGAATAAAAATTATAGCAATGCAATGGAAATTCATATCTTAATAATAATAATAATAGTAAAAATACGGGAACATCACCATAAATTGATCCTTGATGACAGTGTTTTCTTATAGGTTACCGTACGGTAATGAACATAAAAGCTGTCCACTTCCTTGAGATATTTTATCTTGCAATCTCCTCGTACGCTGCTCTATGGAGCCCACCGAATGTAGGCAGGGATGTGCCTCATACTCATCTGTTAATACACGCACAACATCCCTCGGTCATGAAGAAGCTTCTTTTGTTATTTTCATTCCCACCCTGGCAATCCCAGCATACCTAAAGGCATACCGAGCACCGTATATACTCGAATCCCACTGATCAATTCTGTCAAAGACTTGGTAATTCTTTGATCGATTAGAACATGCTCTAATTCACTTTCAAGTTTTTAGTGGACTTCAAGTATTTAAAGTGATTTGACAAGTAAACTGTTTAAGTACTGACAATTCATGTGAAGTCATGAATTTGAAAATTTTGATCATGTACAAATGCATTTACAATCACATTTACATCAACATCATCTCATCATCATCATCATCATCATCATGTGTTCTGTCCACAAGCAGGTTTTCACACCTCTCCTGTCTTCTGCCATCCTCTTCAGATCCTTGCAGGGCCGATGACCGTAGGCCCCTTTAAACAACAAGCATCATCATCAAGATCCTTGTAAGTTCCTCCTTATTTGATGTCATCTATCATGTTGTACCTTCTCCTTCCATAAACTAATCCTTCCAGTTCTTCCGTTAACAAACACTCCCGTCTCGGTAAGTGTCCCATCCACTCATTCTTCCTTTATCTTATAACTTGCAGCAATCTTCGATTATTACCAACTCTTTCCAAAACGTTATAATGTTGAAACCGTTACTTAGCAGACAAAGTAGGGGCCCCCATGTTATGAAAAACGTAAAATTCACCAATTTCCTGAATTGTCCCAAAATTTGAAGGGTTAAAGGGCCTGGGAAAGTTTCAAATTGTGAATTTTGGATAGCTCGATCAAACTAAAAAATGTCAAAAAATCACTTCTGGCCTAAAACCACTTCCGAAAAAGCAGCCTAAAATCGCTAGTATCTTTACTCGTATACTTTCTTATTCAAATCCAAGCCAAATTAACTTACTTACATAATTCTTTCTGTAATGTGTTCCTTGGTTCAATACCTCAGGCGTTTTTTTTTATTTCTTGAATAATGTCCATACCGAATGTAGATATAAGGGCTTAAGTGAAACTCTGCACTGACTCACATTAGCGCTCGTAGTGGTAGGAAAAGGCAAACTGCTAATCTAATTGACTGGATAACGATGATTAAAAAAGCAATGTAGATATTAGAAATAAATAAATAATATGTTCTCATACTTTATTACCTAAAATATTTACCTAAAATTCGTATCTCATATCCCTAGGATGTCTTCAGCATTCAGTTGCTTGTCTGAAGGGATAGAACTGCGGATTTTCATTCCCCACTCTTTCCACCTGCCTTATTCTCCTAAACGCCTTTACCCACTTTCATCTTCTTTTATCAATGTCCACGTCTGTTCCCCACGTAATACCAGATTCGGAACAAAGCACTTAAAAGTCTCTTTCTCAAACCTTTATCTAATTCGCAGGATAACAGTCTCATCTTCCTATTGAAAGCTTCCTTCGCTATGTCAATGTGAGTTTTCATCTCCTCCTTCATATATTGTACTTGCAAGATATTTGAAAGCTCTTACTTGGCTGATATTAACTTGCCCTATCTTGAATGTTTTCCGGTTTTATTCCTTTACCAATCACCATACTCTTTGTTTTTGACGTAATGAAGATGCCTTTGAGTTCACAACCAGCTATCATCTATTCAACTTTTTTATTTTGTATCACTATCAAGGGCTGTATTCAATACTGAAAGGAAACATGACTTGTTAATTTTAAGCCTTAAACATTGACGTCAAAGGATACCTCTGTCAAATCTGTAAGCTTTCATCATTCATTTTCAACCCTGTCGTCTGATAAATAAGCCAAACAAACAAACAAGCACGTTCGCAAAGACGCCGACTTATTGGAGAACTCCACCGTCAGTGAATGCAGTGTCTTGAAATACTAAGCTTCTCTGAGAGGATTTTGTTGATAGGTGCAGGAAGACATACATCAGCTCCCTTTTAGCGAGCTCCATTAAGGTTCACATTGACTTCACAGTCGGTGGCTGAATTATATATTTCAAGCGTACATGTGAACACTGCATTGAAACATAATTTATCTAAAATATAGTTTGTTATGTTAATGTAATACATGTAAACTCTCCACTGGCTTAAATTTAAAAAATTAAAAATCTTACAGGGGCTGCCTGGCCGAGGTGGTAAAGGCGTGCTCGTTCGCCCGGAAGAACGTGGGTTCGAATCCCCGTCAGGAAGTCGTAAAATTTAAGAAACGAGATTTCCACTTCCGGAGGTGCATATGGCCCTGAGGTTCACTCAGCCTACAACAGAAATGAGTATCAGGTTAATTCCTGGGGGCAAAGGCGATCGGGCGTAGAGCTAACCACTCTACCCCATCACGTGCCGCGGTTAACAATGGTGGAAGCCTTTACCGTCCACTCCTCCAAGGGCCTTCATGGCCTGTACAGAGGTGTCTTTGTCTTTGTTCGTTAAAAATATTACTCATAAATATGGCCCGAACTTTTATGTACAGTAATAACAATGTGCGAAATATATGATAGCTTAATGCATTAAGTATACAAAATTGTGCATTATGGCTCATGGTTATCATATGAGACAATTAAGTTCTTTTAAACTCCACATTTTATGAGAAAGTCATCGTTCTTGCTTTAGATAATTCATATAGGCTGTTGCTTTCTAATTGTGACAGCATAAATAATCATTATTATTATTATTAGTGATTTAAGTCCACTAGGGAGCGCTTATGACTAGTTCTTTTTTGATGCTCGCTTTTGTTCCCAGTGCCTCTTGAGCCCTGCTATTAGTATTTCTTTTCTTTCCTGTGAAAGAGTTCTCCAAGCTTTAACAATCTTTGATAGAGTAGGGCGGTCTGAGACATCAGTATCAGAAATCCCATCGCAAGCTAAAACCTTTTTAACTTCACTCAGCCACATGCTTCCAGTCTTGTAGCTTTTAATGAGAAAGAAGGTCTTCTTCATAAGCCTGCCGTTGTCTATCCCCAGAAGGTGCCCGTAGAACTTGAGCCGCCTATGTCGCATACTAGTGTTAGCCGTTTCCAGCTGTTGGTATAGTTCAGAGTTCGCTTTCAGTCGGTAGGTTCCATCTGGGAGCACTCTTGGCCCATGAATTTTTCCGGAGGATACGCCTTTCGACTTTTTCTGGGTCTTGCTTTTCCCGTTCATAAGTAAAGGTCACAGCAACATACAGGAAGGGGGGAACTGACTATAGTTTTCTAATGCCATATTTTGGCTTTCATCGAAATGCACTTCTTGCTGCAATGGTTTTGCGACAGCTGGTATACTGCGTTGAGCTTTGCACATCTGTCTAAGATGGAGGTTCCGTCTTCACCATTGGGGTGGACCCATTCGCCGAGATACAGGAATCGATTGGTTTTTCCAATCTTTCCATAGATGGGGCTTTCCCAAGGTGCTTAATTTCGAAGTACTTGGTCTTGTCGTATGATACTTGTAGCCCTGTCTTCGCTGCAGTCTCGTGTAGTGATTGAACAGCAACTGCAGCATCCTTATAGTTGTTGGCGCGATGTCATCTGCGAAGGCCAGGCTCCTGGCCTCGATCTTCGTCCGAAACAGCTCAGTTCCCAGGACTTTATGACTTTGTCGAACACCAAATTGATTAAAGACATAACCAAAATATTTCAAATATTTAAAAATAATGTCACGCACTGTACATATTACACAATGTATTGTTGTTGCCCTCATGTCCTGAAAATGAAACAAATAAATGTTACTAAATAAAGTCAATATAGAATACGTCTTTAAATCTCACTTAAGTAACATAAATAGTACGGTCAATTTTTTTTATCGTGATGTGCAACGTTTCATCGTGTTTCCCTTTGTGAGATTTGACGCTGATCGGATAAAACTCCCTTGTAGACTGAGAAGGACCGTTCATCATCACACGAAGTCACTGGTGCATATTTTAAAAGATAAAACTGGCTAGGTTAAATATCTTCCAGGGACTCTCCTTGTTCGCCACTAATGATCTTGCAAACAGATACAGAGCTTTAATAACCTTGATTTCGTTTCGAGACTGCAAGGTGGTTGTTAGAAACTCTGACCAATGAAAGAAATCTAGGCATCCTAGATTCTGAGAAAGGATTAGTGCTATCGCATACAGATGAGGCATTTGGACCTACAGTATTTCACAGACAAGGGGTTAAAAACCTTAATGTAGAAAGGAATTGTAAAGCCAGCTTGAAATATGAAATATATTCTATATGAAATTAAATTCGCCAATTATTTTAGTATAGTCTAAAAATTAAACAAGACAACTCAATTTGTCATTTTTGGAATAAATTACCTTGATATTTACAAAAATGTTTCATTCTTCACATACTACGTAAGGTATGTAATGTTACTAACGAGGGAACACATACATATGTTTCACTCGGATTCGGTTGAAATTGGTAGGAGGTAGGAATAGGCCTATTCGTGGGGGGCAGTAGAATGCTAAGGTGAAAACTGCATGTACCCAGCGCAAGTTTAAACGATAAAATAGAACAAATAAATAGTCATAAAATTAAAAGTGTCGCGGGAGTATCGGGGTTTGGCGGAGAGGTAGGGAGGAGCGAAGCAGCGGACGTGAGCCAACCGGGCTGTGTCGAGCTGCGCCAGCAGCCAGGCAGCGTATAGTTAGCGCCTTCCCCTTAACTTCCCGATTAGATGAGCAAAACGTAAATATGAGAACAGCACATGAAACAAGTGTACAAAGGACGATGTTTGAACAACGATGCCAATAAGGTTTGAAGAATTCACGCCCGAGTTTTTGTTACTCGTTGTAATTAGTGCAATAGTGATTGTTTACAAAAAAGTGTACAAGGCACAGATACTGTGTGCACCATGCACACCTTACAGCGCTGTCGCTTTCACAAGTTTTACATTGATTATAGGAAGGTTTTCTTTGAAACAATAATCGACTGGATTAACAAATTGTGAAGGTTTCTTGTTAACATTTGTACCAACTGTACTGCCACATGCTACGAAAACGCGGAGAGGAGAACTGGTTGTGCGTCAAATATTGCACTTTTAAAATGTTGTTCCTTAAATGTACCTTGATGTCTAACGAGTTTAAGAAAATTAAATCGTACAAAATACGTATAAATTGCTTCCAAATGCGGAAGCCCAAAATATCTAACGGCTGGATAAGTCCAGAATGAGGATTGAAGTAGTTTACCATTGCTTTCCTCACTGGGCAGAAAGTGCTATTGCAGCATGAGTGACCCTGTGAGAAACTTGTATAATACCTGTCTCCGCCTTACCCAGATACTCCCGCGGCACTTCTAATTTTACGACTATTTATTTGTTCTGTTTTGGCGTTTAAACTTGCGCTGGGGACATGCAGTTTTCACATTAGCATTCTACTGCCTCCCACGAATATTCCTACCAAATTTCAACCGAATCCGAGTGAAACACATGTATGTGTTTCCTCGTAAGAACATGCAAAAATATGTCAAATTAATGACAGGTATTATCAAATGAGAACCACAATTCGTTGGTTGTCTACAACTAAATGAATGCAATATGTAACTACGTAGGAATCTGGAAACTACACATTACTTTTGCAATAATAGTCTCTTTGATTAAAATTTAGTATTAACTACAAATTTTGAAATTGTTTGGATATTATTCCCGTACCTAATCCTCTAGCAACTGGAAGGCACGAGTAGAGAGGATGAAGTATATACAAATTTATACTAACAATATTAATAATATCAAAAAGTTAAGTTTCCAACGTGTATTTGGTCATCACCCCGAGTGTGGTTGTATTTATGATTATATGGAGATCGTAAAATCCGAAAGAAGCAACAAAACGGGGAGTGCTAACCAGAATGAGGATTGAAGTAGTTTACCATTGCTTTCCTCACTGGGCAGAAAGTGCTATTGCAGCATGAGTGACCCTGTGAGAAACACTTTGTATAACACTCAGATACTTTGACCGTGCTCAGAATGTCCTCGTTAGAACCCGGATCTTTAGGAAGAAATAGGTTAGAATGCAAAGTATCTTGGTTATTAGGAATTGTCGTCAACCCCGCTCTTCCGTAATGTAGCGAGAGTAACATAAATTCTAGGGTGTTCTGACGGTCCGTACCCCTAGGATATGCAAACCTCATAGCACAACCGTTTTGCAGGCTAGAGCAGGGGTCTTCAAATACTTTTCCCTGGGATACGGACTGATGATAATATCGCAAGAAAGTTGGCTCTAGTATTCAAATATTTGGTTGATGAAGACGGATGCTGGTCTTTCTTGCGGTGATTGTTTACTCCGTATAACTAATTACTGAAATTACTGTATTTCCTTGCATTTCTTTACAACTCAAATAGTGGAGTGCTTAAATATAACACAGTCACATAACAAATTATATTTTAGATAAATGATATTCTAAATTCAGTGTTCATATGTACGCTTGAAATGTATAATTCACCGACCCAATCTCATTCGTGAGAGAATTGGCATGTCCTATCTTGTGAAATATTTTAAAGTTTGGAATTCACGAAGTTCAAGCATTGTTTAATCAGTCTTCAAGTGCTCATTAGTAATTCTGGATCTGAATTTTTTCCTCAAAATTCGTATTGGAAAACATGCTTTCAAACACATATGTTGACCCAGATATTGTCAGATATATTTTGAAATCTTGGACAATTTGGGGTAACAATCTGTATCAAGACAGATCCAAAACGACACATCATCCTTCCCGCCTTTCTTCTGTCGTCTGTGGCTGTAGCATATCTCTATTTGATTCTGCCGTGTCGAAGTTAAACGATTCAGTTGCTTTGGTACATAATCCTCCCGGAGAATCAACGGAAAATGGTTTTTCCGCAGCCTGAAAAATTACTTCCAATTTACTGAACTGCATAAAACGTTCATAAAAATTATGTCTTCAAATGGTACAAAAACCTAAAAATTTCGCAGGAAACTTCATTACAAGTTATTGAAGGAAGTTTGCGAAAATCAATTTCTTCCTCCTTCAAGTCCTGTATTAAAGGGACTTAAGTTAGCCTAAGTTAGCCGTTGCTCGTTCCGCACACGAGCGCAAAAATTACTAACTGAAACAGGGAAGAGGCTGCAGACTAGATAAGAAAACAAGTAAACGTTCAGTGCCATCTTTTGAGGAAACAGAAAACCTGTTCACGCTCATATGTTCAAAATACGGTACTGCCAACTATCGAGCAAACATTGTTCTTTGCCAGGGAAAGTATAAGTCACATATTACTCTGTAAAATAATTTTACTATTATCATTCCTTGTTTCTTACTCTTGACATCGTATAAACCACTCAGGTCCGCGAATAAACCAGTTCTGCTTGGACCAGCGTGCGTGCAAGTCAGGGCAGCTAGTGAGCTCTCGAACTGAGTGTACGGTCTAACGAGTCTGTTTTTACTTGTGTATAAGTGACTATCTGATAAACTCTTGACAGTGGTGACAGATAGGGTTGTTCAAGATATCTATGTGTTCATAGTTAAAAGATCATCATGATAGTGGAAAGGAAGAATACGATTGTGATCAACTTCACCGACAGAGACACGCCCCGACCAGCCCCATACGAAGTGCATGACTGGATTTTTGACACCTTGCACCTAGAAGAAAGTGACATCGAGATGATCCAGCTTAATGGTATATCGCGGCAAGTGTACATAAAATGCAAGAAGCAGGAAACAACTGAAAAACTGCTACAGGATTATGCAGGTGAGCACTCCTTCTTACACAGTAATGGGTTCCGTAGCAAAGTGACTATTGATTCTGCGGGTCTTGGTACAAAGTTGGTGAGAATCTTTAATCTTCCGATGGAGGTACCTCATAGAATAATTGTGGAACAAATTAGTAAATATGGGACAATTTTTTCGATTCAGGATGAAACGTGGAGCTCAGGTTTCCGGTACAAGGTTCATAATGGTGTACGAGCAATTCGACTAATGTTAAAGCAACATATACCGTCTTACTTAGATATTGGTGGGCATAAAGCCCTGATCAGTTACGAAAATCAGCCTACTACGTGCTCGTCTTGTAATGCAATGGGACACTTACAGGGTCAATGCCCACGACGTAAACAACCTGTCCAGCTAAGCGAACAGCCTGCTAGTCCCACCTGGGCGACCTTGGCCAGTGGGAAACTGCCGACACAGCGCAGTCCGCTGCAAGCTACGCAGTTGACTCCTGAAGACAACTTACACAGTTCATCACCTAGTGACTTACATGAAGCTACACAGGAAACACAACATGATCACCAGAACACTATGCCGGCCACTTCTGTGACGCACAGGGAGACAGAGTTATTAGGTCAACAGGTGGGGGATCAGATAACTAAGAACGACAATTCTGATAATAGTCATCAAATACCGCAACCGGACAGGCTAACTACGCTCGAGTCAGATGCCGTACGGCCAGCACAGCTACCCCAAGAAACAAATCATAACCAGTTACCCCCTCCACTAACTCCGGATATGGAAACAGAGGGCGGAGATGTATTGACACCGCCAACATCCGTCAAAGACAGTAATATGCAAAGTAGGGAAGAGCATAATATATCACCGACCTTCGAACATGAGGGACCCCCGTCGGTGGAAGAAATGGAAATTACGGAAACAAAACTACCTCCAGTTAGCCAACGGGATCCTAGGTTAAAGCGGCCGGTAGATGACACTGGCAAAAAGAAAGTCACTAAAATTATCAAACATGTTCCTAATAAATAACTTAAGCACTCGTCTCCATCTTCAAACACATCATTATGATTGGCGCTGTGTTCCTTTCCCTTAGCATTCTACTTCTTCATACCGTAGCATCACTTAATGTAAATTGCCTGAGAAGTCGCAGCAAACAGGTCCTCTTACAAGAATTTATTAGAGATTATGACATCGATATCCTCTTCCTACAAGAAGTTAACGTCTTTACTTTGCCTTACCTGGGGAATAATTACCAGTATATTGCCAATCCTGGGGAAGACTCGAGAGGTACTGCAATTATATACCGATCTGGATTACACATTAAACTTTGTGAAACACACCCTAGTGGGAGGATCACGTCGATATTAACAGAAGATAACACACTGTACATAAACATCGTCGTCACGAGCGAGAGGAATTTCTGACCACACACTTACCATTCTATTTACGACATAACTACAAAGACTTAATTTTCGGTGGGGATTTTAATTGTGTTTTACACGCCAAAGACCAGAGAGGAGATTTCAACCCTTCTCCTGCACTTGAAAGGATATGTCAGGCCTTAGAGCTTCGTGATGGATGGGAAAGTAAACATGGCAATTTCGTACAATTTACATTTTTCCGAGGAACAGCGGCTTCTAGAATTGATAGATTTTACGTTAACAGAGACCTAGCACCGCATGTACATGACATCAGTGTTAAAATATTACCCTTCAGTGATCATCACGCTGTCCTACTGAAGATTCGTACCACTAGGAGAATACCTGTTATCGGGAAGGGATATTGGAAACTAAATAATGCGTTGCTTGATGACGAGCAAGTGAAAGAGAGCTTTCAACAGATGTGGTCAAATATGCTCAGTCGTCTCACCCAACAGGGACCTTTAACTGTACACAAGTGGTTGCATAAGGTTAAACCGGCGATTCAATCCTTCTTTAAGAAACATAGAGCAGAAAAAGCACGTAACAGACGGAAAACTCTGCACTCTTACTACACTATACTAACTGACCTTCTGGCGCGTCAACAGGCAGGTTACAACGTAAACAGTCACATAGCCGCAGTTAAACGAAGAATAACAGCTATTCAGGAGAACATCCTACAGGGTTCCTTAGTTCTTTCGTGTTCTAATTCACCCTTAGCAGAAGAAAAAGCTCAGCTTTATCATGTAGCCCATGAAAAAAGGAACGGGAAGAGCAAAGTAATATCTACTCTTCATACAGATGACAACAGACGATTCCTATCTACTAAAGACTGTCTAAATGAAACTGAGAAATACTTCCGCGAAACGTTCCGGGACTGTGAGAATTCCCCGCTAGATCAAACGAACATTCTGTCTTTCGTCGATCAACAACTCAATGATAATGATAGGCAAGAGCTCCTCCGTCCAATTGAAGAAAGTGAACTATTCGAGGCCCTACGATCGGCCAGTAAGAGATCAGCTCCCGGCCCTGATGGTCTGACTTGCCTTTTCTACAAAAAGTACTGGAACATCCTGAAAACAACCCTTTTAACACTAATGCAACTATTGTTCTCCAATCTACAAGATTGCACAGGCGTTAATGAAGGCATTATAATCCTTATACCCAAAGTCGCCGCACCACGAACTGTATCGGATTTCCGCCCGATAACACTCCTCAACACCGATTACAAAATCTTCATGAAAATACTGGCAAAAAGAATACGTCCCTACCTTAATAACATCATCAAAGAAGGGCAAACATGTGCTATACCCGAAAGGAAAATTACCCACATCCTACAGGCAGTAAGGAATGCAGTGTTACACTTTGAAGCAGAACCAACTGAAATGGGCGCGATTCTAAACCTGGACTTCCGAAAAGCTTTCGACAGAGTGCATCATGGGTACTTGTTAGCAGTGCTGCAACGCTTGGGTCTCCCAACCGCAATATGCAATCTTATTCGAACCCTGTATAGTTCGGCGCATTCTCGAATCCTTCTTAATGGACTCTTTTCCAGACCAATTCCAATTAAGACATCGGTACGTCAAGGATGTCCCCTCTCAATGACTCTTTTTGCTTTAAGTATTGAGCCCTTTATTCGGGCAGTCCACTTTGTACTGTGCACGATTCCCAACCCCCAGAGCCTGTTCACGGTTGCAGCCTATGCTGACGACGTCACCATATTACTGCAGACACCAACCGTTGCCCCACAGTTGAAGAGTATAATAACAACTTACGAGAAAGCCTCTAATGCCCAAGTCAGTTATCAAAAATCCGAGATACTACCGCTTGGTAGCTGGTCACAAAAGATGACAATTGCGTCCATACCAATTAAAGATAGAATTAAGATTTTGGGATTAGTGTTTACCCCTAATATGTCCCAAAATATTGACATAAACTGGTCAACCATAGTTTCAAGGGTACGCGCCACATTGTCAATCAGTTTGAGTCGAGTATAAACTTGTATGCCTTGTCTAAATTGTGGTATGTGGCACAAATTCTACCCATGCCGGTAAAACTAAGCCAGCGAGTTGAACTCTGTATTAGTTATTATTTGTGGCGCGGATATATGTTTCGTGTAGCAAGGTCACAAGTGAGAAAATCCGTAGCGCAAGGAGGACTGGGTCTCATAGCAGTCGGCGAAAAATGCCAAGCGCTTTTAATGCGAGAGATAATGATTGCGAAGACGGGAGTAGGAGCTGCTCATAATACTTACTTTTGGAATACACATCAGCAAAACCCGAAGTATTTAGTGCCGACTCGATGTTTTAGAAGAGCGCTGCAAGCGATAGATACGGTACGAGTGACAGGAAACAACGTTCCTCCTACACGAGTAATATACAATCATCTATTACAGAAGAACGAAACACAACCCCAGATCACGGAGAAGTACCCAAATCGGAAATGGAATGAAATCTGGAGAAAATTCAAAGATCCTCTTATACCAACTGACTGGAAAGTAGCCGCATATAAAGCTATAAACGAAATTATGCCCACAGAAGATAAAAAATTCCGTCACAACATCACCCAATCCCCACTCTGTAAAAAATGTCTGAAGGTGGACACACAGAGGCATAAACTTACTACCTGTGGAAATGTCAAAGTTATCTGGAAATGGTTTTGTTCTGTGCTAAGACAGATGACAGGATCGACGAATCCTAATGCAGCTTACAGAGCAGCCTTAGAGCTCGATTTCGGTACGCAGCACTTGAAATTTGCGCAAACCTGGCTTGTCATGGGGTATCTTTATTGTGTCCAGACAAACGAACAGTGCTCCCTTAACACGTTCATTCGTCTTCTAAAAGATGCCAAACGAACATTACTGAAACGTGTGCCCTCGAGAGAGAAACATCAAGTTAAGGAACTCGAGAGTGTTTCATTATAACAGTCGAATAGTCGTGCAGTGGATAGTGCAGTGTTTTTCACGCAATGTGTTTTGTGCCAATGGTTTTTTTTTTCAGTTGAAATGACTACTCTCTAGAACAATCAGGACAGAAGGACTTGTGACTAGTGCACACTATATACTGTAATAAGAGATTCAGTGCTTTGCTTGTTGTGTTACTTTTGTATGTTGATACTGTATCTTGTTATTTGTGAGAAATAAATGATTATTAAAAAAAAGGCATCGGAGTCCAGATCCGGACTGGAGTACGCCATTTGAAAACCCCTGATCTAGTGTATACCTGTTACTCGCTTCAGCCAGTTTGCATTCTAACCAGAGTGGGTTTCGGCCCACACGTGGCTACGGCTTGTCCGTGGTCCGACAGCTCTGCACTCCGACCGGCCAACAGAACAGAACAGAGGTAGCTACCGCTCTAGCGTAGCTCTACACCTCTCTAATCGGGAGTCGGATAAGGGCTGGTCCAAATTATTAAATGTATAAACTACCTGAAAAAGAAAACATAGGTTAACAGTATTACACTTTTTTAAAAGTAGTTTATAAATGTATTTATTCAAATTAGTTTCGGCAGACTGAAGTACCTAACAGTTCTAAATTAACTGAATCGAAACTGAAAGGAGATGGCTTCAGATATTTTAAAAATATTGAATTAAGGCTCACAAAATCAACATAAACCAGGTGGCCCGCGAGCAACGTACATTCTACTTATAAGTTTCCCGCATACACTAATGACGTATGGGATGCCTAACAAGACAGGAGTTTCCGAATAGCTACCTGCTTTCTGTACACGTATTTTGCCGAACAGAATTGCAATTAAGAGCGAGTGAACCGTTCAAGGCACAAACAAGTTACATTTTGGTGCAGTAAAATGACTGTTATTTTATTCACATCCGAAATATAGCACGTTGTAACGCTCCTTTGTAAACCAGTGATTAGGCAGGACGTGGCCCAGTGTTTTCTTCTCTCTGGGGCAACGCCGACAGAGGTTACCATCCAGAGATCTACACGGCGTAGTTCTTTCTGCATTGCCATTGGCCGTCACCTGAAATGCATCCCGCCATTCGCTACAGGGGAGTCTTTCGTGGTGTTGCATCCAATTATTGGCAGGCGTATACTCCGTGTGAAGTTCAACTCCTACATCTTACACAGAAGCAGACAGTCTCGAAACTCTTGACGTATTTTTCTTGTGTTATAAAGACCATTTCGTTGGTTAAAAATTTTATCATCATTAGTAACAAGCTCGCCGGACAAAATATTATGTCACTCTAGTGCGCACGGACAGATGAATCGTTAACACAGTACAGATAGCCTGTACTTGTGAATAAGACAATAGCGATCAGTGAGACACTGGTGTTTCAAGTGAACAGTCAACACGGGTAGATGTGAGGATGTGGCAGAGTGGCCGTACCCATGGTCATACGGTGCGTCAAGTTGCTGGATTTGTTGGCTTTTCGCAGCGGACTGTTCAACGTGTCTCCAAGCAGTGGTGTACTACACGTGGCCACGAAACAGGACGTCAGAATTGTGGTCGGAAAAAATTCCTGACTGAGAGGGAGCGCAGACGCGTTTCAGGGCCTGTGAATCAAAATCGCTTCCAAACCTGACATGAATTACTGCAGTCAGGGAATGAAGGTCAATCCCAACCTGTTAAAGAGAGAACATTGCGGCGGGAATTGCATGCAATGAACATTTGGAGTCGGTAACCTCGCAAGAGACCATTGCTCACGCAGGCGCATTAAGATGCGTGTCATCAATGGGCTAGAAATCATCGAACGTGGACAGTAGCTGATTATCGGAACGTAACGTGGTTTGATGAATTATGGTTTCGTCTGTATTCCAGTGACACACGTCGTCGAGCGCACCAAAGGACAAATGAAGCATTTCATCCTGGATGTGTGCAAGGTTCAAGCCACAGGTGATTCTGTGGTGTTTTGGGTGTGTTCTTCCTATCAAGGATTGGGCCCGCTAATTGAGGTGACCAATTAAGAGCGAGTGAAAAGTTCAAGGCACAAACAAGTAACTTTTTGGTGCAGTAAAATGACTGTTATTTTTTCACATCCGAAGCATAGCACATAGTAGCGCTCCTTTGTAAACCAGTGATTAAGCAGGGCGTGGGCCAGTGTTTCCTTCTCTCTGCGGCAACGCCGACAGAGGTTACCAACCAGAGATCTACACGGCACAATTCTTCCTGCATTGCCATTGGCCGTTATTTGGAATGCCTCCCACTCTTCACGACAGTACAGTCCTTAATGGTGTTGCAGGGAGTGTTTATTTAAACATTCTGGATGATCAGGTATTGCCTTTCAGTATGCTATTGATACCCCGATTTTTCGTGATGACAAAAGCAAAGTTCATTGGGCTGGATACATATGTGACTGGGTTTATGAAAATTCTCCCACCCTATTATATCTCGATTTGCCAGCAAAATCACTTGACTTGAACCCCATTGAAAATCTGTGCGACATATTGGAACAGCGGGTAAAACGCCGACATCAATATCCCGGTAATTTGGTGGAACTGCGCGATCAAATCCTCAGGGAGTGACTTAAACTGGATGCCACGTACCTGCACAGCCTTGTGGACTCACTTCCTAACCGGAACCAGGAGGTTATCAAGTCCAAAGGCGGAGTTACCAGGTATTAAATGATGCTTGTAATGATTTCTCCACGAGTGACTAACTTTTTTGTACTGTGTGCTTATTCAAAGAACGTAGACAATATGAAATGTTATCTAATGGCTCCCCACTAGCTGCAACGGCAGCTCTGATCAGAACATTGCAAGCATTAATTTGTTAGAATGCTACTTCCCACGAAGCAATTAAATGTTTCCTTTGTAGCTTTATGTTTTCTGTCAGAATATCTTTACCTTCCACTCCTCCAAGAGCCTTCATGGCCTGTGCGGACGTGACTTTGCTTTGCTTTTAATACCAGACTCAGCTCTCTTATCTTAGTAGTCTATTTCTACAGACAGGGGATCCCGTTAGTGTATTCTACCGCCCCAACTCCCACTATATTTAAATTCACTTTTTCCCCACCTGCTTACTTTCCCTCATCCTATATAACCCGCCTACATTTTCTGGCCAAAGAGAAGATGCAACACCCTACGTGGCCTACCCCATCCATTCAGGGTGGAAAATGAATGCTTGCATTCGGATTAGGATTAAAAATATAACATACTATCTGAGATGTCAGTAAGCAACTCTAATGTGTATTTCGAGGAACTTCCTATTATTTTATCAGTAACAATGTATTTGTCATTTCTGCTTGTTCCATGTACGCTATATGCTTATATAATACACATTCGTACCATCAAAATCTCGTCTTCCCTCGAGATCTCTGACTGGTTCAATAACCGCAGAGGAAGAGAATTCCTCTCAAAGGTCCTAAATATATTGAGGCACACCACTCTGTGTTCAGTGGCATCTCATCTCATGTGAGAGGAACATCAAAGGCGATTGGAAATGAGATATATCTGGTGTTTTGTGTTTCACAGTGGGTAAACTCCCATGAGCAGAACAAAGAATAGCATTATATTGAACTTATTGTGTTTCTCTTACGAAGGAAGGGGATGAATGTTTGTGGTAATATCTCGCTCGCCTACAAAAAGCACGAGTCTTGATGTTTTATTAAAAGATTCCGCTGAAATGTATCCCAGATATCACACAATTGAATAGCTCTACTATTGAAGCCTTCAACCTGAACATAGTTTATCAATACTTAGTGGTAAATATTATTGTAAGAGGAAGTTATCTATGGTTACCGTCCTCTGTTAACTTTAAAAGGAACAAAAATGGAAGAGGTCCGGTCCTTCGGAGAAATGAAGGTATTGGAGGAAGTATCACGAAGGGCATGAAAGTGAGACTCCATAATGTCAGGGCTGGAAGAGAAGCTGCCCAAAGGTGGTTTGAAAGGATAGACGTATGTGAGGAGACCAGTACAAATAAGTAGAAGCAATACCAGACACAAGGGGCTGCCTGACCGGGACGGTAAAGGCGTGCTCGGTTCGTCCGGAAGGACTTGAGTTCGATTCCCCGTCAGGAAGTCGATAAATTTAAGAAACGAGATTTCCACTTCCGGAGGTGTATACAAGCTTGAGTTTCACTCGGCCTACACCAAAAATGAATACAAGATTAATTCCTGGGGGCGACGGCGCCCGGGCGTAGAGCTAACTACTTCACCCCATCAATTGCCAAGGTTATGGATAGTAGAAGCCTTTACCTTCCACTCCTGCAAGAGCCTTCATGGCCTGTGCGGAGGTTACTTTGCTTTGCTTTTAATACCAGACTCAGCTCTCTTATCTTAGTAGTCTATTTCTACTGACAGGGTATCCCGTTAGTGTATTCTAGTGTATTCTGCCGCCCCAAACCACAGGGCGGTGGAAAGTAGATAAGTGTCTATGAAAATCAACAGCCTGTTTCCAGTCTTCTACAGGATCAGGAATGGAATGAATGAAACCCCCATTTAGCGGCGAGGATAGGAATTGTTCCTGCTGCCGAATCCTGCCGCACTCCTCTGGGGCAATGACTAATGACTGACAGATGAAATGAAATGATATTGCAGAGTGTTTCTGGAATGAAAGATGACATGAAAACCCGGAGTACCCGGAGAAAAACCTGTGCCGCCTCCGCTTTGTCCAGCACAAATCTCACATGGAGTGACCGGGGATTTGAACCACGGAACCCAGTTGCGATAGGCCAGCGCATCTTCCCTGTATTAGGCTTATAACAGAGTGCCGACACTGGAAGTGTGAATGTGTTTATAAAAAAGTGGGTCCCAGAAATGTATACTTCCTCACATAAGAAGTAATTGTCTGAAACCCCGAGTACAAACACGAGCAAAAGAAAGTAGCACACCACCATAGTGAATTCACGGAAACTGCTCTACACTTTGCTAATCAAAGGGTGCATTCCTAGACTCCTACGGGGTTTTTAAATCGCACAATACGCTAAAAATTTAACTTTACGCTGCTCATCAATTTTCTAAATATTTAGCTACGTAAGTTTACTGGTAAAGTGTGCATTAGGCAAAATATTGTTAACCTTTTGTTTCATGGGATTACCGTCTCAGATTTATCCCTGTAATAAATCACAGAATGCCGGAAAAGTAACGCTGAGTCTTTACTACACTCTGCCGTACCTAATAACGATAGTGGAAACATTTAGATGCCCTGATGCATAAATAATACTAAAAATAACACTAATTTCTCAAATGTCACCAAAACATGCACCTAAATGTTATTTCTTTCGGGGTGAATAAGGCCACACTTCATAGCTTTCTTTGATATGAATATTTGGAACACGGCGAGGATTTGTGTTAAAAAATTAAACCATCAGTAGGTATTGAGGCCGGCCCAGCGGTGGAGGGATAGCGTTCCTACCTCTTGCTCAGAGGCTTCGGGTTCGATTCCTGCCCAGGCCAAAGGATTTTACCTGGATTTGATGGCTGTTTTGAGATCCACTTATCCTACGTGATTACAACTGAGGAGCTACCTGACGGTGGGATAGCGGCCCGGTCTAGAAAGCGGAGAATAATGGTCGAGAGGATTCGTCGTGTTGACCACATGACACCTCGTAATCTACAGGCGCTCGGGCTGAGCAGTGGCCGCTTGGTAGGCCATTGCCCTTCTGGGCACTTGCGCCATGGGCTTGGGCTTTGTTAGGTACTGTAGCTCCCATGTTCCTTTATTCCACAACCTATCAGGGTGCAAGCGCCGGTGCATTACGGGGCGCAAGATGCAAAACACGACTTCGCTACGTTGAACAGAATGCAGACCATCACTCCTCGATTTTGAGTAATAGCGCTGTCTTTGTTTTTCCCTACGCCTGTCTCCCTCTTCTTCACTTGCTCAGCAGCGCTCCACTGTCAGAGCAGAGTTGAGCCAAGGTTAGCCGAGTCACTCCGAGACAAAACGCTGGTCCGAACCGAGCCGAGTCGGGCCGATGCACGGTGCACAGAACCTCTGCGCCTTGGTTTGCACGCATGATATTTTGGGCGTTTGAGAGGCCCTGTTTTATTCCTTCAAATTATCTGGTACTTAGAACTACCTCCAGAACGTAAGACAATGCACGAGTTATGTACGGTGGGTAAAGCATATTTTTAAAATATTGTATTTTATATCCTTTTGAAGTCTGGTCCTCATATGTGTAACAGGATCTGAAAGCGTTATACGTTGCCAAAATTCGACTTCCATTTATTAGTGCCTAGATATTACATGAGTTACCACTGCACATACACAACAAGTTACACAGACATTACACTGTTCTTCAGAAGAAATTACCGAGTGGAGGGAATGATAAACAGAAGACAAAGAATGTTGGTACAATGTACGATAATGGGAAATACTTGGAACTAAGACCAAGTTTAATTACGAATGCAGAGCTGTTTTATGGGTAGTTACTCTCAGGCAAATGGCATTTAACGACCTCTAAAGGAAAGTTAAACCGTACAAACTTGTTCTCCAATATCGAATTTTTAAGCGGAAGCCTCAGAAGGGATAGAAAGGACAACGACACGGCCTGTAGTAATCAATCCTACGTTATAATCGCAGAGAGCATTAAAATGCAGCCGAGATTTGTTCCTTAAACACCTTTCCGCAAATCGGTTCACGGAAGGCAAATGAGGACTCTACATACGAAACGTGGCTGATAATTGAAATTTTATTTTTTATGATGATGGTGATGATGACGACGATAATTATGTCCAACAGTGAACAGTCACTGGTAAAGTATTGGAGCAAGCTCTTCGCTTCAAATATCCTGACTATTTACACATAATTACAAATGACCCTCGTCAATCAATTGCTTTTTACAAACAGCCCCCACCCATCTATCGTCCAATTTTAGGCTTCTTTCTCCATTCCACGAAATGAATACTCGTTCCTGGTCATTACTTGAAATAGCATCGCACCGAACAAATGCCTACAGCCATTCATTCCCGGTCACTGCTTCGAGGTTATGGAACACGGTGCCGGTAGATATTAAAAAGTCTTCCTCGTCTAGGGCGTTAAAAATTCCTCCAGATTACATACATACACGAATGAAGTGTAAATGAAACAAAGAATTACGTATTAGACTTAAGTATCTTAGGCTATCCAATTCATATTTTTACTCTTCTCATTTAATACTATGCACTTCTCTTAGAAATGGATAACATAGCAACATGATTTCTACTGAACTCAGATTGTACCATAGTAATATTCAGTCAGTTCATTTTTGCCTCATATTAGAATAAGTTTTCCTTTAAGCTAGTTAGTAGATATATATTTTAGGTATTAATTTGATATGATTCTGTCATTGCCCACTCTCTACTTATCCCATAACTATTCGTCGACAGTAATCTTAATTAATTGTACTATTGTTACTGCTTATCTGACTCACAATTGGATGCCGTTATGCATCAGTAGACTAAGCGCCATTTGGCGAAAATTGAGATTTTAGCGCCATCTTGTAGAGGAAGGCTTGAACTATTTATAAAAAATTCCCCACTGCATTACAAGAGGCCGTTAGTTGTTAGTAAACAGAAAATCTAAGCGACAAAGTGGGAATCAGTAAAAATGTATATTGCATCAGTAGACTATGCGACGTTCCAGTTTGCATCATTAGACCAAGCGCCACATTCCTCACATTGCGCGCGGATGACAGCGAGGGAGCTCGCGTTTTCGATAGTGCTGACATTTTTACGTGGTGATACATTGAGTGGTTTATCAAGTGACGGAGTTCAGCGATGTATCAAGTACTTCCAAAAGTAAGGAGAAGGACAACGCTACTAATGCAGCTTGCTAAGAAGGTTGCGTCTGAGAATCATTCTCTAGAATTTGATGGTGAATCTCAGGAGGTAAATCTAAATAAGTCAAGACAGGGACGACCACGGGAAAGTAGAGTTCCCTTTCACCAGTCATTAATAGCTTTGTGGCCAAAAGGAAAACCTATCTCTGAAGCCAAACTAAGAAACTTTGGTTCGCTGTTGCTCCTAATACCTGCAGATGCCAAACAATTTTACCAGAATCTTCAAGCAGATTCTGACATCGTGGATGACGTAGATGGATTTAATGGAGATCTTGATTTCGAGATTGAATGAACTGAGAGCAACAATCTTATTACCTGTCCAGTGATTTGAGTGTATTTATGGGAGAAAATATCTTTAATCACATTTTCTGTCTCAAGCAGAACAAAACTTACCCATAGGCTTAAAAATATCACGTCAATACTGTACTCTCAGAATATCGTGAAGGAAAATCCATTCAAAAATTGTATAGACTACAATGGCTCATGTCTTACCATTTGTATTTGACTCAGATAAGTTGACATTCCTCAAATCAGTAAGTCGTTATAGCAAAGACTTTAGAGAATAACTTCCCTTCTAGAATTTCTCCAGCCGGGCTGAGTGGCTCAGACGGTTGAGGCGCTGGCTTTCTGACCCCAACTTGGCAGGTTCGCTCCTGGCTCAGTCCGGTGGTATTTGAAGGTGCTCAAATACGTCAGCCTCGTGTAGGTAGATTTACTGGCACGTAAAAGAACTCCTGCGGGACTAAATTCCGGCACTTCGGCGTCTCCGAAAACAGTAAAAGTAGTTAGTGGGTCGTAAAGCAAATAACATTATTAGAACTTCTCTCTCTAAAACTTGAATAATGTACCGGAGTTGTGGCGCGGCTCGTGGTGGATCAATCACTTAGCAGGCCTTTTCAGACAGTAGGAGATTCGGTTTTTAATCATGGCTGCCGCCACGTTATATTTTTTGAAGTTTTACTCAGTAGATACTCAAAAGTTGGGGGTTATTGGTGTAGCATCGTGATACATTATTCGCACTTGAGAAAAACCTTAAATTGCATCAGTAGACTAAGCGCCATTTCTTCAATAAAATCTATGTAATGCGAGTATAAAGATGTTGAAATTTGGTGAGAAGGTACAATCTATTATCCTACAACACCAGTAATACCATATTTAGCAAAATTATGTTCGCTCGAATTTACACTTAGAACCAAATTTAAACGCGATTATCTCGCAACCAACTTTTGGCGCTTGGTCTAGTGATGCATAACGGCATCCAATTCTTATCTTATAAACTGTAGTTGATTACCATGATATTTATTAGTGCTGTAAAACTCTAAAAATTGTATGTGGTTAAGTGTAAGGGAGAGCCAAGAAAACTAACTTCGCCACTTTATAAAAACACAAATAAATAAATAAATAAATAAATAAATAAATAAATAAATAAATAAATAAATAAATAAATAAATAATCACAAGTGACACAATTCAATGTAAATGGGATCTCGGACTGAGGATGCATAAGCTACATTTAAGAAACTGTACAAAATGCTCTGCATCAGACAACGCCGTAAATCTTCGTCTTCCTATACGACAATGCTAGATGTTCTCAGGATTATTATACGGTGCTGAAACCCATACCTGTAATATTAAAAGAAGCATTTTGACAGATAGGGCTGCAGGGAGGAACACTGCACGGTGTTGCCTCATTCCTGCGTTCCTTTCTCCTTCCCTTCGCTTCCGGATCACTTGTTCGCTCGTTCGTTCAGACCGCTGCATTCTGCTGTACGTAACTCAGAAGTACGAGGTTTGGCAACTCCAAGCAAGGCGAGCCGGCGTGCGGGCTCATCTCCATGAAAACCGCAATTGGTCCGCCCACGTTGCCATGGCAACCATACACCCATCTACCCGCCCAGACAGTCAGTAAACGGACCTCCCTCTAATAAGTGTCATAACGCATCTTTCAATATTACGACTATAGACACTCGCGGAAACTTTTGAAATCTGGTGCTCCAAGCGCCTAAAAATAAGATCATCGATGGATAATGTACGCAACCCCGAAGTGCTTAAACGACTACAACAGGAACTAGAGGCAAGTGCAACACAAATTAAAATTGGAGTATAGTGGATACATAATGAGTAGCAAGATATTTTCATTAGGGTTTGGATCTCCTGGAAATACCACATTTTCCCCGTCTTCCGATTTAGCTAGTTGTTGGAATTAAACACGAATTGGAGGTTTCCAAGCATATTTAGCCTTATTTTATACGGCATTTAAATGCATATTTTACCAATGTGTACTGTTTTGGACATATTCCGATCACTTTCGTTGTTTAAGGTCATACTTTGATTATATTTTGCAAGGAAATATAACATAACTTCTGCAAATGATGTTATGGCAACAAATGCATTACAAAACATGTTGAAGATAACCGCATTAATATTTTCCCCATGTACATTACTGCGTGTTTCTCTTCTGTTTAAGAATGTATCGCACTGCAAGTCCAAGAAGAACCACACGTGCTGTTTGCCTTCACTCCAAGTTAAAACAAAATGCTATCGAAACTGTTCAAATCTTTTTAAATCTCGTCAAACCTTGAACAATCTTTGACAGCTTTTCTTGTGAAGTGTAAGAATTGCAGTGCGGGTATTAACGTCCACTTGATTATCACCATTGTTAAGGAAATACCACAAGCAATTATTTTCTTATCTGTCCTAGCACTTGTTGCTCGTGACCACTTCAGGTAGCACCTAAATTACATTTCTCCTCTTACCTTACTTAAAAATTTCTACATGGGCAATTAAATTACATTTCTAGGCTCACATTTAATTCAACTGCCTATGTAAATTACATTTCTAGGCTTATATTTTCTTACCCGGAGGGCCCAGGTTCGATTCTCGGCCAGGTCAGGGATTTTTACCTGGACCTGAGGGCTGGTTCGAGGTGCGCTCAGCCTACGTGATTAGAATTGAGGAGCTATCTGACGGTGAGATAGCGGCCCCGGTCTAGGAAACCAAAAATAACGGCCGAGAGGATTCGTCGGACTGACCACACGGCCCCTCGCAATCTGCAGGCCTTTGGACTGAGCAGTCGTCGCTTTGTAGGCCAAGGCCCTTCAAGGGCTCTAGTGCCATGGGGTTTGGTTTGGCTTTTAGGCTTACATTTCTTGAAAGTTTCTACAGAGGCGATTTTTAAGGCATCATACTTATATTAGCAATGACCGAGCTGACATCAGGATACCTAAACAAAGTATAGTGAAACTCTAAAATTAGGAAAATGCGTTGAAGAGTTCGGGAAGAATGCTTCTCTGCCGAAAGAAAAATCCTCTTCTGCAAAGTGTGCTAAGTAAGTGGTATAAAGCGCCTTGATGTCCGGCACCATATTGACACTGGTAGACAGAGAAATCCACAGTTCTAGCCCTTCAGGAAAACATCCCAGGAATATCAGCTAGGAATGTTAGGTAAATAAAATATAAGAAAGTATGTGAATATATTATTTATTTATTCCTAAAAATTACAACTTCTTATTCATCTCAATTATCGTCATCTGGTCGATTTGATTAGCAGTTTGCCTCTTTCTACCACTACGAGAGCTAATGTATTGTTTCACTTAAGCACCAATTCGAGCGCTAATGTGAGTCAATGCAGAGTTTTACTTAAGCCCTTATAACTTCATTCGCTGTACATTTTTTAAAAAAATCCAAAAGCCCCTGATGTTATTGAACCAAGGGACACATTAGAGAAAGAATGATGTAAATACGTTAATTGGCTAGAATTTGAATCACAAAGAAAAGGAGTAAAGAAACAAGCTTTTTTAAGCTGTTTTTACGGAACTGCTTTCAGGCCAAAAGTGATATTCGAAATTTAGTTTTTAGTTTGATAGATATATCCATGACTCACTATTTGAAACTTTCACTGGCCCTTTATCCCTTCAACTTTTGACACGGTTAAAAATATGCTTAATTTTAAGTTTTTCGTAGTATGGGGACCCTTACTGTGTCTGCTAAGAAATTTTTTTCAAAATTAAAATGCTGAGATCAATACGGTATAAGAAGTATGTAATTTTTTCATACTTTATTTCAATTAAATGTTTTGTGCCCACGGCGACTGTTGGCACATTAATAATTCTGATAGCTAATATGATTTTCAATGGTTTGCAGGTCCCTGTCAAAGACATGTAAGGCTGAAATATTAATTAAAATATATTTGGCACTGACCACGGTTTTATGATTGATAATAAATTTATGATAGGAGTTAATGGAATTCAGTTAAAAGAACTGGTTAGGAAAGTAACTGAAATAGTGCAATAATATTTTATAATGAATTGCATCTGTAATATAAAAGAACTCATGGCAAAAATCATTCGTTGGAAGTACATACATTTGGTCATATTTTTCACATTTTTGGTATTATTTAGCTATTTTAAGAACATATTTTCCTGGGTATTTGGGCCATATTTGTTCCTAAATATCCGACCCCTATTTATAATTAAAGGTAAAATTTAAAGAAGAGGCTGTAGAGGAAGACGAATATTTCGGTTAAGAAAATACGTTACTAGCACGAAACCAGCACTTTACATTCTCCCGAGTTGAAGAAATATTTTTAGCAAATGTTCTGCCTGATGTTGTTTGTTTGTGGCAGTCAATGTCAGAAAAGTTTGTTCCATAAGACGTTGCTCATAAACACTTTTCATGGTTTTATTTTGTGTCTAAAATTATAATGACGGAAGCATTAGACGAGTAGATGTCATTGTCTTTCTGATAAATTCCTCCATGGATGAATCCTACCATAAGGTTCGAGACTTATCGATGCTTAAAAGACGCGTCTATCGATTACCTTTGAGAACACGCCATCTCAAGTTCCGTTACTGACAAATATGGCTCAAACTTCATGACGCCTGCAGGTGTCATTGTGATTACTGTACGAATGAAACGTGCCAGATAATCGTTATACTCTGTTGTCACTGCTGATGATGTGATACGGGTCGTGAGGCTGTACGCTTGCTTTCGGAACTTGATGGGTAGGAACTTCGCTATTGATAGCTATGAAGATGATATTCTGTCGGGTCTTTTTTTTTTCATATGCTGCAAATACTGAGACTATACCTTCTTAATTAATAACCATCCGGTTTCTGTCTCGTCATGTTTCTCTCCTTTCCTACTGCCTCTGATAACATCTAGATTCCAGTACGTCGTGATACAGACTGTAAAAGACAGACTTATTCTGTACTTGATATTTTCATTGTTAGGTATATATGTCAAAAATAATGTAACTGATTAGGAAACGACCCCATACTTTATAAATGGTAGCATATTTTAATTCATTTTCAGTTGAGAATAAGAGCCAGAGATGTTCATTTTGGAGATGATTACTGATTCAATTTTAAGTCCTCCGTCTTCCAAAATAATGATACCGAGGTCAATTGTTGAGTGTAATAATAATAATAATAATAATAATAATAATAATAATAGAACCGGGCGAGTTGGCTGTGCGGTTAGGGGCGCGCGGCTGTGAGCTTGAATCCGGGAGATAGTGGGTTCGAATCCCACTGTCAGCAGCCCTGAAGATGGTTTCCCGTGTTCTCCCATTTGCACACCAGGCTGTACCTTAATTAAGGCCACGGCCGCTTCCTTCCAACTCCTAGGCCTTTCCTACCCCATCGTCGCCATAAGACCTATCTGTGTCGGTGCGACGTAAAGCAACTATCAAAATAATAATAATAATAATAATAATAATAATAATAATAATAATAATAATAATAATAATAATAATAATAATAATAATACGAGTGGATAGCACCTAACAACTCTGAGAAACTAGCAATCACACCTAAAATCAACAAGATGACGTGGCATACCAACTAACTAGAAATACCTACAACAAAAGATCAGTGTCCATCAAGGCCAAGCTTAGGCATTATTGTTCAATCATTCGTCCAGAGGCTCTTCAAATCAAATCAAAATCTCTTTATTTGCAAATGAGGTGTCTACCTCGGTGACAAATGGTACACTAAAATACATTATTGTCAAGCACTAAATATTAAACTAGCAAGAGAAGAAAATTTTCCTGTAATACAATATTATACAATTTACGCTAACAATTTTTTTCTATTAAACACACAGCTCATCTATATATATAAAATAAGACTTTTGTCTGTACATTGCTCAGAATTTTAAAAGAATGGTATTTCTGTATCTATCATGTCCATAGTAACAAGAAAATGTACTTTTTACATTTCCGTAATTTCTGTCAGTCTGTATGTATGTATGTATGTATGTATGTATGTATGTATGTATGTATGTATGTATGTATGTATGTACACGCATCACGAGAAAACGGCTGAAGAGAATTTAATGAAAATTGGTATGTAAAGTCGGGGGATGAGCCGCTACAATCTAGGCTATAAATCATTTTATTCACGCTGAGTGAAATGGTAGTTTAGGGGAAGGCCTTAAATTTAATTATCGAATATTTATATTATTAGCAGTCCTATCGATAAATACTATATAACTAAAGTAATATAGAAATCATTTCCAATCACTTATGTCTTATACATTGCTATCGTACCGGCTCTGATAACACAGATATTAATGATTTTGTATTTTTGTTGCTAAGTCCATATCAACGCCGAGCCACGAGAAAATGGGTTAACAGAATTTAATTAAAACCGCTATATAGAGTTGGGGAATAAGAAGCTACAGTCTAAGCTGTAAATCATTTTATTTTTTCGAGATGAAATGGTAGTTTAGGGGAAGGCGCCTGAAATTTAAGTTTTAAATACCGGTACCTATGTTATTGGTGCTATCGAAAAGTACGGTACTACATAACAAAAGTTATAGACAATACAATTTCCGATCATTTATGTTTCATTCAGTTTTACTGTACCGACTATGATAAGAGTGGTATTTCAGAAGGCCTACAATATCCAAAGCACATAACACTGATCAACAATAACTTTACATTGACCATTGTTTGTTGTGATGTTCTTCGTTCCGCTCAACTCCGATAGATGGGATTACTACTGCGTACCGAGTAGTACGAACATTGGCGGGAAATAGCTAGGGAGTTGGAAAACTTTCTTCTTTGGCATGCCTCTCCTCTGGTTTATACATTTTCTGATACTGCAGGTACGTAACACACTGGTTCATCATAGCATTCTAGCTATTCAATCCCTACTCTGAGGTACTGATTGGAATGAGTAGTGTGCATATTTAATGGAATAATGACAGAGGAGTGTTCATGGCAGTCTGTGACCTGGTTGTTCCAGTTCTGGAACTTTGGACTGTTAGATCGGCACCGTAGTACTGTTCGTTGAAAGTGAGAAAGTGTGCGGTTTTTCATTTGATCGAGTATTTTATATGATAACATTGCTTTCAATCGCTACATTCCTACTGACGTTTTTGTAATGTGACCTATGTTGAATTCAGTTAGGAAAACCACCAAGTCAGTCTTTCTGAGAATCCCGTAGCGAAGCACGGGTACATCAGCTAGTCCTTAATAAATTTATATTATTTACAAAATTCTCCATATAATATCTCCTATACTTACAAACATAGTCAACTCATATACAGTATGTGAAATTACTTCAAATGATACAATACAACTGGTATAAGATTAAAATTTGCATTGCATTTATTTACTTTTTTTTAACCTAAGTAGCATAACGACCTGCTGCGTCTTAACCAGAGCCCCTTTTGTCACCACTTTTCAGAGACTGAATGTAGTTTTAGAAACTAGTTCCCCGTCCATTTATGCAGCAGAATGCCTTGTATTGAACAGGAATGGTTTAATTGAAAAGTTAGAAGCCAACGAAAGAAAAATCCTGAGAAAGATTCTAGGACCAATCAGAGAAAATGGTGAGTATAGGAGACGGCATAACAACGAACTATACCTGCATGTGGAAAGGATAACGGACACCATTCGGAAACGGAGGATTAATTTTTATGCCCGCATAACACGTATGAGCTCGCAGAGATTGACCAACCTGGTCTTATCCTACTTTGTAAACAAGAAAACTAAGGGACCCTGGTTCACCGAAGTTGAAAAATACCTTCAAGAAATACGGATCACGCATGAAGACATCCAGGAACGTGTTCCTCTCCAGAAGAAAGTTTGAGCATACCAGCGATTCCAAGAAAAGCGGAAGTTGAAAACAGGTAAGAAGTGGACTGATGAAAGAAAGGAGGCTCACAGAAAGCGAATGCGGGAATACTGGCAAAGAATTAAAGCTCAAGGATGCAAACGGTTGAAATAACATGGCCCACAGCCGTCAGAAAAGAATAAATAATAATAATAATAATAATAATAATAATAATAATAATAATAATAATAATAATAATAATAATAAAATTATAATAGAAGAAGAAATAATAATAATAATAATAATAATAATAATAATAATAATAATAATAATAAAATTATAATAGAAGAAGAAAAGGATTCAAATAATTGCTCAGAAACTGAACTAGCCCAAGTAGAAACAACAACTTTTGAAAAGGAATACTAAACCGATGTGAAATTTACATTGAATATGGTAGGCAACCCTTCGAACAGCTTTTGCAAAATACATTGTGTCCAGTAGACCTAACTTCGATGTGAAAAAACGACCATAACTTGTTCATTCTCAGTTCAGTACTGTTTGAAAGTGCAGATCATTTTGTAAAAGAATTAATGAAATCAATTATTGTCCATTAAGAGCCTCCGTGGCTCAGGCGGCAGTCCTCTCACCGTTCAGTGGTTCAAATCCCGGTCACTCCATATGACATCTGTGCTGCACAAAGGGGAGGCGGGATAAGATTTCCTCCGGATACTCCGATTTTCCCAGTCATCATTCATTCCGGCAACACCATCGAATATCATTTCATTTCATCTGTCAGCCATTAATCACCACCCCAGAGGAGTGCGGCAGCCTTCAGCAGCCGGCACAATTCCTATCCTCGCCGCTTGATGGTGGATTCATTTATTTCATTCCTGACAAGCTCGAATGACTGGAAACAGACAGAGGATTTTCATTTCCCATTATCTATTATGTGGTTCTTGATATTTCTATGCTTGCCCTGACGCATGGTTTCGTCCTAGACTGCAAGTTCATTTTTTTAAAGTTCTGTTTTCGACCCCTCTGTGGGCTACAACAATAATTTCTCCGCAATCTTTTTTTATCACCCGATATTACAGTGTCAGCCCGGTTAAACGCGGGCTGATTCACCGCGGATTCGAATTGAACACGGTACAAAGTATGTATTCGGAGAAAATCATCAATGAAATGATTTTTTAATGTAGTAACGAACTGCATACAGAGATTCTGCGTCATAATCTACAGGATGTCTCGAACCTCTTGGGTCAAATTGAAAGAGATGATAGTGGGTCCTCAACCGATTATATTGAAATAGGGAACCAATAGTCTGAAATACATATTTATTGTCTTATGGACATACACAGCGTACACCATATAACAGAAACGTAACTCAGAGTAATTGTTCAAAGTGAGACACCTTTGTAACTGCTACCCGAATGTGCGCTTAAACAGAAATTCAGGGGAGGACTGAATGTAGTTTTAGAAACTACTTCCCCGTCCATTCACAGAAATAACGAGACGTGGACAATTGACCAAGCTTTTGAGTACACGGGGGAAAGTTAAGATGACCCATCCCCCTCAACAACTTAAACTTGTTTGCCTGCACCCACATTTACAAACAAGTGAGCGTGTTGATTTTTAATTTTTATCAAATAATCTCCAAGTTAAGTCTTGAATTATGTGATATCATAAAAAGAAAAGCGTACTCTGCGAACGATAAATTTAACATAATCGAGCGTGTGAAGAATGGAATTGCAAAAAATGTGTATTTTAGGTGTAGTGTATCTCATTAAATTGTGTTCTCTTGTAGCCTACTATTCTTTCCCTATCTGCTGTTGCCCTATAATATCACTCACCATTTTTCGCGGTTAAGCTGTAAAATAGAGTAAAGTATATCCCCCGACAATCGAGCTCCTGATGTATTTGTTTGCAATGCCTTCAACAGTTTTTGGAAGGCCGTCCTCAGCAACTGCCCCCGAGGCTGTCACTGTCCAAAACATACCAATGTTAGGCCGGCTAAGAAGAAACGAAATGGTTTCAGAGCGATTGCTGTTAATATGCGGCTTCTGTAGGAGAGACACTGGAACGTGGTAGTATAGATAAGGTGGGTTCGTGCAGGAGATATTTCACGGAGCGAGTTCGATGTGCCGAAGTCTAAAAGGAACAAGAAATCAATGAGGTGTTACGGAGAGAAGACAGATTCAGTTGCAGCAGATGACAATGGCGATCTAGACGGCGTGTAACGGCCCCCTCAGCACTCATTTACCCTCTCCTCCTCATTAATGGTTCCTTATCTCTCTCTTTTCCATCCCAGCTCACACGTATTGTGGCGCCCGTGACGTCACCGACACTTTGTTATGACACCTGAACCCAGTGACTTACTCCATTACGGAGCTCGAGTATTTGAACAGAAGGCAATTTTCCTGCTGCACCGCTTCTGAAAGGAAATCCAATTACTGACGTCGTCTATATATACTCAGCCAAGATGTGACTTACTCTTCAAGAAACATGGTGGGACCTGTATCACAATTCTGCTCGGTATCTGACACGTACACCTAGTAAAATCATTGAGAACGCTAGCAGCTCAGAACAGAAGGAATGAGGTGGAGCCTAAACGATAAAATGATTTCCGTCCACACATCAGCAAATCGTCGTTGCCGGGACAAAACCTCCTATGTGATAATATTTTTGGAGATATACTGACCCGCAGCACATACATTATGAAGAGCGAGAATGCCTTGACAACGTTCACACAATATTGTACCTTCGTGACAGAACCTTACCGGCCAAAGTTCTAAGCAAAAATATTTCACATAGGAGGTTTGCCCCGGCAGCGACGAAATATTAACTGAGGAATGCGTCCTTCAATCACATTAATCAGGGTCCGAAATTTAATAACCTAACAAATGCTGAAAAAGGTACATAAAACGATTTAACAATACACAAAAATGACTTATAAAGAGCGAGAAAATTACCCAAAATATGAATGAAAATACAATAAAAATCCACAGCCTCTTTCTAGTCATTTGACCGGGCCAAGTATGCAATGAATGAAGTCCGCATCTACCGGTGAGGATAGGAATTCTACCGGCTGCCGAAGCCTGTCGCACTTCTATGAGGCAATAATTAATTACTGACAGCTCAAATGAAGAAATATTGGAGAGTGTTTCTGGAATGAACGATGACAGGGAAAACCGCAGTACGCGGAGGAAAACCTGTCCCACCTCCGCTTTGTCCAGCACAGATCTCACATGGACTGACCGAGATTTAAACCACGAAACCCAGCAGTGAGAGGCCAGCGTGCTGCTACCTGAGCCATCGTACTGGCCACGAAGGCCCTGGGAGAGGTGGAAGGTAAAGGCTTCCACTATCCGTAGCCTCGGCAAAACAACAATAATAATAATAACAATAATAATAATATCCTATATTATAAAATTAAATTTTACTTTACTTAAAAGTCAAAAATGAACTACTGGAATAATACTGTAATACTGAGACGCTCAAATAAAAAAAGTGGGTCATGTCACTGAGAAGTAGTTTTGAGATAGGACTATACCATTTTTTAAATATAATTCCGAATAATAACATTCCTACACCCTATGATCAACCCTACATGCTCGTTAGGAAGATTAAAGTCATATGCCAAAATATGTAATCAAACAATAAAGACACAAACTAGTAAATTGATATAAAAATGACTGACATAAAACTTTTTCATTTAAACGCTCGTTTTGCCAAAAATAAACCCAAACTTTGTATAATCTGATAGCAAAGTTGTGTTTTTAGTTATTTAAATATATTAATACACATTCCAAATAAGTGTAAAAACATGAATCATATAAAAATACATATCAAAATCGACGCTTTCGTGGAAAGACAAGTCAATAAGTTATTAGTCTCTTTCCTTTGTAACATAATACAAAATGTGGATAGGAGAATTGGTGCTTCTCACTCAGATTTTGGACGTTTATCCCGTTGGGTCTTCATAAATAAGGGCCTTACAATGCATACCAAGATCATGGTTTACCATGCTGTTGTCATATCAACACTGCTTGGACCGTCTACCGTCAGGAAATCAAAAAGCTAGAACGCTTCCATATATATAAAAAATAGATCCATCTTGGACATCAAACGGGAGCACCGTGCCACCATTCCTGCAGTTCTTGAGAAAGCGCATGCCATAAGCAATGAGGCCACCATCATTAACCCCCGTCTCAGATGGACATGACACGTCCATCGCATGAGTAAAACCAGGCTTCCTCGTCAACTCCTGTATGGTGAACTCTGCTTTCGCACAAGACTTCTTGGAGCCTCTTTGAGGCGTTTCAAAGAGTAGCTAAAGTATGCTATGAAAAGAGCTGGAATTATCACTGAATCCTGGGATACGCTTGCTGAGAATCGTACAATTTAGTGCCACCCTGTTTCTACACCAGTTACGGTGTTTACCTGCAATCTGCATCTGTTTGCCGTTTAGGAGCAGTATTCCTTTCCAGTTGGCATGTTCTAGGCCCATAACCTTCTTTACTTAAAATGCACTTCTCTTCTACAATTTAGGGGAACGTTTCTTCCTTGTAAATTAATTTAAATTGTCTCCGTATTTGTCTGAGGAAACCATCAACGAAGCCATTTAAAAACTCTCACAACTGTTCAGCGCATCCCGCTACAGTGATCATGGCCTCGTCGTGTTGTTTCATGCAAGACTGGAACTTGGTCTGCGATAAATCCTTATTTTACACGACACGAAATTTCAACGTTTATTTGCACAGGGAAAGAGTTACTGAACTAGTTCCATTTTAGCATCAACAGATGCGGAATTGTATAAAGTTAATAATAATAATAATAATAATAATAATAATAATAATAATAATAATAATAATAATAATAATAATAATAATAATAATAATAATAATAATAATAATAATGCTACTTGCTTTACGTCCCACTAACAACTTTTACGGTTTTCGGAGACGCCGAGGTGCCGGAATTTTGTCCCGCAGGAGTTCTTTTACGTGCAAGTAAATCTACCGACACGAGACTGACATATTTGAGCACCTTCAAATATCACCGGACTGAGCCAGAATCGAACCTGCCAAGTTGGGGTCAGAAGGCCAGCTCCTCAACCGTCTGAGCCACTCAGCCCGGCATATAATAATAAAGTTAAGAACTGCATTAATTAATCATATACCACCAAAATGATGACTAGTCCCGTTTTTCATTTCAACGCCTCATTTACATACTGTACACGTTATTAGAAACTTGCGATAATTTACATTTGTTATTTCGAAATACATTGGCCATGTGTGTTCATTTACGGAAGAATTCTGGAGGTGAGCTGGGTAGATGAATAAAAAATGAATAAAAATGGAATCCGGTTGGCCATTTTTTGTTCAGTACTGAGCATCTCTTCAACGCGTACTATACATACATAACACGACCTAGGAGGTTTAAAGTCGATTTCGATTACATTGCGATCGTGAATATTCATTAGCAGCATCAAGTTTAAATATGATCCTTATTACTGCTTAAAATTTCTCCAAAGAGCTGTGATACTTTCAGGAAGGAGGTTCCATTCACGACAGGCAAGTACTATGAAGCATGACAGGAAATGACAGTTGTGTGGGTAGGTAGAGCAAGGATGGAAATTTTAGTAGATCTAGTGTTAAGGCTGTGATAGGATGAGAGATATTTGAAATATGAAGTAAGGTAAAATGGCGTCTGGCCCCGCGGTGGGGGGTGGCATCGCGTCCGCCTGTCATCCGGTGGCCCCGGGTTCGATTCCCGGCCGGGACAGGGGTTTTTAATTGTAATGAATAATATCCCTGGCCTGGGGACTGGGTGTTTGTGACGTCCTTAATCTTCCTACATTCCACACTACCGCCATTCCAATTACACGCAGGTTCATACAATAAGGTGCCAGTAGGGGCAAAAGATCCACATGGGTCGACGCCCCAAAGAAATAGCATTTTTTAAAGGTAAAATGCGTATGAAGAATGAAGTACTTTATGGAGATGGCATAGGGTATACGCAATGCCATGAATTTCTAGCCGGGGACAAGGTCGGTGGTTGTTTGAAGGAGTTACACGGTCATAGTACCGAAGGTTACACCCAAGCATTTTGAGCACGTTGCAATCTGTTCAGTTCTAAGCATGAGGTTTAAGTAGTTCTTCATTTCTACGCCTTTTATCATGGATATGTTTTTGGGCTGGGGGGTCGATCTGATATTAACGTAACTATGGCAACCAGTGTTAGTCTATATACAGCGTACTAGGTCAGTGGCGCCATCCTCTCACTCAGCGCTTCCTTCCTGTAACTTCGATCTTGAGAAAATCTCGTATCAAATGAACTCCGTTCCACTCCACAGTCCAGAATTAAAATTCTTAAACTAGCCAGAAAACGAACTCAGAGCATTATGATGAAATGTCGTGTGGCTTTTAGTGCCGGGATATCCCAGAACGGGTTCGGCTCGCCAGGTGCAGGTCTTTGCAGTTGACGCCGGTAGGCGACCTGCGCGTCGTGATGAGGATGAAATGATGATGAAGACAACACATACACCCAGCCTCCGTACCATTGGAATTAACCAATTAAGGTTAAAATCCCCGACCCGGCCGGGAATCGAACCCGGGACCCACTGAACCGAAGGCCAGTACGCTGACCTTTCAGCCAACGAGTCGGGCAGCTTTATGATAGAAGACAGACACGCTACCATTACGCAACAGGGCTGGCTAGGAAGAAGAAGTTAGAAGTAACAAACATGAAAGTAGCGAGAATGATTGCTGGAACAAACCCATGGGCACAATTTCAGTTGCCGCGAAACTGAAATTTACAAAATGCCTTACCTTCAACTTCAAGGCTAATTTTCACACATATATAAATATGGAAGGGATATCCGCTGCATCTTGTATGATTAGACACAAACATAATTTAACGACACTATTCATAAACATGAAAAACAAATACCAGAAAAGTGAGCAGTTTTGATGTTTTGTGCTTGTGTTCTGGTAAGTAAAGGTAACTATGACGCAAGCTTAAATGAATGAAACAGAGCAAAATTCATTGTAAAAATCCTAGATTTATTTCTGTCGCTAATACTGTACGTTCACAAGTTGTCTATTTTAACACGAGAGAACGAAGCATATCTTTTTGTTAAAAAAAAAGATATTAATAGTCAGATACTGTGACAATATCGCTATATTTGTAACGATGGGTATTGTCTACTTTGTGCTGGCCGTATGCCGTACTCTAATGTTTGACATATAAAACAGTTTTGACTTGTGCCAAGTGGATGAAACAAAAACTTTGCATCACGTAGCCACTGGCACTCCCTCAGCCCATAACAACACGTGTAAACCCAAGCCAAACAATCTTTTGTACAGTGTCTTGTGTTCTCAAACTGTACCCGTGAGATCTGGCAAATACACTCAGACAAGCGGCACTAGAACGCATGTCGGTTTGCGTACTCGCTCTTTTGAAGGGAGAAATTTAAATTTAATATAAACTATTCTTGGAAGGAAAGTAATCTAATATTCCTTCTTTTTTACATTGCTGTTTGACTCGTTGTCACTGTGTATGTGCCTTGGTGGACCATTCTTCATTCCATTTCTATTGTATCTTGAGGTTGTTTACCGATTAAATCAGTCCTGCTGATAATGGTCGGTTTCTTGAAGCTATCCGGTGATGTAATATCATGTGATCTGAAATATCAGCATTTATTGGTAATTGTGGGTTGGTCACGATTTTTATATTCTCGAATTAAGCTGTTTTGTCTCCTAAGATGTGAAGGAGCAATATCACCCCATCAGTGATAGACTCGATTAAACCGGATATGCACCAATCACGGACGCTGTGCTTCCTTGGCATTAAATGGGTTGGAAACCATCAACTGCCTGCGATTGTGGGAATGACAGTCAGACAATCTACCACATCGCCTTTGAGTGTCCTATCAGCTATTACCCAGGCTAGAGACAAGATTTTGTTGATGCGACCTCTGATTTAGTTGATTGGCTCAAGAACCCGAACTGTTACTTATGAGGACTGGAAAATATCCATCATGAACGTATTGTTTTTCTTTGTTTATTCCCCATTGTTTGGTGTTTTATTTAAGTCATACGCTAAATAAATAAATAAATAAATAAATAAATAAATAAATAAATAAATAATAGAGGTAATAATAATAATTACATTGCTGGTGCCATGGAACGCTAACACTACATCATGAGTCACCCGTGATGCAGTTCGTTAAAATAATTCATTAGACTTCAGTTCACCAATTAACCTTCACAGCATTAAGAAAAGCATTTAAACATGTCTTCAACACGTGCTATATGAACGTCACACGACCTAATAGGTTGAATGTTGATTTCGATTGATGGCACTACTCACAACCATACCATTTGTCATGGATGCCCTGGTAGAATATTAGTTTAAAATTTTACTTTCCAAATTTTATTAAATTGTATGCACTACCTATTTTTTATACACAGGATACTATCTTTAAAGAATGTTTCCACTAATTATATATAATTTATTTCAATTTAATTTCTTTTTATTTCATTATTTGCATTATTAACGTAATTTTTACTTAATCTAATTTAATTGTATCCCTTCCCTAAGAAAAAAAATGTGCTTACTTTAAACACTGATATAGATATTTACTGTGACAGATACTGTGACAATATCGCTATAGCCACGGATTTCTAGCCGGGGACAAGGAGCGTGCCATTGTATGAAAGTGAAAAGTGGACGATAATTAGCTCATGAAGAAAGAGAATCCCCACTGTCGGCAGCCCTGAAGATGGTTTTCCGTGGTTTTCCATTTTCACACCAGCCAAATGCCGGGGGCTGTACCTTAATTAAGGCCAAGGCTGTTTCCTTCCACTTCCTAGGCCTTTCCTATCCCATCGTCGCCACAAGCCACATCTGTGTCGGTGCTACGTAAAACAAATAGCCAAAAAAAAGAAAGAAAGAGAATGGAAGCTTTTGAAACATTGTGTTACAGAAAAAATGCTGAAGGTGAAGTAGGTAGATCGAATCACGAATGAAGAAATACTGAATCGAAATGGTGAGAGGAGATTGATTTGGCTAAATTTGACGAGAAGAAGAGATAGAATGATAGGACACATCTTAAGACAACCAGAACTCGTGCAGCTGATTTTTGAGAGAAGTGTAGGTGGTAGGAAAGGTAGGGGTAGACCAAGGTATGATGGGGACAAGCAGATTAGAGTAGATGTAGTTTGTAGTAGTTACGTTGAAATGAAAAGGTTAGTACAGGATAGGGTGGCATGGAGAGCTGCATCAAACAAGTCTATGGACTAATGACCCAAAGAACAACATATATTTCAGTGCCTGGTTAGATGGAAGAGGAGGCCTGAAGGCTTTATTATTACCAGGTAAAATACAAAATTACTTAAAATCGTTGAGGTCAGAAGAGAGTGAGTGTTGACCAAGAGAGGTGGATAAGTTCCTAGTAACAGTAAGTGAAAGCACCAGCAGACTCAGCTAGGACTCCGTGATGTCATTACACGCTTCTAAGCTGAGAACACCTGACTTGAGTGCAGAGGGCCAAACTAGAGATATTCAGATTATCTGTAAGCATGGTTCGCCGCATCCACGCAGCTCACTGAACTCGTAAACGTGAACAGAAAATATTGCTTTTTGATCGATCGATTTCACATTTCACTCATCACGCTCGCGTGTACCCGAAAGAGGTGAGAGGAGAAAGGGAGGTGAGTAAATGAACCTTAAAGAGATGGGCTGCTTCATTGAGAGCTCTCGAACTGTAACAGTATGGGGTTTGTTTCGCTCGATACAGTTTCAATGATACTGGTGCTAGATACGACATAAATTCAATTTACGAGCATAGAAATTACTTGACGGGACATCTTCCCTTAAGGGCACCTGGACATTCTGGTTCCTTACTTCCTTAAGGTCACATACCTGTGATGAAGAGCAGAGTAAAATTGTGGAAAATCGCTATTCCTTCCATCATAATTTGGACGGAAATACTTATTCTAGGCGGACAAAATTATAATTTTAAAATGAATGAAAATTTTAGATTTTTATTAGGCTATTAGTTTCTGGATATACTTGATGGTTAATATTTTATCACAGTTTATTCCTCGTAATGTTTTTAAGAATGCAAATTCACTCCAAGCTATCGGGAGGGTAAACTCGAAATCTACTCATGTGACACGAATGACATTTTTACTGCTATTCAAATTTTCTCAAATTTTTTCGAATATTGCAAGGCCTATTTTTCATAAATGAAGAGCTACATTCATGATTGTAGTTCACGATTAAGGTAGTTGCACACTGAAGTAGTGTGGCAAACATATTGATCTACGTATAATTAATAGTTACTGAGATAATGGACTTATATTTTTTACTTTGCATTGCTCTCCTGTAAAATTGCATGTTTTAGAATGTTAATCTCACAATCTCTGTAACCATTAATCATGGACAAATGAAATTTGGCACACTGTTTAAGTGTGCAATTATCTTAAAAATAAACTGTAATCATAAATGTAGCTCTTTATTTATGAAAATAATGGTAATAAATTTTTCGACAGAATTTATGAAAATTTTAACAACAATATTTGAACTTTTCTTGAAAAACATAAATATCATGATTGTAGTCTACTTCTTACTACATGCTGTGGATGGTAGCTGTCATTCAAGTCACATGAGTAGTTTACCCTTCCGATAGCTTGGAGTGAATCTGCAGCCTTAAAAAACATCGCAAGGATTGAGCTCTCATAGAAAGTGATTAGTGATAATACAGCAGACAGATTAAATCATGCAAACTGACAAATCTACAGTCTGTTAAAACTTTCAATATGCATTCACATTAAGTCGCTTTACTACCGCTACCATAATTTCAGACACTTCCTCAAAGAGAAGTGTTCCGTAGTACGCCCACTGAAGATCTCTTCACCTAACTCTTTGACATAATTTCTTAATTTTACATCTTCACTGCATTTTACTTTAGATATGATAGGATTCACTGTAGAACTAGAAGTGGGATCAGTCTATTGAAATTCGTTGGTGGGGAAAGGAAAAGATGAAAACCCTTCAAGGAAGAACTGGGTGAGAGAAAGCAATGGATTTTCTCCGGTAAATACTGTACTGTATATCAACTGTAGTGACATCCTCCTCAATGAGACGTCCGCACAAGCAGGTCTTTCTCGGAATCAGGTCTTCTGACAGGGGCGGTGTGTCGTATTGTTGCAATGTTGCACAACTCCCAATAATATTGCACTTCATTTGTCGTATTTTCTTCTAGTATTTTAGTTTAATAAACCTAACATATACTCGAAAACATGTTAAAATCAACCGTCTTTGGTCGTTCGCTGTACTAATTCTTCGTAACGGACCAATAAACGCTGCTGGCTTCGAATCAATTTCAGGGGATTTGCTTTCTTACGGCAACTCCCTGGCGAACAGGGCAGCGCAATGTACCTCACAATCAGCAGGGTCGAGCCTAAGCCTGTACAGCAGGACCTCTCAAACGCTCAAAATCTCACGCGTGCATATCGAGGCGCAGAGACTCCGTGCACTGTGCATCGATCCCTCTCGGCTCAACTCGGCTTGACTCGGATGGTGTAGTGCGCTGGGAGCGACGAAGCGTTCGGTGATAGACGGCTTGTTTATCAGTGAAATAGATAAGCGCAAGACAACAACATAATAATGGAGCAACTTGTTTCAAAGAAAACGGAGACTTCCGAAAGTTCATTTCAATCGAGCTTGGAACTTTCGTATTTCTTTGTCAGTCGTGACAATAAAGCCAAATGCTTAATACGTGGGACAATAATTATGTGATAAGTTAATCAAAAATATTTTCCAATACAAAGGCTTAGTTCAAATTCTACGAGAATTTGTCGAAGGAAGATTTTCCTAAGCTGCATCGAGAAGCAGCTAAGATTATTTCTATATTTGGTTCCACATGCATATGTGAAAGGTATTTTTTTCCTGCTTTGACATGTACGAAAACTAGATGGCGTGCGAGTAGGCCTATTTTTGATTGTAATTTAAAGAAGGCTGTCAAATAGCTGTCAGCCGGTCCCTTGTTCCAGGCATAACTGGCATCATTGCAAAGATAAAGGAAAAGAGCTAGAGAAGATAAATTGTCTGCTCAAACCAAATTGTTAGAAGAGTGTTTTAACACCGGTTAAATTGTCCCATACAACAGTGTCACCGCTCACCGCACATAAACATTTCACAGTGAGGGGAAGATCAGCGGGGAAGGTGGAGAAGGCGAAGACAGGCCGAACGGGTGAGACAGGTGCAGGGGAAGTGGAGTAGGAGTTTGCACTCTGGTCAACGTAGTGAAGTCGTCTCCTGCACCTTGCGCTCGTGCACTGCACGGCGCATGCACCCTGAGAGGCCCTGCTGTGCAGCATCAGGTAGCATGCTCGCCTTATCGGTCTCAGGGAGTTGCACAAGACCAGCAAGTCCCCCGTCGAAAAACAGTTTCAAATGTGTCCGTTAGATTACACCACTCTGCGGAGATGACTTCATTCCTAGTTTCTCTCCTCTCGCAAAGGTAATTTAATTTCCTTTTTTTTATTTACAATTTTTGCTTTACATTGCACCGACGCAGATAGGTCTTACGGCGACGATGGGATAGGCAAGGGCTAGGAGTTTGAAGGAAGCAAGCGTGGCTTTAATTAAGGCACAGCCACAGCATTTGCCTGGTGTGAAAATGGGAAACAGCGAAAAACCATCTTCAGGGCTTCCGACAGTGGTGTTCGAATCCACTATACCCGGAATGCACGCTCACATCTACGCGACCCTAACCGCGTGGCCAACTTTCTGGGTGATTTCTTTCCCACGCCATACCACATCACCCACAATATTACCAACATTATGCTTCAATGAAAAACAGGACGGCAAATTTTCAATTCAAATGAGGCAAAAGTAACTGTGCCAGGCTGAGTGGCTCATACGGTTGAGGCGCTGGCCTTCTGACCCCAACGGTGGCAGGTTCGATCCTGGCTCAGTCCGGTGATATTTGGAGGTGCTCAAATACGACGGCCTCATGTCAGTAGATTTACTGACATGTAAAAGAACTCCTCCAGAACTAAATTCCGGCACCTCAGCGTCACCGAAACCATAAAAAGTCGTTAGTGCGACTTAAAGCCAATAACATTATTCTTAACTGTAACTGTATTTACAGTGTATAATTAGCCTCTTATTTCCTGAGTTGCAATTGCCAGATATATTTCAGTTTTAGTAGGAATGTAGTTCATTACTTAACGATAATAGAGTTTCTTAATAATTCTGTAAGCTATAAAATCATGACACTAAAAAGGTTGGTGCAACACCCAGCTTCAGATACGACCAGCCGCCACTGTCTTCTAAACCTCCTACCTGTCTATTCTGGGAAAAAATACAAAAGTATGTCTACTACAATACTTGAAAATCCTGTGTTCGAAACTCGACTACATACCCTTGTTAAGAATGATTCCTCAATTTAGGAAAAAATTCTCAATATGTAACCCAATATGACCTTATATAGTTAAAATAAGCAATATATGACCAAAACAAAAAAACGGCCTAAATATGCATTTATAAGCAACATAAAATTGCTTTAACGCGCTCAGTGACCCATCAATCACTCTTATGTTTCAGATCGCTCATAAAATAAGCTCAGGAAAGAAATATTGCTGTACCTTAACATCCTAACCCTTATTATTATTATTATTATTATTATTATTATTATTATTATTATTATTATTATTATTATTATTTAAACAAATATCCGACATATTTCATAAGAGGCTTAAAATAACCTTGAAATGATTCTACGAGATTAAGAAGGTTATAGTTTGCTTGCTTGCTTTCTCTGCGGCTTTTGTAGAGTCGAGGGTGCTATTTGTATCGCACATTTGAACTTGGCACAGTTTTACGATCGATGCACTTCCTGACTCCAATCCCATATTGATCTATTATGAGCTTCTGCGTTGGTTAGAAGTATGCGCTGTTGTTGGGTTGTTCTTTTTTTTTGTTTGTTTAACATCACACTAACACATTGATAGTTTTTCGGCGGCGCAATGGTGGTAATGAGCTAAGAATGGAAAGGTAGCGGCTGTGGCCTTAATTAAGGCACATTTCCCTGATGTGAAATTGGGAAACCTCGGAAACCCGTCTTCTCGGGTCCTGTGGTGTAGGGGTAGCGTACCTGCCTCTCACCCAAAGGCCCCGGGTCGATTCCCGGCCAGGTCATGGATTTTTACCTGATCCTAACGGCTGGTTCGAGGTACATTCAGTCTATGTGATTACAATTGAGGAGCTATCTGACGGTGAGATAGCGACCCCGGTCTAAAAACCAAGAATAACGGCCGAGAGGATTCGTCGTGGTGACCACAAGACACCACGTAATCTGCAGTCCTTCTGGCTGAGCAGCGGTCGCTTGGTAGTCCAAGGCCCTTCAAGGGCTGTATTGCCATGGAGGGGGTGGTGGAAAACCGCCTTCAGGACTGCCGACGGTGGCATTTGAACCCTCACATCCCTCACAGCTGTACGACCCTAACCGTACGGCCAATTTGCTCGGTTGTTAGTATAGTGTGCTGTGTGTGTAAATGAATGAATAGGATCATTATATAGTTAATGAACATAAATTTAATCTCAATAATAGACCTACATTTATTTGATGACGCTGTACTCATCTTTAAAGGGTCCAAGAATTCATGTACGTCTTTCAACTTGCTTTACGTCGCACCGACACAGATAGGTCTTAAGGCGACGATCGAATAGTAAAGGGCTAGGAGTGGGAAGGAAGTGGCCGTGGCCTTAAATAAGGTATATCCCCAGTATTTGTCTGGTGTGAAAATGGGAACACATGGAAACCATCTTTAGAGCTGCTGACAGTGGGGTTCGAACCACTATCTCCCGAATGCAAGCTCACAACTGCGTGACCCTAACAGCACGGCCACTTGCCAGGTCCAATAAATATTTAGAGCCAGGAATATAATATAATAATGTTATTGACCTTAGATCCCACCAATTACGTTTACGTATTTTGTTCCTCAGGAATTCTTTTACATGCTAATAAGTCTACCAGAACTAGACGAGCAACTTAATATACCAGCGTACTTAGCCTGGATCGAACCCGCCAACTTTAGCTCAAAAGGCCAGCTGCTTTCCGACTGAGCCATTCAACCGGACAGGCGTCAACGAGAACTGGTCGGAAGAGACGAGGGAAAGTGCCAGGCAAAGAATGCTCTAATATTGGCAAAACACGTCCAATCGTTTACTTTGCGCATCGTCCTAAGACGACATAATACGAACAAAGGGAAAATGAAGAAAGAAATACATAGTTCAGGGGAGTAAAAGTAATGTCAACTGAGGGAGACAGAGTACCATTTATCATAATAAAACACGTGGAAAATAAAGTAATCAGTATCATATTTAAAAATGAGAAGCAATAGTATTACTGTCAGGACAGCTGCAGTGAGCCAATGTGGCAGAAACATAAGAGTTCTGTAGGGAAACGAGACGTAGAAAGTAATTTAAGAAAAAGAACCGACAATAAATAAGGCTCTAAAATATAATTTAAAACACACTTGTTTAGTATTCAGGAAATGCTCCTGTAACGCTAGGTTCATTATTCTGAGACAAAAGGACTTCCAGAACAAACGGAACACATCTCAACATCTCTACGTCTTCCGGGTATATCCCTTAGTAATGAGAAATGCTGGGCTTGATTGGAGAAGACGTGCTTCCAAGAGGCGGATAAGAAAAGTATTACGCTACGTCTGCTGTTAAAGAGGCCGCTTCACTTTGAGGAATGGTACAAGCGAGAGAGCTTGGAACCTGACAGGACTTTAAAACCTGTGATAAGCCACAGAATCTAATAATTTCATCTGGCACTTAAATCACGGGCACTAAACTTTCCCATTTCTAAAATCGCAAACGCTTTGATAAGTATTCAAACACCAGTCATCTTGATTACGATGTTATTGTGCTATCACTAGGGTCAGGAATTTCATTATTTTGGTAAAATGCGAAGTCCGACTGCTTAGTGGTGTTTGTAATTATTGCTTTAGTTTAGTTTAGTTTAGTTTAGTTTAGTTTAGTTTAGTTTAGTTTAGTTTAATGCCTTATATGGCGAGGCGCAGGCTATGTTTTTTGAATCCGGATTCTTAGGCAGAAATAGGAGAGAATGCAAACTTACTGAAGCGAGTAACAAGTATACTCTACCCTGCACAACGGTTACGCTATGAGGTTTGCATAACGTTAGGTGTACGGTCCATCAGAACCCCTAGAATTTATGTTGCTCTCACCACATTACGGAAGAGCGGGCTAGTCGATACTCCCTAATTACCAAACTAGCTAACCTATTACTGCGTAAATGTGCGGGGTCTAATAACTTTCCACTCCGAATGGAATTCTAGGAAGTTGTGTTGAAATTATTATTGTACCTTATACACCGTTGACTGTTCTGATGGACTGCATATCCATATGTGGCTGGGAGGTGTGAATAGTCTTAAGGAGAATAATGGATAGAAAGAGCTTTTTCAGATACGCAGTATCCTTCCTTAAGCGACGATAAATATGTCTCGGTCGTGGCCATCCATCAACGGCTACTAATATCAGATGAGCACGGTTGCTAAGTAACATTTTCTGGTCAACCATCCATATCTTACATCACAGCCTGCACGGTTGCTAGGGTTATCACACGAACTTCCGTGACGAAAACATAAATTTTCAGATGACCCCCCAGCCATAAGACAGTATTTATGTCAAATACCCAACAGTGAATATATTCCTCCGTACAGAGATGACATCACGGAAATTATCCGGCGTATAAAAGAACTCCTGCGAGAGAAAATTGCTACGCCACAGTGTCTCCAAAAATACGAAAATATAGTTAGTGAGACGTAAACCTAATACCATAGAGTCCAAATAGAGTCTGTCTCTCAGTGTGTAATAATTAGACATCGAATCTTCAGGTCCCAAAAATATAAGTTTTAGGCACGTATATAGGTGGAAAAAGTATAGAATAGGTTCTTATTGGTTTAAAATAAGCACAAGGAAATTAAAGCAATAAATATAAAGGAGTATTGTGCAAATAATAATAATAATAATAATAATAATAATAATAATAATAATAATAATAATAAATCAGCCTCCGTGGCTCAGACGGCAGGGCGTCGGCCTCTCACATCTGGGTTCCGTGGTTCATATTCCTGTCACTCCAAGTGCGTTTTGTGTTGGACAAAGCGGAGGCGGGATAAGTTTTTCTCCGGGTACATCGGTTTTCCTGTCATCATTCATTCCAGCAACACTCTTGTGACGTAACATTTGGATTGTAATTATTGTTGATTGTGTTGGGACACGATTTTTAAAAAATGTGGCTTAATGGTCGATTACACTTACTCACAATGATGTTCTCATATAAGTAAAAATTGAAATAACAGTTTAGAATAGAACTATACTCCAAAATTGAGACACCAGTCTGAGTAGTGTAGTTGGCGCAGGCGATGTCGGCAAAGAACTGCAGTTTGGCAATGTAAGCAGTAAAGACCATGGACACCTTTACACTGTGAGTGCCCAGCATTTAGCAACATGCTTCATTAATAGGAAACTAATCAAGTTATATTTCGAAATCCAAATCGCAGCTAGTGAGCGGAGTTTTTTGCGAAGCGTTTTCCTGAGACCTTTCCAGAAGTCTTGCATGGTAAGTACAGATTGGCAAGAGAATAGGGAAAGGTGAAACGACAATCAGGAACGTACAACCACTTAGATTTGCACAATACTTGTATATTACAAATACCAATAAAAATATGGTTACGTAGGCAAGTTTTAATGTATAAGTTGATTTTTACAGAGTAGACGACGTGATTTAATTGAAACCAAGAAACTAGAAATGTAATACCATAAAAAGAGGCAAATTCGTAATAGTATAAATTCAATCAGGAAGAGAAGAGAAAATTTTTACAAAATTTAATACGCAGAACTGATGAATAAGGTTAGATCCCGCAAATGATGACTATATTACAATACGACTAACGCCCTAGTAACAGCACTATGTTCAGAAAGATATATAAAACCACGAAGGCCACCAGGATCACATAGAAAGAGAAAAAAGGAGCAATAAGGGAGAAAAAAGAAATCAAAGGGCTGGCGAGGGCAAGGAAGATTTTCAGCCTGCATAAAAGTTTCCAGAAAGTAGTTAAGCCACGCACATAATTAGGCGTACACACTGTTCCAAAAACAAGGAAAATCACAGATATGATTATCTCTTCAAGCGTCTGTACACGAAGTAACTCCAGTGGCAATAACGGTTTGAAAATCACAAATCAAGTTCAGAATGAACTTACTCGTAGATAATTTTAGTTGCCACACAAAATGTAACACTGCGAATCCAGCCTGAAGGGCATAATGCAAGAGAAAAATAGTTCCTATTTTAGGAGTTGAAAGCACAATACGAAAAATTTTTGCTCACCCCGCCAGCCGTCGAAAGTTCAGATGTGAAGTTGCAGTTAAAATAAGACATCACATACGGGCCAGCCGTAATGCGAGTGCGAACGCCTCCCTCTGCACAGTTCGTCACTGGATGTCTGACTGCCTGTTCGAGGCCAGGGCAGGTATGTATAGTGGAAGATAGCAGAGTCCAGAATGTACGAGAAATAGACGTGACGTATACATGCAGCGGTAGAGGATCGGGGACGGAGGGAGAGCAGCAGTAAAGTGCATAGTGGGCTGGGTAAGCAGTCGAAGCACACACTGTAGTAAGAGCAGGCCGGAGAAGTTGACAGATGTAAAGTAGAAATCTTGAAGTAATAAATACATAGGAGAGCACGTTAGACTCTCCAATATTTTAATTTCATCTGTCAGACATTAATTATTGCTCCAGAAGAGTGCAACATGCCTCGGCAGCCGGCACAATTCCTATCTTCGCCGCAAGCTGGGAGCTTCATTCATTCCATCCCTGACCCATTCAAATGACTGGAAAACGGGCTGTAGATTTCATTTTAATAACAAGAAGAAGAAGAAGGTAACATATTTAAAATAGAGCATGCAAGACATGCATTCGTGTACGGTGCACTAGCTTAAATCTGGTTGAGATCAAATCGATAGAAGTGACAAATAGATTACAGCACTACAACAAATTTGCTTACGCATCATTGTCATTCTCCCTGCGTTTCCGCCATAATTTTGTGCGCAGTTAATCGTTAACAATATTTCCAAACGTTGTAATGTAAGTTTACGTCTGTATAGGATTAACTTGCATGTTTTTATCTGATACTCTGCTTTTGTAAAGCAGAAAATGATTCAGTGAGACTGAATTTTGACGAAATTGTTTTATAGTGTTCGATAAGAATGTGAATTAGCACGGATATATGCCATATCCCTTAGCTTCTTCTCTTTTGTACACTGCAAGCCACCGTAATACACTGTGAGTGATTTTCTTAGAAACTCTTGACGACGTTTTCTATAGCCTATAATGAGTGTTCTCACTGTAGTAGTGAACAGCCTGTAACCATGGAACCAAGCTTGTTAAAATACAGGGTTTTTATTTATGCTTGGCGCGGACTTACTCGCTCGACCTTGGCCGCCAGTGACGGTTCAGTTGCCGGCTACCGCGCGTGCGTATGTACGGAAATATACGGTTCTCAAAATCATCGTCATGCATTTTACTCACCATTTTTACAGTTTATGCTGAAAATGTTCCCCATGCACTGCCAAACATATTCGGCATCTCCCAATAAAGTTTTCTGTTACTCTATCAAGTTCTTCAGCACATGGATGCAATTGCAGCTCTTATATTGTCTTTATGTTCACCTAGTGTCTGAGTGTTGTTCCCATAAACTACATTTTTTTAACATTCCCCACAAATAAAAATCGCATGCAGTTAAATCTGGGCTACGAGGGGGCCACAGATTTTTAGTTATGATCCTCGTACCAAACACGCTTCAAAAGGAGATAACGATCCTTACGTCTATTTTTGTTGTTTACTGAACCTGTACGTTTGAATCTCTTGGTCAGTTGTTTTATTGTCTAATTGATAGGAATGGGTCCTACTGTAAATTTCGCTTGAAACGTTTATCTTGTCCTAGCGCACGATTTTCTGCACTTTGTGTAAGTATTGTGCAGACATACACGTTCACGTAACGAATATTTCACATACATTACAGTACTATATACAATCACAATAAAACACTATACAATACGACATACAGTACGCAGTAGTTTCATTGAACACCTTACTATCTCGGAGCTCAGCTCTCAGCACCTGCAGGAAGTGCCGGCAACCGCGCGCGCCAGCGGCCGGAAGAAACTTGTCATCGGCGGCCAAGGTCGAGCGAGAACGCCTTTGCCAAACATAAATAAAGTCCCTGTAGCAGCTGGATGCAGGGGCGGATTTGGACACTTTACTTTAAAGCAGCAATTCTAGTACTTGATCCTGAAAATACTTTCTTTACCGAAGAAATTAAATCATTCATTTTTGGGAACTGATTTCTAATTTCTCCAGCTACTCGGTTTACTGCATGTGCAAGAAAAGTAAAGAAGGTAACTGTAAAAACCACAAATTCCTGCTTCCAAGCTTGTCTCACAACCCCCACACCTGCCCTCCCGCCTGTTTGGTTTACATTTGTATTTGTTAGATGCCTTTTGTGAAAACTTAATTATATCATAAGTGAATAATATTACTGTTTATTTTATGAAATTGATAAGGTTTAAAGCTAAAAAAGGTTCTTATAGGCTCAGAAAGGCAAACATAGGTCGTAACATAGAAATAGGCGCTATAAAAGGTCATTTACTGGGACGGTAGGTACATAATACGGATAACTGTCACAGATAGGCTTGATAGGGTCTTACGGAAAATATTAGGTAAAAACCTAAAGATCCGATGTCTAGTAATATAACGTTAATTGTTTATTTGAACTTGAGTTTTAAATCCCTCTTATTTGCCGTGAAGCTATAGCTTGATATTTTCTCGTTACCTCGCTTGAACAGATTGGAAAATGCATGGTCGTCGTTTTAAATTCGGACTCATTTAAGGACCCTAACAAGCAGCCGACATGTGTCTCGCTTTAATACATAGCAGAGAAACTGCAAAAACTAGCCTCTGAGTCCATTTACAAAAGTCCAATAGAATATGTAACCCTTTAATGATTTGTGCCTCCGCGGTACGGTAATGTCGTTTTGGCCAGGAACTACGGGTAAACTACAGTACGCTCATCCAAATTGAAAGAGTTTTTAACAATTATCCCAGTTAAATAATTAACCATCATAAAAATGCTGTACAATTCAAACAAAAATTAAAAAGAAACCCGTAGCGCAATATCCCCTGAGAGCTTCCCAGCCATAATGGAGTTCCGCGTGGTCCGATCGACGACATCCTTGGCTTACATGACCGGGTCCACTACCTCTCGTTTCAGGAAGCTCCTCGTTTAATCTCATAAAGCAGAGTGAGTTCCGTTCCAGCCCTCACTCCAGTAAAATATTCCCTAGACTGGCCGGCAATCCAACCCAGTTTGTCCGGGTAAAAGGCAGGCACCTTTCCCCTACACCAAATGGCTGGCTGTAACCCTACTAACATTCAGTTTGAAATTCATACACTAGCCAGGAAATTCCTCGTGTCGGTCGATTTATTGCCATGTAAAAGAATGACTGTGGAATAAAATTTCGGCATCTCGATATCTCTGAAAACCCGTAAAAACGTAGTTAGCCGAAAGTAAAACCAACATTATTATTATTATTATGATTATGATTATTATTATTATTATTATTATTATTATTATTATTATTATTAAAAGCAGTTTTCAGTTGTACGTGACTCTTCCTATCGTGATCGGAGCTAGCTGAGATACTCAGAGGACATCGCTTTGCTGGCAAAAAGAGAACAGGAACTCATAGGGATCCTAGTGAAGATGCGCGCCTCTTTTAAAGTCTTTAAGACGAAAATAAATAAACGAAAGAGAAAAATCATGCACACTGGGCACTAACCGACTGGAGAATGTAGAGACTTTCGATTATCTGGGAAGAGGATAACGTCAGATGGGAAGTCAAAGAGTCAGATGTTTAAGAAGAATAAACCAGGCTAAGAACGGCTTTAATAATAAACATAACGTCATATGGACTGTACTGTTATATGAAAACTAGACCTGGATACTCGGTGAATCTGAGAGGGAATGAATTGCGACCATTGCAATGTGGTGTTATCGGAAAATGTTCAGAATTTCCTAGGTGAAAAAAGTAACGACCTGGGGGTTTTACGGAGAGTTGAATTGGCGAAGGCGTGCTTTTGTAACTTAACTTGCAAGAGGACTGGGCATATTGTAGGGCACGAGGGAACGCTGAAGACAAAATTCTTGAAGGAGCTGTGAAGGGAAGAGGTTTCAGTACATCAATCAGGGCATACCAGTTGTCACTCCTACACAACTCTGAAGAGACTAGCCCAAGGCAGAGAAGAGTGGAGAAGTGCCGCAAACTGATCTTAGAATTGACAATCTCAAGTACCCGTCGTTGACGGGACAATCACACAGCAGGTGAAAAGTTATCTAATTCCCCAGACAGGCTGTTTTACTCGGCACTCAACAGTAATCCCAACCATCGGATATGAGTGGTAGCAGAAGAGACAAAACACATCACAACAACGGTCAATGTAATGTTATTGCCGATCAGTTTTATGAGCTTTCGATAATGTATGCCTTCCAATTTAGTTTCCTTCCGACTCTGTAATATTAAGGCGTCTAATGCAAAGGAAGCCATTCCTTCTTTCATGACAACCTTCAAACGATCGTTCCTTTACGATTTCTTTCTCAATTTTTGTAATCATCTTCACAACTTTCCATGCCGAAATGGACAGATGACCACGTGGTTTTACACCTTAAGACAATCATGGTAAAGTACATCGCCAGTTAACACGATTGAACAATATTCCCAAGTTAGCGACGCTCGGCGTTGATATGGACTAAGCGACGAAAGCCTAAATTCATTAATTTTGTTATTTATTTATTTATTTATTTATTTATTTATTTATTTATTTATTTATTTATTTATTTATTTATTTATTTATTTATTTATTTATTTATTTATTTTACATGGCGTGGCTCAAGCTACGAAGCCTGCTGTTATGCAAAACGTTTTTTATGTCGTTTCACGAGAGTTTAATCCTGATGTAAACATGGTATGTCCACGCCTCCGCCAAAGAAAGAGTTGTGATTCGCTGAGCGTGTAGTACCGACCTCCACCCCGTCAACGTCTTGTGTTCGGTCGTACAGGGCTGCGCATCGCATACGATAACAGTGCGAAGATCTGAACTTCTGAATAAACGACTAAACCTGGATTCTCTTCACTTAGTATATTGAACACATTCACGATGCACTGCCTATGGTCACTTCTGAGTGGTTTTCCTCTTTTTTCTTCTCTACACGCGATGGTCCTACCTCTTGCTCCATTTCTCTCACTATGAACTCTTGCTGACTGCTGCTGCACAGCTTGGAACTTTCACCCACTACGAGAAGACTTCCTGTATTACACCACGTCTTGTGCCTTCATTTCTCGCTATTTAATCACTATATTATATATATATATACCGGTAGGTCTATATATGACAATCATTTGATTACGTACTCTTTCAAACTCTCTAAATGTAATAAACCAAAATAAAATAAATGCCACGTACTACTTTCCTTCGAGCTCGCATGCAGTCGAGTGAGTGCAACGGTTGCTTCTCCAATCAACTACGTCTATGTCCACGTGTAAAGGCAACGTGCTCCGCCTATTTGTTCACATCAGGATTAAACTCTCGTGAAAAAACATATATATGTGCTACATTGTACAACCTACAGAGTATTAAGATTCCTAATTACATATCATTAATTATAAAATTAAATAATAGTTATAAACAAAAGGTACATTTCTGAGAGTTACTATAAATAAAACCTTAAATACTAATTTCTTAAGTCTTTGTACCATTTATAACATATTTTTAAATAAATTTCTACTATGTATATCTCTAATTACAGACGGAAGGGAATTGCAGGAGCGTATGGTTGCAGGTATGAATGAGTTTCCGTAACCGGTCGTATAACTTGGCGTGTCTGTACGGAGAACGTCGTGAACAAGCGAAACAGAGTGAAGGTGATGATATATGACATTACCTGGCCATATTCAATACAAAACGGACGCATGTATTATAGGTCCGCTAAAGTTTAGCGTTGAGTGTGGTGTTTAGGTTGTTGTATATTACGTCACCATAATCGAAGATGGGTAGAAGTAAGCTTTAAACACGTAAATTTCTCGTATTTAGTGGAAGGAGGTCCCGAATCATAGTCGGTATGGTAAAACTGCATAAAACATAAATGATCGGACATTGTATCCTGTATATAACTTTTGTTATGTAGTAATTTTTGATAGGACCAATAACGTAGGTATTTAATAATTACATTTTAGGTGCTTTCTCCTAAACTATCATTCCATCCAGCGTGAATAAAATTATTTATGGCCTAATTGTAGTTCCTTGAGTTTATATACCGATTTTTATTAAAAAGAGCATTTCCTTGTTACTGTGGACACGACCAATACATAAATACCATTATTTTAAAATTCTAAGCAATGTACATACAAAACATTTTATATTTATAAACTGTAGATGACTCTCCGATGGCCCACACACATTGTCACCGCCCAAGCCACATTGTCGTCTCTCGCTGGACACTATTCAATCTCGACCTTCCTTGACACCGTATCATATTGCGACAATATTTGGTACCATCTGCACAGTCTCAACAACTATCTCTTTAAAATGTCCATTTCAGTCAATCTTCTCCGATATTACAACACAATATATATGTACGGGCAAATTTTAATGAGATTTCTTTATTTATACCTTTTCTTGCAAACCGTTTCATTAAAATGCATTTTATTGCCTGCCAAGCAATGATTAACTCTTCGTTCCCCTTTAAAACCTCGACTGAGAGAAAGTTTTATAACACCATAATATTAAAACGATATAACGCTCTGCTGCTCATTTTGCATATTGGATGGAAATTTAACTGCTATTTTACAGCAGTCTACAAACAAAATGAAACGAGCAAACTCTTTCCGTTTAAATACTTAAGTAAAAGTTTCAATTAATCGTACCTAGTTGTTGCCCTAACGACAAAATGTATGGTAATCACGCTGCCTCCAATAAATCCCTGGGTAATGATCCGAAGAACGCGAACTGAATATGTTAGTGTTAGAACAGAATAGATTTATTTCGGCGGGCAAGATTAAGGCCATTAGACCCTCTCTTCCTTCTTATCAGAAAACACAAAGTTTACATTACAGAATTACTATAAATAGACTGTGTAAGAGATCTTACAGCTACTAAATAATGCATTAATTTAAATATATATTGCAGCCAATGGCCATACACACAATAATACACAATGATTAGGTTACACAGGTAATTAAATACCATAGGACCGGGCGAGTTGGCCGTGCGCGTAGAGGCGCGCGGCTGTGAGCTTGCATCCGGGAGATAGTAGGTTCGAATCCCACTATCGGTAGCCCTGAAAATGGGTTTTCCGTGGTTTCCCATTTTCACACCAGGCAAATGCTGGGGCTGTACATTAATTAAGGCCACGGCCGCTTCCTTCCAACTCCTAAGCCTTTCCTATCCCATCGTCGCCATAAGACCTATCTGTGTCGGTGCGACGTAAAGCCCCTAGCAAAAAGAAAAAAAATACCATAGGTATAAATGTACACAGTCAGATAGTCATTGTCAGGTGCTCACTAGCAGTCATACTGGGGATCGACTTCCGTTCCGTTTGTGGGACCTCTTATAAAACTCCTTTGGATCTCCTTTAGGTTAATTCCTATCTTGCGTCACGTAGCGTTACACATAGCGGGGATAGGCCCATTGGTTGTTCTATTTATGGGAGTGCATTTAAGCGGTCCTTTTTCTTAAGGACACATTGATAGTCATAATGATAGAGGCTGTTCCAATGTCTCACATGTGGGGTGGCTTTTAAGGAGCGAGAGAGATAAATGGCATGTACCAATAATATGCATTAACATGATATAAAAATTAATTATGGTCCGCCTCTGTGGTGCAGTGGTTGGTGTGATTAGCTAACGCCCCCGGAGGCGCGGGTTCTATTCTCTCCTCTGGCACGAAATTTGAGAAGTGGCACGAGGGCTGGAACGGGATCCACTCAGCCTCGGGATGTCTGTAGAGTAGAGGGGTTTCGATTCCCACCTCAGCCATCCTCGAAGTAGTTTTCCGTGCTTATCCACTTCTCTTCCAGGAAAATGCCGGGATGGTATCTAACTTAAGGCCACGCCCGTATCCTTCCAGCGTCCTTGTCTATCCCTTCCAATCTTCTCTTCTCCCACAAGGCCCCTGTTCAGCATAGCAGGTGAGGCCACCTGGGTGAGGTACTGGTCCTCCTTCCCAGTTGTATCCCCAACTCAAGGTTTCACGCTCCAGCACACTGCCCTTGAGGCCGTAGAGGTGGTATCCCTAGCTGAGTCCGAAGGAAAAGCCAACCCTGCAGGGTAAACAGAATAAGAGGAAGAAAATTAAGTATTCATTTTATTTATGTATTATTTATGTATTCACAAAGTACAACAGCGTCACTGAGCTAATTTCACTTATACTATCAACAGACTAATTTAAAAATTTACTTTCATAATAAAATATAACAAACATAACAAAAGAAAACAAGATCAGGTACACAGCCAGCTAATAACGACTGTCCAAATCGAAAACTATGAGAATGCCAATGTTCATATCCAAGTCGTCGTGGGTCAAATTATCCTTAGAGATTATTTAGCCACCCCACCCTCCTCTCGAATATACTTTTAGTTGATGCTACATCAAGCTCCTGTCTCCTATGAATAGTGTTAAAGAGAGGTGGGAGGATTAGGAAATATCTTTGAAGTATTGAGTGCTGAGTGTGGGGAATATGGAGAAGATCTTTGATTCTGGTGCAGCGGGAAGGAACGCGGAGAGAGAAGAGTGAGACAAGATCCTCCGAGCGGTATTCCCCATTTAAGATCCCGTAGAGGAAACTGAGGTCAGCTACCTGATGTACAGCGGTGACTGATTTATTGCCCTTAATACCTGCTGCGTAGACAGAATTGGAATTAAAAATTAAGAAATAAATGATGAAGGTGAAGTTGAAGAACAGTATGATGCTTTACACAATTATACATAACATGACTATAGTATTTACAAAATTTACCTAATTAAAAGCTGGTCTCGCGGTGTAGGATCAGCGTGCCTGCCTCTTAGCTGGAGGCTCCGATTTCGATTCTCGGCAGGGCCAGGGATTTTAACCCGGATTTGAGGGCAGGCTCGAGGTCCGCTCAGCCCACATGATTACAATTGAGGAGCTATCTGACGGTGAGATAGCGACCCCGGTCTAGAAAGGTAAAGATAACGTCCGAGAGGATTCGTCGTCCCGACCACACGACACCTTGAAATCTGCAAGCCTTCAGGCTGAGCGGCGGGTCGCTTAATAGGTCATGGAACTTTGGCGCTTAGGTGTATGGTTTTTTAACTTAAGTAATATCTAAAAGAAGTCCTTAAAAGTAAGAGTTTGTTTATACGCAGTGTATATCTTGAAGAAAGAATCTATATATATATATAAAATTGGATGTTGGTATATTTGAAGCTAATAGACTCAAAAACTACTAGACCGATTTCGCTGAAATTTTCACAGTTTGTTCTTATTATATATGAGAGGGATTATGAAGTAGTTTGAAAGAAATCTGATTGATAGTTTGGCACTTAGGGGTGAAAAATAAAATAGGGGAAGATAAGCAAACCGCAAGACAAGTACGATCAGCGGGTTGCCTATCCAACAGTATGTGAAGATTATGATGTGTTCCTTAAAACTTATTTCTGCTTTTATCTGGAAAACTTACTGTAGGGGCAAGAAACCCTTAACACCCCTAAAGGAAGGGGGTGAAACTTAAAAATCCTAAAATGACGATATTAGTGACGAATTCATAGTCTTTGGGGTAGCTGAGATTAACTGTGACACTCTGAATGCCGTTTACCGGTAAGTCAAAGTTCGTTCCCAATCGGTATGGTAAACATGTTATGACTTACTGTTTGGGAAAGAAAACTGTAGGGTAAGACACACATACGGGCGGGATCGTACAACTGAAGATGTTACAGGCGTTAAAATTGGTATTTGGAATTTTCTTTAAAAATAAACACATTTTTTTGTTTTTGCAAAATCCATAAACTATATTATGTTCATAAAATTATTGAAATGGGCAGGAAAAACAATATGACTACGACAGGCATATCAAGATGAGTTATCTGACCCATTTATAAGGAATGCTGCGGAGCAGCGTACGGGTCCACTAGTGTTAATATAATATACAAACAACTACTTCATCTACTATTTAGTAGATATTGGTAACAACGTTGTTCTCTGGCCTCATATGCAAGTTCAAGACACATAAATTAAAATCAGAAATATAGACATGTTTGCACTTCCAATAAAAATTATCTTCTTCAAAAATTGTGCTTTATTGTGTATAGATATTAGTGTTGTAATTTGTATTTGGGGATCGTATGATCCTAGGCAATTCTTAACAAACGTAAATCCAGGTAAATATCACAGGTTTCGAAGAGATTAAGTTGTTTGTACTTCAGAACATGAACTAAGGTGTCCTGTCAATGTTGAACTGTTACGGGCCATAAATCGCGAAGAAAGAGACGTACAATTGTGGCAGAGTATTCCTACAAAGTTTTAGTTATGTCACGGAGAACTGGTCCGTTAAATGATCACACTTATAGATAATTCAATTGTAATTCTTTGATCCGATTTTCTATCTTTCTGCAGGGTTATTACAGATATTTTCCTTGCACTTCTAAAACTCTTAGAAATATATTAACGGATGACTGTAACTATGTAATTTACCTTAATGAACGGGCATTGTTTGTAGAAAGGATATGATTGGGGACAAGCTTGGGTTGTCGATTTCGATGTTTTCTTAGCTTGGTAAGCAAAGTGTTATAATTATACAACATGCAAATCACAATAACACATTTCACTTTATCCCTTCCAAATAATATATCGGTTTTCATCAAATTTCATCCAATTATTACTTAGTATTATAGGTGTTCTTGTCTCAAATTTGAAAGAAATTACATATTTTATAGCCAGTAGCAACTAAACATTCTACAGTGCCTCTGATGAATAATAAACATATTGAGAAAATTCAAAATAGAATTCTAAAATAGTTGCTTTACAAACAAGCTGATAAATATCGACTTCTTTTGATGGAATGTTATACAATCTACTAAATTACCAAATGCAAAGCTTAGGAACTTGAAGCCTGAGGAAAACTTCAATTTCCTCTAAAAAAATGTTAATTTTTGTGAATATCTTCGAGTTTCTTCCCTACAAAATGCTCACGTACCGTGAAACTACTCCAAGGTAAACATAACGTTGAAAGTAAGGAAAACAAAACATCTTCTGTCGAAAATTCTCTATTCGACAGATCGTAATGAATTCCTGATTTGTCTCCTCTCCAGAAAATAATGCAAGAGAAGTTCCAGATTTCAAGTTCCTTAACATTTAAACAGATATAAACATAAATAAGAATACATTTATAAATATTTAAGTGTTTTTGATGGAATCTGATGCTGTTTCTTTTAAGAACGAAACAGGTCATTCTACACGTATTCTATTTACGTCGTTTCCTTTTTAGATATAATACTGTTACCATTTGTTTTCCCTTTTTCGGATAGTTTATACATGTAAAAATCGAAAATTAGTTCCGACAAACTGAAGAACCTAACGGAAATACTGAACACATAATTCACAGTCATCTAAAGGGATAGCAAAATTTACAAGCCAACTTAGCCGCAAGATACGTTGTTGTGAAAGGAACATCCATTTGTGTCTTCTTCATGTTTCGTATCCACGAGACAAGAGCGCTGAAGTTAAATTCCAATCTCTTTGGGCAGAAAAGGAGTCCAGATTTATAAGATCCTAGGGGAGAGTTCCGGATGGATTCGAGCACCCTCGTGGCAAATTCATGAAAATACGATAATTATCCCGAGGTGAATTAAAAGTTGGATTGCTGCAGTAAAACGCCCAGTAAATTGAAAGGAACTGCCATGTAATCCAATCTCTTCCGGCCAAAGATGGAAAGTTGTTACTAGACTGTGGGAAGATTTTGAAGCTACACGTGTATGGGACATGGAGGGGGAAAAGTATTTGTTCAACCCACGCTTCAGTGCTTTAGCCCACTTAGAGGCAAGTTAAAATTATAAAATTATGAGATTTGTATTCCTCAAATTTTTCTGAACATTATGGATACTAACATAAGAGATGAAACCCGGGGAATAATGAAACTGCGTAATATGATACAATCTTCCTACAATTTTCGCGCCCCAAAAGCCCGGGTATATTTAGAATGACGAGTGTGGCAAGATTCATTCCTTCTTCGGTGGTGCGTGAGTAAAGGTCTGTGTCGTCCTGGACAAATCATTAAGGTGCGGTTAATAACTTGAACACTCAAGATTGGTCATTGGTTAGAGTGAAATACCAATCTATGGCAAGAACTGGTTTTAAATAAAATAAATAAATACTCATATTCGTGCGAATATCAAACTGGACCGCGTATTGTGATGAAACTGATTAATATATCTCGGAACCGTCTTTTACCTGTAAAATGTGTCAGATGGTGTGAATATTGAATTACGAATAAGAAGTGAATGGATAATAAATGTTATGTGTAGTAAATCTACAGTGTTTCATGAAAATATTATTTAATGATAAGGGTATCCTAGAAGAAACGTGTGTGATAAACTAGAATATACACATACATTTATTAAGTGTGTAGAATGTAAGAAAATAAAAATAAAATAATTTTATTGATTAAGAAGCCTTAATTGGGCAGTCGGCGAATTGTAATGTCTGAAAACATCCCACAGTCGAGCATATATTCATATGGTGGACATGATTTGTATTATTTAAAGTGTATTCTGCATCGTTATGTTCGGTGTAAATAAGGGCCAAAGTTTCAGGCCGATAGTTTGATGTTTTTCTTTGCATTGGTGAAAATGCATTAAGTGCTGTGTGGCACAGAGCTGTTACAAGAAGTTTACGTAGTACATTTTATGTTGAAATACCAAAAATTTCATACGAGTATGTTAAATCTGATTAAAGGAGCTATCGAGTAAAGATAAGTTATATGCCAGTCTATCGTTAAAGAATTCGTGTGTTAAGATTCCGAGTCAAAGTATAACGTAAAATATAGTTGCGTTTTGGAAAACTAATTGTGTGGGTATCGGGTATAAAGATATTGTAATATCTAAATTAAGTAAAGATCGGAATGATTTTTCTTATGATTTTAAGTGTAATATTTGCTAGAAGTGGTTTCAAGATTTACGTAATTTTAGTCCAAGGAGAATTCCATGAAACAAGCCACGATATTAAATGAAATATAAAAATGAGAATAAGTTAGGCCATAAAAATTGTATAAGAAATTAATCTGAGATCATATAGACATCCCAGAGCCATGATGAGAAAGGACGAACCATCCAAGACAATGTAAAAATAAATGAGTTTAAATGGATTCCGGGATGGAAATGCCCCGAGGGAGAGTCGAACACAGGATGTGTTGGTGCCAGGAAGATGTAATGTCCCGAGGAAATAATGTGTGTTAGAATGCCGTGGGAGGCATGTGCAATACCCAGGGTCCGAGAACTGTTGGTTTTGGGAAGCATGTGATATCAGAAGGCTAGACGTTATGAGAGATAAATTGAATTGAAAGGAGTATATTATAATCTGGCTTGTTTCAAAGAGAGCCTATCTTCACGCAGTCTCACCACAGGTAAAACGACAAGTGTAAGACAGTCCGCTAGGCGGAAGGGTGAGATATTTTTAGAATACTGCCGGCCGCTATCAGACGACTGTCTGGGAGATTTTGAGAGAGTCGAAGGAATAATATTATGTAAACCTCGTAATTGATAGAGATGATGTTGTACAATGAATTAATGGTTATTGAGATTGGAAGGGTTCTTTACGGCGAAATCTTGACACAAGTTTGTTGGTGTGGCAGTAAATTGTTGTTTGTTGTGAAAAATTTATCGAATGATTGGATAAATGGCGGTACTCGTCTGTCACGCACCCACAATAGAGATTTTGGTTGAATTTTTAGATGGCCTCAGTTCTGGGTGCCTGATGGACCATCAGGGGTTTGGTTTAACAGTACTGATCTGTTAAAGACGAAATGATTGCGGCTAGACACATATGTGATTTTATTTAGTTGGTTAGTATGTCACACGGATAGTTGTAAGTAATGTAAATACTTTTAGGCTTAAATGAGCGCAATGTTGCAGAATGATTGTCATGTCATGATATTCCAAGTTTCCCTTATAATGACGTATAAAGACATCCATTAAGAAAGAAAAGTCACTAAAGTCTGCAATGATCGGCCAGTTTATTTCCAACATTCATGAAATTAATGAGAAAGTCAGTTTAGTCTGCAATGATCAGTATCCAGTTTATTTTCAACATTATTGATATTAATTAGACAGTTATAAAGTCTGCAATGATCAGTGTCCAGTTTATTTTTAACATTAATGGAATGAATTAGATAGTTCAGCCTGCAATGATCAGTGTCCAGTTTATTTTCAACATTCATGAATTTAATTAGATAGTTCAATCTGCGATGATAGTGCATCAGCTAAATTGTAGTGGTGTTGATCACTAAAGTCAAGTGTTTGTGATAAAATATTTTTTGGTTTATGATAGCACTGCTCATAGTTCTTTTTTCAGTAGCACATTTCTTCAATGATTATGATTACTGAAATAAATAACAAAGCGTTCTCTAGATTAGTAAGACATTTATTCTTGTTCCGTTCCGCAGTAGTGGCCATGATTATTGCAACGAGTATGTTTCCTCAAGACCATTTGTTTAATAAGTTCATGTTAGTTCCAATTGATAGCATGGTAAAGATCATTACAACACCATCCAATAACGTTATTCTTTTTAGTTTAGTTTGTTGGTACCGTTCATAGATGGTCGAATTATTTATTTGTTATTCAGTGAAGCAATAAGATTATTTTTCAAAAATCCGTGCTTATTGGTTTATTGAATTTAAGTTAGTTTATCATGAACTCACTTAACCTGAAAGTTATTTGTGTGTTAACTTAAATGTAAACTCAAGCTTTTCATTACACTTTATAAATATTGCAGTTCAATGGAACAATATTCTATATAATTTCAATTAAATAATTAATTAATAAAGTAATTTATTTGGGGTTTCTGGTTATGACACAACATGGTGCGATCATGTATTATTATAGAGATATTATAGATTTGATAACAGTGCATTTTGAAACACCATGCCTTGGTAAGTAGCAATTTAACATGCGAATTAAATGTTTTATCCTTGTGTGTTTTAAACGTTTCAAATATAATCTGAGGTTGTTTCCGGTTCGATTAAGGGTCCATTCGGTAGCTGTTGATATCATGTATGGTACTTTTTGATCGGTGGATAACCTTACATAAAGAAAAATTCGGAGTCCGTTTACGGAAACTGAATCTTTACGGATCAAGTGAATCGACCAACGGTGTTCCTTGAAATCCGATAGTAATTTTCAGGTTTTTCTCTTTTCATTGTTTTATTATTAAATTCTATTCCGGAATGGCAATTAACGTTTAACTTAAATATCAATAAAATAATTCCTGAGGTCTTCACCTTTTTCACTTGTGTCAAAGTTATGTCAGCGTTTTGCCAAATTAACAAACACTTTTATTATTCGATCCTTCACATCTATAAATCCATAAATCCATTTAGCCAACTACTTAAATTTTATTTCAAGTAGTAATTAAATTTCTTTATGCTACCCACCGATTTATGTCAACAAGTGACTGAAGAGCCCGGAATCCCTGAGTCTACATTATCAAGAGCCAGAGGCAGATGTTGACTATCGGTTGGCAAGGGTGCAATACAAAAATTAAAAATATATTTCTGGAATGTAATAAGCAATCTTAAAAAGGGAGAGAAAGGGGAAATTAACAGTGTACTGGAGAAATCAGGTGAACTTAATGCAGACCTTAAGGAATCACGGGACAGATGGAAGAAATATTATGAAAATCTGCTCAGTGCAAAAAGGAAATATTTTCCTTTGATATCTCAAGGGGAGGTGAACAATGAAGGCAGTAAAATGAAGTTCTGGGAAGTGGAAAGCATTGTAAGTATAAATTACGTTGTCATAAAGTAGCAGAAATGTATTAAATTACACCTTAAATGGTGAAATACAGCGGGAAGGCAAGGATAAAATTGCATCACAGAGTTGTAACATTAGCATGGATTGGATGAAAGCAGTAATTCCACCCTTCTATAAGCTAGGATACAGGGAGGAGTCGAGGTATGTCATTAATCAATATTCCAGACAAGTTATCCAATGGAATTTTGGAAAGTAGGGAGCGATCAGTGACTGAAAGTAATTTGGATGAAATCCAGTGTGGTTCCGGGCCACATGAGGATCGTCTGGACCAGATTTTTTAGTAGACGCCACGCATTAAAAATGCTCTCACCCTTAACCCCTACAGATTATGTGTATAAGGAATCCAGACTTCTGCCACTCCATGTGTTAGGTGTTATAGCCTCACATATGATGGTATACAAAATTAAGCATAATTTTGTTCATACAAACACTATATATATCATGAATTCTGACCTACACTCATATAACACCCGAGGAGCTGAAACGTCCATACAGAATTAGTTAAAACTAATGAGTATGGTCTAACTCATTATGGTACTGTTCTATGAAGGTGTACAATGCTCTCCATAGACATACACAACAGACAGCAACAATTTCAAAATGTAAACAGAAAATAAATAATCAATGGATAAAAGAAAATGAGCAGTAAATTTTACATACCAAGTAATGTACATTGATCTTATATTCTATATATTTGTGAGGAATTCCTTTTCTCTCAAACTGTACCGTATTTGTAAATAAGGTATTATCGTATTGTGAATATTTCGTAAAATATGCTAACAGGTTATTGTTGTATTGCACCGTTAAGAACCTCGGCTCGGGCATCCTTTCTTGAGTAAATAAAAAGTAGATAGTTATGTTTTATTTCGTAGATCTATAACAGGTATGTACTGGGGATTGTGGGATTAGGAATATGTCATTACAGGGAATCGAAGGTATTTCTGTTGACACCTTTTTGGCAGTGGAAATTGATGGTAGAATGAGTTCTTGACACTAAGTAGTTGCAGCCGATACAGAAGGCTGTAATCTTTCACCTTCGATGCTCATACCTTATATGGATCACTTATAGATCTTACAATTTCCTCGCTAACGGTCGGCAGGCTTTTGAAGCCTAGCTGCCCGGCGGTGTTTACATTCCCTATCCGTGGAGAGCCAGGATTTCCCCAACACGAGGTACAGCGTTTTCAACCCTCCGTTTTACAGTAACTACTTAGTCTCTAAGAGCTAGAAGCGAAACTGTGCAGCACTGGAGATCTGACAAGCGAACTTCAGTTTCGCCACGCTTTTGAAGTACTCCACGTAGACTGTCACTGACAAAGCAAGCATACCATTGGTCAAGAGCCATCTGCTATTGGTCACAACAGAGGGGGTTGTACGCAGTCAAAAATCTGGTTACTGTAGGGGCGGTACTTAACGATGAATAATTTCGTGTGGATATTTCTAGCTGGGTGCAGCCCTTGTAAGGCAGACCCTCCGATGACGGTGGGCGGCATCTGCAATGTGTAGGTAACTGCGTGTTATTGTGGTGGACGATAGTGTTATGTGTTGTGTGTGAGTTGCAGAGATGTTGGGGACAGCACAAATACCCAGCCCCGAGCCATTGGAATTACCCTATGAAGGTTAAAATCCCCGTCCAGGCCAGGAATCGAACCCAGGACCCTCTGAACCGAAGGCTAGTATGCTGGCCACACAGCCAACAAGTCGGACAGAACTATACTGAAATGTATAAAAGTGGCAGGGGGGATTCAGTTTTGTGGAAATGTACTAAGAAGTTTTGCCCGTACCGATAACTTAGCGTTAAGGGCAGACTGTGCTCAAAGCCTGCAATATAATATCTTGGAACTTGAAAAAAAAAAGATGAACTTCTCCAGGGGAGGTATTTTAACACAGACCCCCAAACTGACAGAATCGCGCCATAGCAAGTAAGCTACGATGACACCTGCTGAAATCCACAGTGTGTTTGTGTCTGATATTGATTTGTTGGAATCGGTAACTGCTTGGTGATGGGTCATTTGCAGAAGTGTTCGTTAAACAGCCATGTGGACTCACATTACAACGCAAGCTTTTTCGAGCCAATCTCAATCCACGTGTAGAATTAGAAACACAGCCTTGAAAAGCCCATTTGAATTCACCCGCGAAGTGATCTGATTGACAAACTACCGGGCGAACTGGCCGTGCGATTAGGATCGCGCAGCTGTGAGCTTGCATACGAGAGATTGTGGGTTCGAGCCTCACTGTCTGCAGCCCTGAAGATGGTTTTCCGTGGTTTCCCATTTTCACAACAGGCAAATTCTGGAGCTATACCTTAATTAAGGCCACGGCCGCTTCCTTCATACTCCTAGGCCTTTTCTATCCCATCGTCGCCATAAGACCTATATGTGTCGGTGCGATGTAAAGCAAACAGCAAAAAAATTGACAAACTTGGGCAGCTGATGAAATGGCAACAGTGCAAAATACCGATTTTTAAAAATTATTTATCAGTATGATCAAACTTCTAACACTCGTACCCCCATTCACATTGATTCCAACCATCCTGTATAGAATATGTCAAACCTATCATCTTACGCTATGGAGTTGTACAGAGGTGCGAAAATTATTAGACTCAAAGGAGAAAAAGTAAAATTTGCCCTAGTTTTAAATTTTTCCTCTACTTGTCCTTCTTATTTCTACCATAGAACTCCCAACTTTTCAGTTAAACACTAATCCGACTGACTAAAATGTGTGAAATGCTGCATTATTGATAATTTTTAAAATATTACGTAGAGGTTATATATTTCTGTTCGATCTGTTGACAATTTTACATCATCAGTTTCCGAGAGTTTTGATAGTAAAAAGCACAGTGAATCAAATCAGCGCTCAAGTAAAGCGAAACATCACACAACCACTTCATATGATTCCATTTTACGTAATTACATTCAAAAGAGAAATTAATAATCCTCAACATTGGACTTTAATACTCACATAGGCGTCTAAAATTGGCTATAAATTTTCACTGATGTAATTTGAGGAAAATGTAACTTGTGTTCTACCATTTACTTGAAACAGACAGGTTACACTGCAGCACAAAATGATATACGTGCATTTTAATGGGTAGGCTATAATAAGTAACGCGGCAACGGAAATAATCAACAAATGGGGTTGAGTATAATAATATTCACACCTCTGTATACGCATGTGTAAGAGCATCGATATTTTAATTAATATTTCATTGCTGTCTGTATAGCACGAGTCGGAAGACGATTCCCTCTCTACTTCTTTTTGGTACCCGTCTTTTTCATTAATATCTGCTGAGCAATATGATTACACGTTCAAAGAGACGACTCCACTCTCAGAAAGATTATTAAACGCTCATCAGAGTAAGAGCAGAGTCAGAAAGATTTTTAATAAATTCCTCTGAGCTCACGGCAAAGACTTGTAATAAGATGGAGAACGTATCACGATGGCTTGTACTTAAATTTATTTCCTCCAACCCCGCCCTCGACATGTCATTCAGCATCCACCCACTAAAAAGGGGTAAACAAGAGTTGAAAGAGTTTATTACTGTTGGTCAATCTGTTTTCCAAATCAGTCGAAAGAAGGGCTTCTTATAAGTGACATAACTTTTATCTGGAGAGATTTCCAGGATCAGGGAAATTCTCTTACTCTCTTTCCTTGTGTTATTCCCACACGACTGCAGGGTCTGCATATTTGCAATGTCATCTCCATTTGTTGCGGTCAAATCCGTCTTCAGGTTTGGGATTTTTTTATTATATGCCTTTCACAACTCTGTTCAACCAGCAATCCCTGGGTCTTCCACGTGGCCAATCTCAAACCCGCGTTAGCTATTGAATCCACGACATTTCGGACAACGTGCCCGTACCATCTCAGCTACGCTTCCCGCATCTTTTCTGCGATCGGAGCCACACCCGATAGTAGACGGACGGTCACATTTGTAGGTTCCGGGTTCTTATGTAATTATATATTCCATTTCTTTACTTGTCGACAAATGAAAAATGTAGGTGAATTATGGCTCTGATATGGTTATAACTTTGTTTCTCTTTTACGTGTTGTACCAGGAAAAGTCATAGGAAAAGGAGCATGAGAATGGTCTTAGGGAGTGTTCAGTTCTTAGGAGCCGGTACAGAGTAGGGAGTTAGCAGTGCGAAGTAATAGATGTTATTTTCAAAATATTAAGTTTATTTAACTTGTAAGGTAAGGTAAGGGTTATTCTGCACGAAGGCAGGTACGAACCTCCACAGAGGTGTTCCTGAGCCGGATTTTAAGCGCGGTAGGGTGGCCAGTTCCTTTCCGCTCCTCCATTCCCTTACCCCCAACCAACAGCGCGTTGCAACCCATCCAGCTCCTGACCACGCCCAATGTTGCTTAACTTCGGAGATTTCACGGGATCCGGTGTTTCAACACGGCTACGGCCGTTGGCATTTAACTTGTATCATGAATAAATAACTCCTTTACTATTTCTCATTTGAAATCAGAAATTAACTTTATCTGCTGTTGGATTTACTGTTGCATATTTTAAGCAATGTTATGAATCCTGGTAAATGTTTGCAACGAATGAAAATTGAAAATAAATTAATCTTCTTCATTAACATCAGAGAATTCGGAAAAAATATCACTTCATAATTTCCTAAAGTCATTCTAAAATAATCACTGAAAATTCTTAAAGTATTTCCAGATTGGTCACTTTAAATTCCTAAAGTCCTTCTAGATTTATCACTGGAAATTTCTAAAATTTCTAAAATCATTTTAGAATTAGCACTTGAAAATAGAAAATATAAAGTTACTTTTTCATGAAGTCTATTATTACTTCGTAATTTACTAGTACTATTTAACACTTTGAAAGTGTATAAATGACTTCAAACTGGTAATGAAAGTTTGTTGAAAATGAAGTAATCACTGTCTTTACAATTCATTTTTCGGATTTAAGAAATGCGCTCATATCACCTGAATAGTCTTGATGCTGGAACTGGAGAATGCGGTTCAGCGAACAGCATTTGGAGCTCCGTTGATGTCGTCATGTCCACTATAGCACCATGTACCACCTCCCAAGATGTACCATGTTTAATTGCAGGCTGTTCGACCCATGGATAAATGGTTAGCGTGATGACTTTTGGTCACAGGAGTCCCGGGTTCGATTCCCGGCAGGGTCGGGAATATTCACCATCATTGGTTATTTTCTCTGGCACGGGGGCTGGGTGTATGTGTTGTCTTTATCATCATTTAATCCTCATCACGACGCGCAGATCGCCTCCGGGAGTCAAATCAAAAGACCTGCACTTGGCAAGTCGTTCTCCTCGGACACTCCTGGCACTAAAAGACATACGTCATTTCATTTCAATTCCACGCTGTACCACGTCCATTTCCACGCTGTACCACGTTTAATTCCACGCTGTATCCACGTCAATTCCCACGTCGATTCAGATGTCAGGTTGATATGAGGGGTAAATACTCGTTCAAGGTTTCTGGGGCCACTTAGTAAATTATGCTGACATGAGAATGTTCAATTGAATGATTAAATTATGAGTGTCTGAATAGCACGATTATATTAAGTGAAAATTAGTAAATTACTAGTAAACAGTACTTAAAATCACAGTTCGAATCACAGTTTATCGTGTATAGTTCAAAATAAGAAACACGGTTCAAAATAAATGTAGCCTGGTTAGCTAGCAGTTCTAAATAATTATGGCTTTGATTAAAATTGAAGCACAATTTGAAGTAGTTATGGTTTCGAAGCACAGCTCATGGTTTCGAAACACAGTTCAAAAATCACAGTTCGGAAAATTCTACCTTTAGAGCACAATTCAAAGCAAAGTTTATCAAACAATTCATCCTATTTACATACGTAAGTAATGTTACTGTCTTTTAAAAAGCTCACTTTACTTGGTTTCAAATAAAACACGAAGGTTAATGATCATCGTGTTATTAAGTGCAAATTCAGTTCACTCACCACACACGTTTGATGTAGTTTGAATGTTCGTTACACCAAATTAAGGAGAAAATATGAGTTATTTCCTTTAAATAAAGTTAATATTTCACTACTCTGTTGTAAAATAACCATAATATTCAGTCGGTTATCTACTATCACTGTTCAAAGCAAGTTAAGTTTGATTTTCACTACAAGACAATGTTAGATAAAGTTGTTTACTCTCTGTTACGAAAATGCTGAGTTCAAAACTCTCAAAAATATTATAAGTTCCGCGCTAATACTGCAAAATGTTAAAGTTCATCTTGACACACGCTGGAATTTTATAAGTTCCGAAGCACTGTAGAAATTTTTACAAGTATGACGATTAGTTCCACATAACGCGTGACAGAGTTACAAGGTTCGAGACCCGTACGCGGAGGCAGTATGACGATCCGTCATCGTTGAGTTGCAATTTGTAACTGCTTAGCTCTCCAGTGTCCGCCCTTTTATACTAAAAGTCGAGGTCGTCTGCTTGTATCTCGTGTAAAAATGTAATTTCTTCTCAACGCAATATCTCGATGATCCTTGAGCCAATTTACGTGAAATTTTAACACGGTGACGTTTAAATAACGGGATTTATGATAATGTACTTCATTTTTCTGTATCTTAGAGAGTCTAAGAGATATAAAAAAGCTTCTAGTACATTTTAGACGATTAGGTCAGCTTCACAACAATATGAAGATAAAGTTTTAATTCATTTACCCCATTTAACCCGATTTGTCCTCTTGAATTCCAACTGTATCTTCATATTGCGTCACAACACATGGCAGTGTTGTAAAATGTGTCAGAGACCTCAAGACAGAACAATTTGGAAAATGAAAGTAAGATAAGACTTTAGTAACACTTGGTATGTTTAAATTGTACAGTGAAGAGTATAGGGTAGGAACTGACATATATTATAACACCAAGACCAAGGATTTTTGTTGATGTTACGCACCGCTGAGGAAGGGAGCAGTTCAGTTCTCTAAACTTATACGGGAGGTAATATATTAAAATGTGAAGTATTGACAAGGCGGAAAGTACTTTCATAAATTGATCAGACTTTGAGTCAATGAGATCTAATCCGGTAAAAGAATGACGTATGCATGTCAATAATTTCATCCGTGCAATTCCTGTAACATTAATAGCACCTTTCTTCTTTTCATAATCTGTTTACCGTCCAGGGTTGGTTTTTCCCTCGGACTCAGCGAGGGATCGCACCTACCGCCTCAAGAACATTGTCCTGGAGCGGGAGACTTGTGGGTCGGGGATACAACTGGGGAGGAGGGCAGTAGCACGCCCAGGTGGCCTCACCTGCTATACTGAACAGGAGCCTTGTGGGGGATATGAAGATTGGAAGGGATGGGCAAGGAGTGGGGAAGGAAGCGGCCGTGACCTTAAGTTAGGTACCATCCCTGAATTTGCCTGGAGGAGAAGTGGGAAACCACGCAAAACCACTTCCAGGATGGCTGAGGTGGGAATCGAACTCTCCTCTACTCAGCTGACCTCAAGAGGCTGAGTTGACCCCGTTCCAGCCCTCGTACCAGTTTTCAAATTTCGTGGCAGCGCCGAGAATCGAACCCGCGCCTCCGAGGGTGATAGCTAATCACACTAACCACTACACCACAGAGGAGGACGTCAATAATTTCATCCGTGCAATTCCTGCACGATTAATAGCACCTTTCTTCTTTTCATAATCTGTTTACCGTCCAGGGTTGGTTTTCCCTCGGACTCAGCGAGGGATCCCACCTCTACCGCCTCAAGGACAGTGTCCTGGATCGTGAGACTTTTGGGTTGGTGGATATAACTGGGGAGGAGGGCCAGTACATCGGCCAGGCGGCTTCACCTGCTATGCTGAACAGGGACCTTGTGGGGATATGGGAAGATCGGAATGGATAGACAAGGAAGAGGGAAGGAAGCGGCCGTGGCCTCAAGTTAGGTATCATCCTGGCATTTGCCTGGAGGAGAAGTGGGAAACCACGGAAAACCACTTCAAGGAAGGCTGAGGTGGGAATCGAACCCCCCTCTACTCAGTTGACCTCCCGAGGCTGAGTGGACCCCGTTCTAGCCCTCGTACCACTTTTCAAATTTCGTGGCAGATTCGGAAATCGAAACCGGACCTCCGGAGCTGGCAGCTAATCACAACGATAATAGCATATTGACCTAATTTACAGCTGTATACGTTCATGTCATTCTGTGTACTATATACTTTGTCACATATTCACTGCACAATCGTTTCTGGGCAATAAAGCCTGTGCCATAACCCAGCTATAAACTCCGGAACAGGGTTTTCATTGGCGTGGCTATTAGATCAGTTCAATTCCATTTGAACGGATGTACTTTCGTAAATATTTCATTAGCACAGATGAGGCAATGTCAAACTTATCACATTTCAGCAAGTATGATCTAGCAATTGACCAGACCATCCAATCCACTTACAATAAAAGGGTTCAATGTAACGTAGCAGATGTCCACGAGGCATGGAAGATTGATTAGGTGCTAATTGCTGTTCGTCCACAAGCTCGACAATTTGTGCTGACAACTTGCAAACTATTTGCACAGCACAAATTACACCGCAGATTAATGTTACAAGAAGATGATTTCTAGAACTTGAGCATAGTTACAAATCAACAATACTCAGATTTCTACGATACAACCGAGAATTCTTATGGAAAAGGAGCGGCCGCCTCTGTAGCGTAACGGTTAGTAATAATAGCTGCTGCTCTCGTGGACCCGGATACGATTCCTGGTACAGCCAGAAATGTAATAATGGCAGGAGGGCTGGTAGCACTGGCGTAGCCAGGGGGGGGGCCCAGGGGGGCCGGGCCCCCCCCAAAATATTTCCTGAAACTAGAGCGAGGATTAGCCGTTGTTTTACGTACGGTACGAACAACTTAAAAACGTACGCCGAAATGTTAAATTAACGTAGCGACAAGAATCTATTAGTAGGGCTCAATAGGGACATACATAATTCTCCATATTTGTACTACTTGAATGAAAGGAAGACACTTAGGATTGTGATGCGCGAGGATATTTTCCTGTAGAGGCCTCAGTATTGGGAATGAAACCGTGTATTAACAAATGTCAGGACATGAAGAAAGGGCCAATTAGCAAGGGATTACTCAGTAGGGGGCCGGAACGTGACCACCGAGATAACGGGGGCCACGTCCAGAAACAGCTGCAAGCTTACAACATCGTGTCAGCTTTTGCAGATCGGTTCCAGGAAACAACAATGTCCTAGGGATCCTCGGGTTGTACCGTGGTTGAGAGATGTGCTGTGTTTGAGTTGCAGCGTTGGGAAGACTGTGACAGGATTGTGATCTGCACGTTAGTTTCTCATTTTGTGCCATATAAGTAACATTTTTTGAAGAAGGGACCGTTTTGTCACTGAAAAGCCAACACTATGTGCATCCTCGGTAAGTTATGAATTTCTTTTTAAAATTCTTACAGTGCCAAGACAATCGCGGATGCGTGCCTAAGTTCGATAGATAGGCCTATATACTTTGTCAAATGCCCGGGGACTGAATGGAACCTCAAATGGCACCATCAAAAGTGCGGGTAAATACTTTATAATTGGCGGGCATGATAACTCAGTCCCAATGCTTCTATCTTCTCATCAGGACGGCCCAGGCTTGAATCGCAGTCGATACATGAAACACGTTTAAAATGGGAAGTCACGTTCTATTGATACGGATTCTACTTAAAAACTAGATCCCATCCCTTGCCTTTCCTTATACTTTTTAGTCAGAACCGCATCATTTATGGTGGTGTATTTTGAGTATCCAACCATTCTTCGGACTTACCTTGTACCTTAAATGGTGAGTGGATGCAGTGGCGTACCCACAAAATAATTTCTGTGGATGGGGTGTAAGTCCAGGCCAGTAGTGTGGATACAACTTTCCCTTGGAAGGGGTTGTGAAAAGATTTTTTATTTTTTATTTAGAATTTGCTTTACGTCGCACTGTAGGTCTTCAATGGCGACGATGGGAAAGGAAAGGGCTTAGAGTGGGAAGAAGCGGCCGTGGCCTTAATTAAGGCACAGCCCCAGCATTTGCCTGGTGTGAAAATGGGAAACCACAGGAAACCATATTTAGGGCTGCCGACAGAGGTGTTTGAACCCACTATCTCCCGGATGCAAGCACACAGCTGTGCGCCCCTAACTGCACGACGAACTCGCCCGGTGAATATGAAAAGAAAGCCGGTCCTACCGAGTACGGTGACGGATCTTCAGTAGATATTGTTAGTTTTGATTGTTACCATGTACAATCATAGCTTTTGTACTTTTAACATAAACCGGCTGCATTATTGATAATATCGTTCTTCGTTTGTGAGGAAGTAGAATCTTCATTTAATTTGTCTTCTTAAAAAAAAAGGAACCACTTTGGTACTACACCCCGTGAAAGTGACTACCTTCCAGGCCGTATATATTTCGATTACGAGAGACTCAAGGAAAACTCTACTGCACTCAAAAACAAGGCTGTATCCTCCCCATCCCATGCCTTTCTTAACTCTGTCAGTGCCGGGAATCGAATGCAGGATGTCTTAAGTCAAATTCGAAAATAAGGAGACCTAAAAGTACCAGCCGGCCCCACAGTGTACGGGTAGCGTGCCTGCCTCTTACCGGAGGCCCCGGGTTCTATTCCCAGCCAGGTCAGGGACTTTTACCTGGATCTGAGGGCTGGTTCGAGGTACACTCAGCCCACGTGTTTATAATTGAGGAGCTATCTAACGGTGAGATGGCGGCCCCGGTCTAGAAAGCCAGGAATAACAGCGGAGAGGATTCGTCGTGCTGACCACACAACACCTCGTAATCTGCAGGCCTCCGGGCTGAACAGCCGTCGCTTGGTAGGCGATGGCGCTTCGGGGCTGTTACGTCATGGAGTTTAATTTGGAAAAGTGAACAGAGAAGGAAGCGACACCCCTGCAAGGTTCCTTAGCTTCCAGCTAGTTCTTCTGTCCGGCCTCGTGCGTTTAGGACAGTAAGAAAACGTACGCCTTAATAAATGCTCCTCATAAAACCTTTGTAAAAATACTAGCTGCATCTATTCATAACAATAATCACAAACGCCTCCTTTTCATGTGGCTCAGTTGGTTGAGTCGCTGTCCTTCTGTGTCTGAGTTCGCAGGTTCAAATCCCGGATTGGATCGGTAACCCTTAAAACGGTGTTGAAATGGCAACAGCTCAGTGTCGTTGATTTCTGGCACGTTAATAAAAAATATACATACGAATATTAGCGTCACAAAACTCTAACTTTATACTACTATATTCTGTATCCCAGACTTGCGTGGAAAAGTAATTAACAATTTACTTTACGTCACACAGACACAGATAGGTCTTATGGCGACGTCGGGATAGGAAATGCCTAGGAGTGGGAAGGAAGCGGCCGTGGCCTTAATTAAGGTACGGCCTCAGCATTTGCTATGTGTGAAAATGGGGAAACCACGGGAAAACATTTTCAGGGCTGCCGACAGTGGGGTTCGAATCCACTATCTCCCGGATGCAAGCTCACAGCTGCGTGGCCCTAACCGCGTTAGAAACTAACAGGACAAGGTAAACCCTACATAGCATTTGTTGTAACGTGTAGTTTTCTTTACCAACTAACAAAATATCTATACCCATACGCTTTACATTATTTATTTATTTATTTATTTATTTATTTATTTATTTATTTATTTATTTATTTATTTATTTATTTATTTATTTATTTATTTATTTGTCTGTTTATTAGTGCCTTCAGTACAGTGGCGAAGTTAGGGCTCCAGGCCCTCTTGTACACTTAACCACACACTAATCAAAATCTTAAATAAAATACTGAGATTCTTAAAATAGTTAAAACTACATAAATTAATAGAATTTAAAATAAATTTAAATAAATTACTTACTAAATATTCGGTGGTGGGGTCATGTGAGCCGAATGGAGGAGGATAGGTTACCTAGGAGAATAATGGACTCTGCTATGGAGGGTAAAAGAAGAAGAGGTAGACCAAGACGACGATGGTTAGACTCGGTTTCTAACGATTTAAAGATAAGAGGTATAGAACTAAATGAGGCCACAACACTAGTTGCAAATCGAGAATTGTGGCGACGTTTAGTAAATTCACAGAGGCTTGCAGACTAAACGCCGAAAGGCATAACAGTCTATAATGATAATGTATGTATGTATGCAAATTAATATTAGAACTAATTAATATTTAAAACTCTTAAACATGGCTATTCCTCAGGAACGCACACATTCATATTTCAACCATTCAGTCAGCTGTCCTCAGCAGGTAGTCTCGGCAGGTGACCATAAGTTGTGATTTAAAAAAGCTAGTTTCTCTGACCTGAACTGGCAGGGAATTCCATAATCTGGCGACAGTCACCACAAATGATCTAATAATTTTATTTGTGCGGTGCAGTGGAATAGAAAGAATGGATCTAGAACGTGTATTAATGTTGTGAAATGATGATAAAAAGACGAATTTAGAAGAAATATACATTGGCTGACTTTCAGCTACCACTCTGATCACCATCGTTAAAGTGTGCAGCTGCCGACGTTTATCAGACATCAGCCATGAGACAGCCTGATAGTATGGGGTGATATGAAAATCGTACGGTACTCGATATTGTAAATAAATCGCAGGCAGGAATTCAGTGCTCGTTGAAGTTTAAGTGTTTCTTCTCTCGTCATGTCAACTAAAACAACGTCACAATAATCAAGAATAGGGAGAATGAGTGTCTGTATTAGTTTGGCCTGTAGCTCAAATGGAAATGCATTCCTCTGTGAGGGTGAAGTACTCCAAAAATCTTTTTACGTATTTCTTTCGTTTGATCAGACCAATCAATTGTTACATTCCTCATTACGCCGGGATTTTTAACCGTTTTACTGTAGGGAATAATGTTACCATTCAGTACGATAGGCGGGATTGCGACATTGTTTGAGAAGCTCAGTAATTTTCGTGATCCAATTATAATTGTCTGAGTTTTTTTGCAGTTTAGTATAAGAGAGCTTCGTTGTGCATATACACTGAGTCGTCGGAGGTCCATGTTAATATCTTGTCTTGCAGTGTCGATATAGCCTATTTAAAGATCGTCAGCACAGAGGTCATGTGTGTTATTTCCTGTCACAGATGGTATGTCATTGATATAAATACAGAAACTTAGGGGCCGTAGAATACTGCCCCGTGGGGCAACACTAAGTTTCATTTTCCATTTAGAGACCTTGTCGTTTACTGTTGCACGCTGTTGACGGTTACTCATAATGTTATGTATAAAAGTAATAGGAATATCATATACACCTGTAGTCTTTGATTTAATCGAGTACAAAGCCTTTTAACCTGATTTTCTGTGACACTGTGAAATGTGAATGGCGGATAGGCTGGAGGGGAGGGTGGTGAGTCGGTGCAGTTAATTTGGGTAGGTTGAATATTTATTCTACTAAAGTAATCGTTCAGTTCGTCAAGTGGAATGTCAGGAGTTGTCTGTCTCTGTTGATGTTTTCCTATTCCCAGAGCTCTAAGTTGGTCCCATGCGCGATTAGAATTTAAGTTGTTAGCTGAAATCCGAAAATATATGCATTTTTTAAATTTCTGATTAACTGCTTTGTGGGATTTCTTAAAATGCGGTTAGATTCAAAGTCTGTGTCATCTAGGGTTTGTTTATAATGTCGAAATAACGAGTCACGGTGGGCCATCATTCTCTTGCCTTCATCATCTAGCCATGGACAAGAAGGACGAGAAACCTGTATTCGACGCACGCGCAAGCGCGCGCGTGTGTGTTTTTGTGTGTATCTTTGCCGCATTATTTGTATAAAATGTCACTTCTTTATTGCTTATCACATGACCATTATTATTATGACATTACCGTATTTGTTCTAAACCAGAATATTGCATCCTTGCATTCTTGCATTCATTTCACTTCTACGCGGAATATATGAAATGCTGCAGTTATGTTCGGATGGGAGTAACAGAGGTAGCCGGGGGACGGGGTTGTCGTCCAAGGAGTCCAGACACCCCAGGAGTTTTAACGAAAGTTCTTTTATTGAGCATTTTATATATAATGTGCATTAATATTAGCTTCCGGAGTCCGACTCCTTGGCTGAATTATCAGTGTTGAGGCCTTCGGTTCAGACGGTTCCGGGTTCGATTCCCGGCTGGGTCGGGGATTTTAATCGCGTCTGAATAATTCTTCTGGTTTGGGACTGGGTGTTTGTCCCAACATATTCATATTCAGACAACATACTACATTACCAACCACCAAATAAACACACAACACTGATTACATCCCTCTATATAGGGTTGGCGTCGGGAAGGACATCCGGCCGTAAAACAGGGCCAAATCCACATATGCGACACATTTCGCACCCGCCACCCCACAGATGTGGGAAAAGTGGGGAAGAAGAAGAAGGAAATTACTATTAGCTTCCGGAATCCGCACGAATCCACCACTCTTACTTGGATCCAAGGACACTCATTTCCTTTTTCGGTATTCTACACCACCTAAACTATGGAAGTTTGGACACCTATCAAAATAAAATTCTGGATGAATGGGCCCCCCCCCAAACTGAAATCCTGGCTACGCTACTGGCTGGTAGTATTGTTTACTGACTTATTTTGTATGGCAGGGCTCAGGCTGTAAATCCTGTTGTTATGCCAAACCATCTTCTATGTGCTAATTATTGTACAAACTACAGAGTCTTAAGGTTCCTAATTACATATCATTATTTATTAAACTAAACTTAAATAAGATGAATTTCTGAGAGTTACTATAAAGAAATATTATATTATATACTAAAGTCTTAAGTCTATGTACCACTTACAACTCTTTTTAATACATTTATGCTATGTGTGTCTCTAATTACAGCCGGAAAGGAATTGCAGGAGCGTATAGTTGCAGGTATGAATGAGTTGCCGTAACCTGTTATGCGGTATAAATTGGGAATCTCAGCAGGGAGGATGTTTCTGACCTTGTAAGCATACTGTTTGGGGATGACAAGTATTTAAGATCCGTTCTCAGATAACTCTGCCTGCTGTCATTTCTTGATGGATACAGTACTTTTGCATCCATCTCTTGGCACAGGCCAGAGTAAAGTGTAGCTTCCACCGAAGTCCCAGTCAACATCCATGGCTGTGACAATATGGAAGTTGCTGGGGTATGGGTAGAGCTGAGTAATGACATTCAAGCATGACTAGTGCATCTGACTGTTATGAAAGGTGCTGCTCATAGGGTCAGTCGTGCTGCAATAGTACTTTCTGACGCAGTGAGGAAAGCAATGGCAAACTACCTCACTCCTCATCTTGCCTAGTACGCCTCATTTTGGTGCTGCCATTGGTTTTTGGGGTTGCCTTATAACCGAATAACCTTCGGTGGTGCTATTTGAGGATCCAACCAGCCTCTGGGCTGATGACCTAACAGACAGACAGACTCAGATAACTTGGTGTGTCTGTACGGATTATGTTGTGGACAAGCGAAACCGAGTGAACTGCCAAATATAACCACGACAGCTGTTCAAGACAGTATGATATACGGCAGTACCTGGACATATTCAATACAAAACGGATACATTTATTATAAATCTGGTGAAGTTTTGCGTTAAGTGTTTTTTTCAGGTTGTTCTATATTACGTCACCATAATCGAAGATGGATAGAATTAAGAACTAAGTAACTTCCTCGTATTTATTGGAAGGAAATCTCGTAAACTTTTAAGGGAGTGCAAAGAAAGGAATACTTCTTGGCAAATTTTCGTGGTATGTGGTTGTAATGGTACATGCAGCTCACCGCCTTTCGCGGTGTACCTGAAGATGAGAACACGAATCTACTGGAAAGAATAAACGAAAGTTGTTTATTTCTATGTCAGTCTGATGCTGCTACATAGAAGACACCACAATCCAAGAAATCCAGGGATCAAACTGCCTCCTTGTAAAGCCAGTGTTTCAAAGCCGCCCATAAAAACAGATACTTTTATGTTTAAAGAGATGGACTGAGACTGCCAGAGAAGCATCACAACGGGTTTCATCACTATTAATGCTGCATTGCGTGAAAAAAATGTCATGCATACACCATACATTTTTATAGACTGCTAAGCTATGCTATGCCTTTGGTCTACAAACTTCTGTGAATCAACTAAAATCGTCTTTTTGCAAGCAGTTCTGTCGTCTCATTTAGTTACCGGGCGAGCTGGTCGTCCGGTTAGGATCGCGCAGCTGTGAACTTGCATTCGGGAGATAGTGCAGTCGGCAGCCCTGAAGATGGTATTCCGTAGGTTCCCATTTTCACACCAGGCAAATGCTGGGGATATACCTTAATAAAGGCTACGGCCGCTTCCTTTCCGCTCTTAGCCCTTTCCTATCCCATCGTCGCCATAAGAGCTATCTATGTCGATGCGACGTAAAGCAAGTTCTCATTTGTACCCTCATTTAGTTCCACAACTCTTACCTTTAAATCACCAAAAACTGAGTCTCACCTTGGGCTTCCATGCCTTGCCCGTCAATGACCGAGTCCATTATCCTCCTAGGAAACCTCTTCTCCTCTATTCGCCACACACAACCCATCCAACGAAAATAGTTTATACGCACATCATCCATTTCGTTCATGAATAAATTAGTTGTTACTAGGCGTGCCTTGTCCTATGTGTTCATGGGTTCAGTGAACCCCTTATATTCGTAAAAACGTTCGAATGTTACATTTAATCCTTGATTTTCACGAATGAATGCAATTATGAGGTTGAAAAAGTATTTTAAATCACGTCTTTTATGTGCAATGCATGTTTCGACGGGAAATAGGAACACGCTAGAGTAAATAATAGTCATTATTGGACATTAGCAATGCTTAATGTTGATTCATTACGACTACTACTACTAAATGTTTTCATTTCTCCCCTGAAGGGGGAGGTGGCCCTCTTAGACGGTGACGCCATCTCTCAGGCCAGGAGATTTGTTACGGTGAAGGAGATAGTCGGAGAAGGTGAGGGGTTTGGCGGCGGTGGCCTATACTAGGAACAGTTCAGGCATTCCCCTTAGTGCAAAAGAACGGAAAACCACTTAAATCATTCTCAGGACGGCCAACGGTGGAGGCCAGCCCCTCTCCGTCTCCCGAATACAGGGGGCGTAGACCCACGGTGCAGCCGTGGCCACGCCTCCTCTGCTCGGCTGGCCGGTCGGAGTGCAGAGCTGTTGGACCAGGTACCACCTGTGGCCTCTTCGCTGCCCCAGAACTATACGGCACTGCCTCATAAAGCACATTCTAGCAAAATTTAAATTAAAAATTTAATGTTGTTTTAAACGTTTCAAAATATAAGAGATAGGTAATATTATTTTACAGTACCTGCACTTAACTAAATACTATAAAACCGTGTAAGAAGTGTTACTTTTCTTTTTCTTCTTATTTTTCTTTTGCTACCCACACCGGTGGGGTCGAGGGTGCGAACTGCGTCGCACATGTAAATTTAACCCTGTTTTACGGTCGGATGCCCTTCCTGACGCCAACCCTATATGAAGGGATGTAATCACTATTGCGTGTTTGTGTGGTGGTTGGTAGTGTGGTATGTTGTCTGAATATGATGAGGAGAGTGTTGGGACGGACACATACACCCAGTACCCGAGCCAGAAGAATTAATCAGAAGCGATTAAAATCCCCGACCAGGTAAGAAATCGAACCCGGGGCCCTCTGAACCGAAGGCCTGTAACGCTGACCATTCAGCAAACGAGTCGGACAAGTAGTGTTAATTTTCTGGATATATAAATACTATTTTCGTAGAGTTCTGTGAGTCAGTACCTTATTGCTCCATGTACACAGACTTGTAGGCTGAAGTCTACTATGCAATCGCCGACTGACTCCTTACGTTCCAGAAATACTCAATGAACACACACATAAATAAAGGTTTGCTCAACACTTAACATAGGCGGTCGAAAACAAACAATACCACAATAGAGGAAATGTATGGGCTTCTCCTATAGAAACCGACCTGGCAACATTTTGCTGCCAAAATACTGTTTGTTAGTTTGTTGTTTGTTTTTTTGTTTGTTTACCGGCCGAGTTAGCCGTGCGGTTAAGAGCGGCAGCTGTGACCTTGCATCCGGGAGATAGTTGGCGACGATGGGATAGGAAAGGCCTAGGAATTGGAAGAAAGCGGCCGTGGCCTTAATTAAGGTACAGCCCCGGCATTTGCCTGGTGTGAAAATGGAAAACCACGGAAAACCATCTTCAGGGCTGCTGACAGTGGGGCTCGAACCCACTATCTCCCGATTACTGGATACTGGCCGCACTTAAGCGACTGCAGCTATCGAGCTTGGTATGTAGGTATGTCGAAATAGTATTGGCCCTAAAACCTACCCAAGATAAGGTGTATTCTAAATATCAAGTTTTTTAGAAATATATCCAGTAATTTTCAAGTTATAAGAACTCAGACAAACAAACACTCAAACAAACAGACAAACAGACACCAAAGCTAAAAAATATGCAGATGGTCATTGTTACACCTGAAGCGGATAACTGTATAGAAATTTCGTCAAAATAGTCAATGTGCAGACACACGGTCGTTACGATTTTAGTTACCGTATATCGATAAGAATAAGAATAAGAATAAGAATAAGAATAAGAATAAGAATAAGAATAAGAATAAGAATAAGAATAAGAATAATAACTAGAGAACCCGTTCGGCTCCGCAGTATTCGTTATGACAAATAACGTGTCTTCATATGAAATTGCTCCATGCATTGACTGGATACTTTTTTCAATGTCTACTTTTAGCAGTTATATTACGTGTTAATTATGTATATTTATTTTTTGTGACGTTGATCGATATTGTGCGAACTATTTCTTAGATTTATTGTCGTACTTTTAATTTAAAGTTTCTTAACCTAACCTAACTAATCCCATGGCACTACAGCCCTGAAGGTCCTTGGCCTACCAAGCGATCGCTGCTCAGCTCGAAAGCCTGCAGATTACGAGGTGTCGTGTGGTCAGCACGACTAATCCTCTCGGCCGTTATTCTTGACTTCCTAGACCGGAACGGCCATTTCACCGTCAGATAGCTCCTCAATTCTAATCCCGTCGAACCATCCCTCAGATCCAGGTAAAAATCCCTGAACTGGCCGGGAATCGAACCCAGGGCCTCCGGGTAAGAGGCAGGATTACTACCCCTACACCACGTGGCCGGCCAATTTAAAGTTTTATGTTTATATTATTTTGTTTCGCGTGGAATTTTGCCTTGTTGCAGCCAATATTGCCTGGGAAGTAGATGAGCCTTTCAGAAAAAAAATAAAAGTAGTGATATTTGTATTCATCAACAGCAGTGTTACCGATAAATTTGTTTATAATTCATTTCAATTCCAATTGAATTCGTCTACCAGCTTTGACAATGACCGCTTAAATCCCACACAGCAGGACTTTTCTTCTCAATTCCACGGTTGTGGGGACAAACTTCAGTTAAATCCTATCGCTGCCGGCTTGCACAGTGATGGGAGAAAAACTCTTTGCTTCGCGAATGAATGCACGACGTTAAGAGGTTTACGCTGCTTTTATACACAGAGGACGTAAATCTCTTCCAGTGTGTACGGTTATAAATGAAATGACTTTGGGATATATTTCACGTAACTCTGTACTTTCTGCACAACACCTGTTGTCTGTAAGAGAATTGCATTGGGCTATGTTCAGATATATTTATAGTCACGAAAATATTCGTGTTTCTAACCCGATAAAAGGTAACACACGAACGAAATATTCATCCATGCAACGAATGTGTGGGGAGCTGCAATATTTTCCCAATTTATGCGTGAAATATGGCTCGAACGTAACCAATTTTGGAAATTCACTTCACAAACTAGTCGGATGACATCACTTAATGTACAGAATCTACATGCATACAGTACCTGACAATAATTTAGAACCACTAGTGAAAATCAGGTAATGAACTTCTGGTCCTACATTTATTGTACGAATTGGTCTGCAAAACATTGTTAGGATTATTCGTGTTGCTATACACACAACCGTTGAAATATCGAATGAAGTTTCAGAGTTGTAATTTTTCAAACATTTTGAGAACCTATAAAAATACCCCACTTTTGGATGTAAAGATCATCCTGTCCACTAAACTAGAGAAGGTACATGGGAATTTTCACTTTTTTTCTAAATACATATTCAATAGAGTGTATATTGGCATAAAAGCCGAAAGATAAAAGTATCATAGAGTTGTTGTTCTTTCTGCGGATGATCTTTTTGAAATTTTGCATTTACGAAGGTTGAGCAAAAAGTAAGGTTACAAAGTCTGCAGTTAAACGTGTACATATTATTTCAAACAACCAATACATCCAACTGATAGTACATACTTTAGCGTTTTTTGACATAGTCTCCATGTCGGTTTTAGATACTTGTACCCCCCATGGAATGAGTTTGAATGTTCCCTCCGGGTAAAAATCCTGTCCTTGCCACGCTGTCGCGAAGTGTTTCACCTCCTCGTCATATCCCGTAACGTGACCTCCTGTTATCCCGAATCAGCTCCTCCACGTGAGCTGTGTTCAAATCTGTTGAACTGGGCGAGATGGCCGTGCGGTTAGGGGCGCGGGGCTGTGAGTTTGCATCCGGGAGATCGTGGGTTTGAATCCCACAGTCGGCAGCCCTGAATATATTTATTCGTGGTTTCCCATTTTCACACCAGGCAAAAGCTGGGGCTGTACCTTCATTAAGTCCACAGCCGCTTCCTTCCAACTACTAAGCCTTTCTTATCCCATCGTCGGCATAAGACCTATCTGTGTCGATGCGACGTAAAGCCACTAGCAAAAACAAACATTATGTTGATGCCGTGCTGGGTTGGCCGCTGCGATCCTCATCGGTGACCTATCCTCTACCAGCCGCAAACTTTCGACACCATTCTGCGACTTACTGACGAGATATTACAATCTCTCCGTAAACCTCTACCAGTGTATTTCAGCCGTGGTTACATGTTTAGCCCACAGAAATCGAATAACTGAGCGGATTTCTTCGGAGACCAGTTTTCCAACACTCCAGCAATATCGACCTTGTAACCTTAGTTTTTGATCATCCCTCGTAAATAATAAAAAATATAAATGCTTGAAAAATCTTTGGAATGAGCTACTGTCACGAACTTGTACTCCTCACATAGTACAGACTTCGCTCTCAACAGATTGCGGGGTCGATGCATGTTACAGATTGAGAATTATCGCTGACTGGCGTCTTATCTGTGAGGTTAGAGTCACCGTCCGAAATGGGAAGTGAGTGTTGTGAAAAATGCAGGAGAAACGCCCCTGTTATACTTTTATCTTTATGGAAATATACACTGTATTGGATAGGTATTTATAAAAAATTAAGTAGCTGTAGTTTAGTGAACTGTGTGTCATTTACACACAAAAGTGAGGCATTTTTATAGGTTCACGAAATGTTTTAAAAAATTTAATCATAAACTTAATTCGATATTTAAACGGGTCTTTTTCATAAGTTGTATATCAACACGAATAAGCGGAAAAATATTTGCAAACCAATTGGTACCACAAATGTAGGACCAGGAGTTCATTAACTGATTTTCGCTGATGGTCTTAAACGTTTGTTAGGTACTGCAAAATCCATTACGATTTCTGTCCACCTGTGGATCCGTCAGGGAACTTTCACCAATTTACCGATGAGCTAGGAAGTTCAAACTTTTCATACCCGTTCCCTCTAAACCAGGGCCTCTCAGGGTGCATGCGCCAGTACACTGCATGGCGCAAGAAGCAGGAGACGACTTCACTAGTTTGACCAGAGTGCAAACCCCTACTCCGCGTTCCCTACCTCTGTCTCACCCGTTCGGCCTGTCTCCGCCTTCTTCACCTTCCCCGCAGATTCTCCCCTCACTGCGAAATGTTTATGTGCGGTGATCGGAGACACTCTGTTGTATGGGACAATGTTTCGGGTGTTAAAAAATCTCTTCTATCAGTTAGGTTTGAGCAGACAATGTATCTTCTATAGCTCTTCTTTTTCTTTTTCTTTGCAATTATACCAATTATGTCTGGAACAAGGGATCGGCTGACAGCAATTCTTAGAGAGTTCTTTAAATTATAATCAAAAATACTCGCACCCAATCTAGTTTTCGTAAAAGTCAAAACAGAAAAAAAGCTTTCACATATGCATGTGGAACCAAACATACAGATAATCTTAGCTGCTTCTCGATGCAGGTTAGGAAAGTCTTCCTTCGACAAATTCTCGTAGAATTCGAGCAAAGTCTTTGTATTGAAACATATATCTTTTTGATATTGTCCCACAGATTAAGCATTTGGCTTTATCGTCACGACTGAGAAAAAATACGAAAGCTCTCAGTTCGATTGAAAAGTATTTTCGCAAATCTTTGCTTTCTTCGAAACACGTTGCTCCATTATTATGTTGTTGTCTTGCGCTCGTCTATTTCTCTGAAAAACAAGCTGTCGCTATGTCGCTCTCAGCACACTACATCATCCGAGTCCAGCCGAATTGAGTCGAGTCGGACCGATGCACAGTGCACGGAGCCTCTGCGCCTCGGTTTGCACGCGTGAGAGTTTGGGCGTTTGAGGGGCCCTGCTCTAGACTGTTTGCTCAAAAATTATAAAATGGCCAAAAATGGATTTTAATTTGTCAAGTAATAATAATTAGAGCCCGGATGTTTAGGCAGTCATAGGTTAGACCGCAAACTTACTGAAGAGGGTAATAAGAGGTTAGTATACTCTAGCCTCCACAGCTGTTCTTTTTTGTTTTTCCAAACACTTAGGCTCGTATTCACCAACGCCAGTAACAGCTTTTATATCGTTTAAAGCTAAAAAAATACGAGATAACAATTACATTTATCTTCACCAACAATATTATCTCGAATAACAGGTTGGCCGGTAAAATCGAAAAGCTAATATAGTAGTCTTTTTTTACAAGTTGTTTTACGTCGCACCGACACAGATAGGTCTTATGGCGACGTTGGGACAGAAAAGGGCTAGGAGTGGGAAGGAAGTGGCCGTGGCCTTATTAAGGTACAGCCCCAGTATTTGTCTGATGTGAAAATGGAAAACCACGGAAAACCATCTTTAGGGCTGCCTACAGTGGGGTTCGAACCCACTATCTCCCGAATACTGTATACTGGCCGCACTTAAGCGACTGAAGCTATCGAGTTCGGTGAGTGAACCTCGACCCAGCCCTCAGTTCCAGGTAAAATATTCCTGACGTGGCCGGGAATCGAACACGGGGCCTCTGGGTAAGAGGCAGGCACGCTACCTCTACACCACAGGTCCGGCTTTTTAATAACGAGCTAAGGAATATTGCCTCATTTTTTGAGTCAAATATACTATGTGTAGGCTATAATTTGTTTTCTTATTCTGTATGATGTTGATGCCTTCTGTCACCAAATTCAATAACAATTCCTTCGCTTGGAATGTCATATTAGGATTCTTGCATCGTTTCTGGTCAGTAGCGAACATAATTTACTATCAATTATTTACAAACAGCGAATGTAATTAAAAACTTGTTTACATTTCGATAGTGGCGGGCGCGAATAGTCATTTGTTTTCCGTGCGTCAATATGAAAAACGTAAGGTTCAAATTAAGAATGAAACGAAAGTTTTGGTAAACCGAGAAATTAAATTCTATGGTGGATGCGGAAGCGAGCGTTATCCCAGATAATGATATTAACTGAGTTTTGGAAATCTAAGATAACAGCAAAAGTAATTGACGTTGACGTTGGTGAATACGGGACTTACGGGCGAAGATTCAAAGGTTTCCAAGATAATTGACTCAAATATTAAAGATATATTTCCCGTACCAATGTAATTGACGCTTGCTGCACACACTGTCAGAGTGAGATTCGTAGATAAACACGCCTTAGAGTGTGCACAACAAACAAAATGGCATGGAATCGCAGCCAGTGTCATTACATGTCGTCAACCAAGTTACAGTAAAAACTCCATCAAAACGTGCAACGAAAGATCAATCACTCACCACTGATCTGCATTTAGGGCAGTCTTCCAGTTGGCAGATTCCCTATCAGTTATTTTTCTAGTTTTGTCTTAAATAATTGCAAAGAATTTGCGAAAGTATCGAACATCTTCCTTGGTAAATTATTCCAATACCTCTTTAAGTTCCTCACCAGGGGGGTGTCACAGCCAGACAGATTTAGGATAGAATTAGTGTAGATTTAATGTAGTAAGTAGTTAGTTATAGGCTTAATTTAGATGTAGGGAGTGCCCTAGCATGTGCGCTGGTCATCCGTCCATGTTAGAGGCAGCTTAATAGATTTAGTTAGAGGCGGAGCCTTGCATGGTGTCTGGTATTCCGTCCGTGTGGGGGCCACCAAGTTAGTTGTAAGATTAGAAGGTTGTAGGCTTGGCCATTACATGTGGCCATTACATCCGCCTGTGTAAGAGGCCACTTAGTAATTTAATTGGTGTTAGTTATGTCTATAATTGTTCAGTTTCACTGGGTTTAAGGGCTCTTTGTTTTATGTAAATTAATTGTGAACAATTGCCTCCAATGTTCAATAAATATTCAACTTACTTATTCTTCTTCAATACCTAACTTCTCTTCCTATAAACGAATATTTACCCCCTATTTGTCCTATTGAATTCCAACATTCATACTTTGACCTTTCCTACTTTTAAAACCAGTACTTTAACTTATTCGTCTACTATTGTCATTCCACACCACCTCTCCACTGACAGGTCGGAACATACCACTTAGTCGAGCAGCTCATCTCCATTCTCCCAAGTCTTCGCAGCCCAAACTTTTCAACATTTTCGTAACGCTACATTTTTGTCAGAAATAACCCAGAACAAATTGAGCTGCTTTTCTGTGTATTTTTTCATTTCTCGAATCAAGTAGGTGAGGATCCCATACACTGGAACCATACTCTAGTTGAGGTCTTACTAGAGCACGGCCTCTCAAACGCCCAAAATCTCACGCGTGCAATTCGAGGCGCAAGAGCTCCGTGCACTGTGCATCGCTCCCGCTCGGCACGGCTCGGACCAACCCTTCGTCTCTGGGCTACTCGGTTAAGCTCGGCTCAACACGGGTCAATTCGGCTCGGATTTGGAGCGCTACGCAGCAAGTGAGAAAGAGGGAGACAGGGGGAGCGAGCGAGACAGGCGTGGGGAAAGAGAGAGACAGCGCTATTGCTCCAAATCGAGGAGTGGGGGTCTGCACTCTGGTCAACCAAGCGAAGTCGTCTTTTGCACCGTGCACAGTGCATGCACCAAGCGCATGCACCTTGAGAGGCCCTGTACTAGAGACTTACATGTCCTCTCCTTTACATCCTTACTACAAACCATAAATACCTCCAAATCCATGTACATAGATCTGTATGCTTTATTTACAATGCCGTTTATGTGGTTTCCCCATTCTAGATACGAAGGTAATCACAAAAAGAAAGTCTCCTATTTTTTTAATAAATACATAGACCTGTTTATTTCTACAGTGGTTTACATCATTTTACTGCTTAAATATTTAGCTATTTTTCTACATAATACCATTTCGGTCGATGCATTTTTGTAGACGTTCTAACAGTTTTTGTATGCTCATGTCATACCATCTCGCCGCCATGCTGTTCAGGAAGTTGTGAACCTCATCTTTTACCTCGTCGTCGGTGCTGGCACCCATCTTGCGCACACCTTCCGGTATTTCAAATTTTCCGTTAAAATTCTTTGAGCGGCGCTTCGGGAAACCTCAGTAACAAAAGTGCAGAGATCATCCAGGGTGATCCGCCGATCTTCACGCATGATTTGCTAAACCTTCACGACTGTCTTGACGGAAATAGGCGGTCTCCCGCTCCTTTGCTTGTCGTGAATTTCAGTCCGACCGGCTACAAACTCTCTGCACCACTTACGAACATTTTTGACATCCATGCACTTGGCGGTAACATCCAACGGGAGCTCCAATCTCAACGGCTGCCAAGCCAAGACTGAGTGCCTCAGGGTTTGGTTTCTTGTTTTTTTTTTTTTTTTTTTTTTTACGGAGGGGCCCCGTAGCCCGCTCCCCCGCCGTGACCATCGACTCAATCTACATGCCCTCCGACATGCTATTAATTTCTAAGAAGAAAAGAGATAGCTGGGTAGAGTGGGAAGTGATACAAGGAGTATCTGCCTGTTTCCATGTCAGACACGTTACCAGGCGAGATTGTGTTAGGTATATGGCGTTGAAGTATGGTATTGAAAGGTCAGGGAAAAACCACATAGGCAGAAAGAAGAAAGAGCCTACATGTAAAACCTGACATCTTTTGATAGCACATGCAAGGATGTGGGCTGGAGATAGACCAGAGGTTGTGTTTAGGGCGGCGTGCACATGTTTATATGCGAGCGCGGGAAACACTGTTTACAATATTGTGACCAACAGCCACACGAACAGAGTTCTGTATTTATTTTAAAAAAAGGAGACCTTATTTTTGGGATTCCCTCGTATTTCCGTATACAAAGTTTCACGCTCCCAACCGGGACGGTAGTCTACATGCACATGCACGCTCCGAGCGGTGTATTCATAACCTCATACTGACTCACTGCATAGCCACGAGGCGGTCAGGTCAGTTACTCGAGTTTGTGTGTCGTGGAAATCCGTAAAGTCGTGAAGCCGTTAAATGATATTATTGTTGCAAGAGCACGTGTGGCTGAATTTACTGTAATTAATTAGATTAATTACATTATTATACCGTTTAAATTCAGTGAAATTCATGCTTGAACAACGAGTTTTTATGTATGACACGTACGTAACAACCGAGTCATGTAGAGGACTGTGTAGGCCATTATAAAGGCTATTGGGTGCATAAATAAGCTTTAAATATAATAATATCGGTAATAGAATACGCGGGAGGTTATGAGCATAGGCCTACTGCTCGGAATATTCATGCTGTCTCCAGGCCGCGCTGTGGTGGAACACACTGTATTAACACCAAGATACTTACAGTGATCCCCATAGGAACTTTCACCCCATCAAGATGGTAATTAAAACTGAAAAGACTTCTATTAGTGAAACTCACAACCTGACTTTTAACCCCGTTTATCATCATACCATTGCATGCTGTCCATGTCCATCTCACGGCGTTGTCGAAGTCTTTTCTGCAGTTACTCAATATCTTGTAACTAAGAAGGTAATTTTTGTAGAAATCCAGTTTTAAAAAGAGCATATTATTAACCATGTCCTTGAAAATATGAGCTGAGAACTAGGGATGAGTTATAGACTAGACCGTTATAAAAGTGTCCCTGTGCCAATCAAATATGGAGACGCGAGCATGACCGTAACATATTCACCAAAGTTCTCCTCTAATAACTACACAACCCTTTTAGGATCCATATCTCTCTTTCATAAAGCAGCAGCACACACTAACGCACACACGCCTCGCGTCGGTGGTTTTATTGTTCCTATGTATATATAACCTGTGCACCATCTGGCACTTGTGTATACATTGGAAAGATTACTTTTGTATAAAACATACTCTCTAATTTCAAAATCATGTATATTTAACTTTATCCGGCGTATCTGAAGCAAAATTGTTAATTCAGAAGCACCACATTATGAGTTCCATATCTCGTAAACCTGAGAATATTGTGGGAACATACACTCCTTAATACGCTCTATCGAAGGATCCTTCACTGAATTGGAAACTAAATTGACACTTAACCTTGTAAGTGTTTTCGGAAGCTATATCAATAAAAATGTATTTAAAATACATCATATAATAACTTTTTCAGGATAGGTTATTTCCACTAAGTGTCCCAGGTTTTTGCAATAATTATATGAACATTTTACTGATCTGTGAACAGCAAATACGGAAGCCTTAAAAAAAATTAGTGAGCTATCTATTGGAGATGTTGGAGATATGCTTCAGTTGAGGAGTGTTTGTTTAAAAGTGTTATTTCCACCTGAAGAAAGTTGTGTGAAAAGCGCAAGAAACGTTGAATGAAAGGCACACGGAACGTACTCATGATCTGGTACGGTACAAATTTTATGGAATTCCTGATCTGGACTTCTCATGGCATTCGATAATATTCAACTACTGCAAAAAATGTGAACGAAATGCTGATTTACTTTTTGGAAGTGAAAACAGCACCGTTTGAACAAACACTCCTTATTTTACATTTTTGTAGATCTACCTATTTAGGATCTAAAAATAATTTATTTATCATGTCTTTACTTTTTCTTAGGTGCGTAGGAATGTTAGAATATGTTTACCGACTTATATTTTCATCTGTTGCAGAAGCCTCTTGAGTTATGTTGGTAGTACCAGCATAGTATTAATTTGTACATCTAATTTCTTCGAAATTTACCCAGCTGCTTCCGAGTTACGATGGAACAAACACATGGACCAACATCGCTCCCGATTGCAATTTTATTAAATGTATAGAGATATAGTATCTTCAAAAGTTAATCTAAATAATTAAAGCACAAGACCTGAGATTTCTACAGGAGCGATTTACATAATCATTTCTGAATGTCTTTTTTTCCTACAGAAAAATGACCGCTATATTGACTGATTTTTAAAGCCGCGATGTTTAGGCAGTACCAAATAGGTTAGAGTGCAGAATTAATTTGAGGAAGAATCACTCTTCAATTATGAAGCGGGAGTAGCATAACTCCTAGGAGTTCTAATAAGCCGGGTCCCTGATGTTTATGCAAATCTCAAAGAAGAACTGTTATCCGGACTAGAGTATATTTCTAACTTCACTTTGCATTCTAACCTATAAATTCCTAATATCTGGGATCCACTGTTTATTAGTTTTGCATTAAAAATTGCTGTTTTAATATGAACACACAGTAATTATTTCACAAATTAGCCCAGGGGTTTCCCTATGTTGCAAGGTGACCAGGAACAAGAGCTCATACTTCCCATTCATACCTATTAAGTCCTAATGTCTTAGTTAAACAAGAGAGATTGACTGTGCTTCTTCCATTGTGCTTGTCCACTGTCTTAGTTTATCCAAGAATATGTATGTGTATGTTGGTTATTCAGCCCGAAGACTGGTTTAAGCCTCCACAGCTCAGCCAACAGCGGTCATAGCCTAGGCGTCACTGATGAGGCATACCACGGAAATGAGGTGTGAGGTAGTTTCCCGTTGCTTTCCTCCTCGAGCCAAGCCAAGCCACTGAAATGCATTTGAAATATCATCAATCACATTTAAAACTAACCAGATTATTATTATTAGTAGTAGTAGTAGTAGTAGTAGTAGTAGTAGTAGTAGTATTACAAGCGAATGGACCACTAAGGATCACGCTACAACTTCATTTCTTTCTCTTCGTGCGGAGTTTTCTTGTGTGCAATTGGCCTCCTCCTTCATGCGCTCGCTGTCCTGCTTCCGTTGTTCATCTGTCCAGGCTCTTCCGATCTTCATAGTTCTTCCTGCGGCTTGAACACATTCCAAATCCTTCACTGTGATCCTAAATGTTTTCCTTTCTAGCATCTTGACTTCCGAGATGCTTAACCTTTCCATATCCTTCATCTTTTCCTTAATCCATACTGTAGTGGTCTTTTCTTTCCAGAAAAAATCAAATATCTATTATTATTATTATTATTATTATTATTATTATTATTATTATTATTATTATTATTATTCCGTTTACCGTCCAGGGTTGGTTTTCCCTCGGACTCAGCGAGGGATCCCACCTCAACCGCCTCAAAGGCAGTGTCCTGGAACGTGATATATTTCGTCAGGGATACAACTGGTAAGGAGGACCACTACCTCACCTGCTGTGGGCTGATGAGAAGATTGGAACGGACAGACAAGGAAGAGGGAAGAAAGCGGCCGTGGACTTGCGTTAGGTGCCATCGCGGAAGTAGGAAGCCACTTCGATGATGGCTGAGGCTGGAATTGAACCCCCCTCTTCCCAGTTGACCTCCCGAGGTTGAGTGGACCCCGTTCCAGTCCTTGTACCACTTTTCAAATTACGTGGCAGAGCCGGGAATCGAACCCGCGCCTGCGGTGGAGGCAGCTAACCACTACACCGCAGAGGCAGACTGAACAGAATATTACAAGAGAAAATTGAAGTCCAGCTCCTTGGCTGAATGGTCAGCACAATGCCTTCGACTCAGAGAGCCCCGGGTTCGATTCTAAACCGCGTCGGTGATTTAACTTGTGTGGTTATTGCTCTAGATCGGGGGCTAAGTATTTGTGTTCGTCTCAAAACGCATCTTCATTTACATAGAACACAAAGAAATAGTGAAATAGTGAATATATCCCTCCACACAGGGTTGGTATCAGAAAAGGCATCTGGACGTAAAACTGGACTAAATCCATACAAAGTGCCGACCCAAGGTAGTTGGGAAAAGAGCAAGAAGAAGATTACAGGAGAAACGTTTTCAGTCCCGTATGTTTTCAGCAAAATGACCGAAATATCCTTTTGTTTCTACAGGCTGCCCCCTTAATATGTCTATGAAGTTTTATCTGCACTATAAAAGACAACCATAAACAAACAAAGTATGCGCATTGTCCTAACTCCATAACAAAAGACAGATTAGATCAGACCATAGCCACCACAAACTACTGTATTCTTTTAATTACACCGCCGTAAGCAGCAACGGTAGGGTAATAAATGTTCGCACTAAACTGCCTTTGATACTCCAGAGCCACAGAACGCAATACAGCACACGCAGTAAAGATATATGGGGCAGTTTAAACTGCCTGCTTCAGCAATATGTGGAATAGAAGCCTGGGAGAAATTGTTAGAGCTTATCTACTAAATAATTTGCAGGACAGGGTGTACGAAATATATATTGGATTTATTTATTTATTTATTTATTTTATTTATTTATTTATTTACCGAGCAACTTGGCTGTGCAGTACCGACCTTATAGCAGTAAAGTTGCTGTAAACATGATTGGTTCGAACACCAAATATGATTTTCGTGGTTTCACATTTTCCGCGCTTCTCCATCTGTTGTCAGCAGGCCAGCTGGCGATTACGTTACTGTCACAAGGCTTCATTTCGCTCCCAGTGGCACAGTAATATTTACCCCCTCCACTCGTTCCTTCCCTTCCTTTCTCCTCCAAGCTCGTGACCTCGCGCAGGTTTGTTCCATGAGATAGAAACCGCACTCTGCAGGCGTCGACTGCGATGGAAGGTAGATGTAAACAAACCCAGCCTCGGCTATTTTCTGCAAGGGGTGAGGTTACTGGAAACACCGTCTTCTCTTACTCTTTTAGCTAGGCAGATTATTTTGGAGATTGCATTATTCTAATGCTGTCACAAGTAAACAGGGGCTAATTATGACAGAGTGGACGAAAGAGAATACATTAAGTCTTCCTGCAGCACTTTAGACAAATTTGAGATCTTCGACACGAGGCTGAAGAGCAACATTTAAAAATTATTTATGTTGTGATATATCTTAGGTAAGATTAAAATTATATTTATTGTAAGGATATTACGTAGTTAATCTTTTACTTTGAAGTTGAACTTGCTGAAACATTGTATAGCAAGAGTATATTTCTGACCTGTATGTGTATTTTCCTTTATAATGTTGACTTGTTTAATTTTGATTTGATTTGCCCATATATTTAGTCATACTGACGCTTCGTTGGTTTTTGTGCAAGTTCTTCATACCACAGCTATTACATAATTTATGCCACTGAATGTTTCCTCGTTTCTATTTTATTAGTTGCGAGGTTATTTTTAATATTTGAATCTTAGGAGCATCGCTAACAGAATACGAGTATAATCTTCGTACTGATCTTCTCGGATGATATCTTTTTACTCACATTAACACCCGTCGACATGAAAAATAGTATTAATAAGATATTAAATTAATTTAAAGAGTGGATTCTAAAAATTAACCCGCAAAAATCCAGTGTTATGGCGGGTAAAAGAGGTGACAAACTCTCAAAAGGTGAACAGTGCCGGATGGGTAAGACAAAATTAGATGTTGTTGAAAAATTGAATAACTAGTACCGATTATACGTAGTAATGGCAGATGGGCAGAACATATAAAAGAGAAAAATTAAGGCAGTAAAAGCGTTGGCTAGTATAAAAATCGTCTATATATATATATACGTTTGTGTGTATGTCTCGAATGGACTCAAAAACTACTGGACCGATTTCGTTGAAAATATCACAATATTTTCTCATTAGTCCTGGGAAAGTTTAGGAAGTGGTTTAAACGAAATCCGAAGGGTGTTTATTTCATAATTATTATTATTATGTCACTAATTTTATTCCTAAGCCACATCAAGTTGGATCGATATGACGGACAGATTGTCGCTTACGCTATATATAGTCCGCGAAGAAATGCTGTTTACAGTAGGATAAGAACACCACTCCATGTTTTATAAAATACCTTTCTTGCTAAGAGGTTCATGACCTTAACTGGTATTTCGAAATAGAAGTCCAGCATGCCGTGATCGAGATGTACTTTCATGTCATACGACCAACTTTGATAGGTCTGCCCAGTTTGAAGAATGTAGCTATGTATTAGACGTGAAAAAAATATTTAATGAACTGTGAAAACTGTAGAATATCAACAGTGGAATGGTACGAGTTATCAGCCACTTCTAACGAATAGCAACTGGGGATTCCCAACCAGCAAAGGCGAGTCTATGTAAGCCACATACACATAGTTAAAAAAATAGGGGACATGTTTTGTAACGTCGGGTATGTGAACGTTAATTTGGTAGATGGGGTTCCAATGTTCGTGCAGTATACATTGAGACCTTAGCTACTCAGGGTGTGTCAAATCTAAGTTATACTCCATCTGTAGGCGTAGCCATGCATTAAACTGTCAGATGACCCCTCAAAACAAAGTGAATAGCGCGGCGCCCATGTGTCGTTGTGAGGTACACAGACTACTGCGGACATTTGAGCACGTTGTATATCAACCAGCACATCCCATGAGACATCTTAACGAGGTTCAAGTCGCAAGAGTCGTTACCTTGATCCAGGAAGGATGGACTTTTCTTCGTGTTGCTGTGGATCTCAATGTCTCCGTCAGTTATTCACCGCTTCTGGAATCGCTACAGTGGGACAGGCCAGTTCACAAGGAGGATTGGACAAGTTCGTGCACGCATGACAACCCCACAGGATGACCGATATCTGACCATCTGTGCGTTACGGCCAGAGAACTGCAACATGACCCCAGGAGGGTCACTGGAGTCACGATGTCTGACCAGAAAGTAAGGAACAGGTTAAGGGAAGTGTCCTCAAGACCCACATGTCCCTTTCGAGTGCCCCGTTTAACGCAGCAACATCGCGCAGCACGCCTTCTGTTTGCCCGTACCCACGTCAATTGGTAACTTCGCCAATGGAGACTTGTATTGTTCACAGACGAGTCCAGTCCCCTAACACAGCGTGATGGACGTCAACGTGTATGGAGACGCCGTGGTGAGCAGTACGTGTCAAATTTTGTCCAGGAAGGCGACTGATTCGGACAAGGTTCCGTGATGATGAGGGGTGGCATCAGTATTGATTGCCGTACGGATCTTGTCGTCGTCCGTGGTAATCTTACCGCTGTTGGGGAACACCGAGTAGATGTGTTGGTTGCTGCATACGGTGTTGACCCTGAATTCGTAATCATGCACGACAATTCCAGCGCTATGTAGCGCGCATCAACAGAGCTGTCTTGCGAGAACTGCACATTCAAGAGATGGAATGGCCAGCAGTGAGTCCCGACCTTAATCCCATCGAGCATGTGTTGGATAGGCTTGACAGAAGTGTTCGTGGGCGTCCTGTTCCACCACAGACTCTCCAAGACCTCGAACAGGCTCTCATTGAAGAATGGGACATGATACCGCAACGTGACCTCCGCCGACTTATACGGAACATGCCACGTAGGTATCAAGCTGTGATAAATGCTCGTGGAGGACATACACCATACTGAAACTCTCTAACTGTGATAAAAATCCATCCTGGAGGATTGTTATCACTTTGTTTTCGCCCCTATTTGGACATTTCCGTTTGTGTTCTGAAAATGAACGTGAATCCATCGATGTCCTTTTGTATACTTCAACGGTAAAGAACAAAGGTTTAGTTGGTAATATACTTGGGTGTGAGGTATTGTTTTGTGGAGGTGTGAAATTTAAAAATAATCGACCGCGACAAACATTAATGTACAATCCATAGTTTTCGTAGTCCTTGAGGTGAATAATAACAGTCCGGATGTCGTTGAAGTCCATGTTCAGCCCCATCGACATGGAGATAAGAAGGGGTGGAAAACGGAATGTCCGAAATGACCAAAATTACGGATGTATGTGTGTTCCTTCCAGCATTCCCCTCATACAAAATTGGTACACATATGACTTACTATCTGAAAAAATACTGTTGGGGTAAAACACCCCCAGCACTCCAAGGTGAGGTGGTAAAATATAAAAATAAATTGAAATGACTGATATTAATGTCGAATACATTGTTTACGAGGTCGCTGAGTTGAACTGTGACACTCTGGATGGTTAAGTCATATTTCAGCCGTAGTCAGTATGGAGGTTGAAAAGGGGTAAAAATGAATGTAAAAATAACCGAGATTACGGATGTGTGTGGGTATGTTCCATAATAGCTTTCAATGAAACTTGGTACACATATGACTTACCATATGGAAAAAATACTACGGAGATGAAACCACAGCCCCCTCTGAGGGTTGGAAATGGAAGGGGATGACGTGTAAATATAATGGAAAATAACCAATACTAATGTCGAATCCATTGTTTGTGTGTCACTGAGAGGAACGTTGACGCTCTGGATACCGTTTAAGTCCACGTTCAGCCTCCATTGAGACAGAGGCTGAGAAGGACTTAAAAGTAAATAGTCTAAAATGACCGCGATTAGTAATGAATCCACTGCTTTTGAGGTCGGAACGCTGATTGGTGACAGTCTCAATGACAGATGAAATCATATTTATAGCGCGACGGGTAAATACATATAGTTATCACATTTTTTTGAAAGGATTAAAAGTTTCCCAGTCAATTCCAGCTTCAACAAGGACAAAGTTTTACTCGAAAATTAAATAAACCAAACCACTTGAACTTAAACACATCTAAATAACTAAAAGCTAAGTAATAGATCATAAAATACATATCTCAAACATGAATTCCATAAGCATTCACTTCACACTTATAGAAATCTTGAAGGTAATCATTGAAAACCTATCCGAGCAACGGCGGTTACTACAGCTAGCACTAGATAAAATATGCCGAACATCGAATATAACATTCAGAAAAATTTAATTCAGTAGTTAAAACGAAGTTAATAGAGCAGAAATTCGGGGAGTAAATGATGGAATACTGTAGCATCAGATGTAGTCGTAAATAAATTTGCCAAAATAATAATGCGATTGCCAGGCAGTACTTCAAACAATGGAGTGAGTATGATGTGTCAAGGGGTGTGTATACGGGCAGATATTGTTATACGAATAGTTAAATATTCATTGTGGCTGAAATCGGTGGCAGGAGGTAAAATTCTTAGATTTCTACACTTAAATAATTTTTTAACATGTTCTTAGTTGGATTCTATTCATTCATTCATTCATTCATTCATCCAGGCCATCAGGTGAGCAAAAAAAAGCTGACTTGAGCTTCATTCGTTCGGAAGAGCAGCACAGTGAGGATTTTATGACTATCCTCTATTACTTCCGACTGGATGCGGACGAGTGGGTACGAGACCTCTGTTCTCTGAAGATTAGCCATGTTGAACACGTTAATTCCCCAGGCGAAGCAATGAAGCACCCTTATCACCCCGCGATGCAGCTCGCAGTCAATGTGAAGGGAGGGAAAATTAATGCTTAGGGAGTTATAAATATGGCAGAGTAGACCTAAAGGTAATTATGGAGAAATTTTAATAAGAAATTCAAGGGTTTCTGATGGGCCGTAACCCTAATGATCTTCAGAGTTCATAGCATAACCGTTGTGTAGGCAGAATTTACTGCACAGCATATGTCAACTTATGTCATGGCAATCTACTTCTTGGCGTTCTCAATGTCCACAGCAGCAAGGAGTTGTGTAGGTAAAATTTAATGCTCAACAGTTATGTTACTATGTTATTATGATTATGCAGAACTCATAGCATAACCGTTAAGCAGGCAGACTATACTGCACAACTGCAACAGTCGAATATTCGACACTTTGTTCCCTGTTGTAGTGGCACTGTCGAATATTCGATATGTTCGTATTTCATCTCGTAATATCTTCATTTCTTCAACATATATCATGACAATCTACATCCTGGCGTTCTCAATGCCCACAGCAGCAAGGAGTTCAGTTTCATTCACATTTACAATCTCTTTGGGCGCAATTTCATAGAAATAATTGAGTGCAGTTTTCCGACGAACTGTTTGAGCGCCATTTCTCTAGTGTTTGTAAACAAATCTTCACGGGCTATGCTTTGCTATTTAATTACATTTTATTTCGTAGTTTTCCGTTTGATGATGATGCTTCTTGTTTAAAGGGCCCTACCATCTAGGTCATCTGCCCCTAATGCTACGAAATAAGACGAAATGCATGAAAATTTAAAAGTACAAAATTAATCCACTGACTAGAATTCAAAACGTGCTTATTAAGAATGAATGCATGAATATGAATTTAAAACAATCAGTGGATCCAACCCGCAATGTCTCACCTTCCCAGAAACAATATTACTGACCAAGGGACTGCTTCAAAAGCACAGTCCTTAATCGGTGATGCTTGTTGTCTAAAGGAGCTCAATATCCAGGTCAACGGTCCCTCATAATGGCACTTATCGCTAGTAAAGTAGAACCATAGTATTTCTTAAGTTGCGGGACTAACCAAAGGCAGCGTAAACTCAGAGTATTCCAAACATTATGGTACTACTCACAAGTATTGTACGTCGTACAGGTAACGCAGACCTATGGTGTTTCTCACATAATGGCGCTACTCGTAGGCAATGCAAGCCCATGGTGCACCACACATAGGTAATGCAAGCCCATGGTGCACCACACATAGGTGTACTAATCACAGGGACTCTTAGTATTCCATGGTGTTCCCCACATAGTGGGTACAAATCACAGGGAACGCAGACCAACCGTGTCGCTCATATAGTGGTACTAATCACAGGTACTGGAAATCCCCAGTGAACCGCTTTCTGCTGCTACTAATTACAAACCTATTGTGTACCTAACATCGTGGTACTACTCGCAAGTAAAGGCGACCCATGGCTTTCCCCGCATGATGGTACCAATCACAATTGGTTAATTGTTCTCATTCAAGCATCCCTTGGTCGCCCCTTTCAGTCGCCTCTTACGATAGGCAGGGTATAACGTGGGTGTATTCTTCGCCTGCTTCCCCCACCCACAGGGGGTGTTTTCCGTTTAGTGCGACTTATTTACTTCTAAATATACGTTGTTATTTCATTGATCATATAAATGTTTAGTACAGTGTGTGTCTAGGGGCTGTCTGGCCGAGGCGGTAGAGGCATGCTCGGTTCACCCGGAAGGACGTGGGTTCGAATCCCCGTCAGGAAGCCGTAAAATTTAAGAAATGAGATTTCCACTTCCGGAGGTGCATATGGCCCTGAGGTTCACTCAGCCTACACCAAAATGAGTACCCGGTTAATTCCTGGGGGCAAAGGCGGCAGGGCGTAGAGCTAACCACTCTGCCCCATCATGTGCCGAGGTTAACAATGGTGGAAGCCTTTACCTTCCACTCCTCCAAGGGCCTTCATGGCCTGTACGGAGGTGACTTTGCTTTGCTTTATAATGTGTGTCTAAATATTATGGCATCTTCACTGTGCGAAGTTTGCTCGAAGATGCAAATGACGGATATGACTTTGAGGTTATTGAGAATGAACAGACAGATTAAGAGCTATATGTGGAAAATTCATCAGCTATTTCTTCGTATCAAATATCGGAAAGTGAAAGTGAAGACGAACCTCCCTTCAAACAACCTATCATAACAACGTGGTGTAAGGTCATGCCTCCTAATTATTGCATGTCAATACATTTTTCCTAATATTTTCACGAATAAATCTCTCAGAGTGATGAAACTTTTGCTAGTGCATTACAGGTGCATTATTGATAAGTCTATATATCTCAAGTTTGTTTGTGACATGTTCCAGTTTTCTGTACTGTACCAGGAAACGTTGTTGGGATAAGGAGCATGAGAAAGTTATCAAGGTAGTGAGAGCGAAATAATAGATATTATTTTGCAAAATGAATATTTATTCAAATGAATTGGCGCATAAATAACATTCTTATTATCTTGCATTGAAACTGAAAATTAATTGGAAATATCTTCTGTAAAGGTGATTCTTGGATATTCCTAGCAAAATTTGAATTCTGAAAATTCTTGCAATAAATGAAATTTGAAAAAATGAACTTATTTTCTTCATGAAATTCGTAAATTAAATATTGTTTCGTGAGTCTCTAGAATTTTCTGGAATAAAAACTCTTAATCTCTATAGATTATTCCCATGTAAGACCTACAGTATTTTTAAATCATTAACTGATAGTGCCTACAGTATTTTCTAAGCCATGCACTTCACAATATTATTTGAATTACTTCGATATGAAATTAAATTAAAGCACCTAAAGTCTGTTTAAATTATCACATTAAATAAATTATCACTTGAAAATTGCCACTTGAAAGTAAATCGGCACTTGTAATTAGATTAACACTTGTAGCTAAAGTAGCACTTGAAAAGAATGACTTGAAAATAATGAAGTGCCTGTTCAGGAAGTTCTTAAATGTCTAGTGCTATAAATGGTTTCAAAATAATCACTGATTTTACTAGTTTGAAAGTTTAATGCTAAATGCAATTATATCACCTGAATATTTATAACGCTGGAACTGGTGAATGTGGTTCTACGAACAGCATCTATAACTCCATCGATGTTGTCAGCACCGTGTTGTACCACGTACCATATCCCACGTTATACCACGTTCCATTTCCCACGTCGAACCACGTACCATATCCTACGTCGTACCACGTACTATCTCCCACGTCGATTCAGGTGTTAGGTTAATATGAGGATTATACACTCGGTCAAGATTTCTGGTGTCGTTTAATTGTGAAGACACATGACAAAGTTCAATTGGCGATTGATTTTGAATGTTAAAAATAGCACTATATGGTCAAGTGAAAACTAGCAAGTCACTGATAAACAGTACTCAGAATTGCACTTTGAATCACAGTCTGTTACGTGAACTTTGAATCACAGTCTGTTACGTGCACTTTGAATAACAGTCTATTAAGTAATTTCAAAGTAACCAATCACACTTAGATATAATTATGGCTTTTGAATGAATTAAAGCACAGTCTGAAACATTTACGATTTTGAAACACATATCACAGTTCGAAGTTTCCACAGTTCTTAAGTAGTCACACTTCTGAAGAAATACGAGTTTTTGAAAACACTGTTCGTATAATTCGGACTATTTATACAAGAGAATAATGTTTCTGGCATTCAGATGTATTTAACTGGTTATTACTAACACAAATATTAAGGTGATATTAAGTGTTATTTTACTTCATTTGGGATATTTTATGGAAATGCCACGAAATGTCCTTAAGGTTTACTAAGTTATTTGGTATAACTGTTCAAATATAAGTAATATTTGGGAAAATTATCCCCACTCGGCTACGACAAATACTAAGTTCCGAGTTAAAGAAATATTCTAAGTTCTGATAAGTCACTGGCCAATGTCAAACACTAATTCTAGCACACGCTGAAATTTTGCTAAGTTCGGAGATGTCACCGCAAATAATAGAGTTCATCTTAGCACACGCTGAATTTTCTAAGTCCATAGCACTGTAGAAAATGTTTAAGTTATCGGAAATATTACACGCCAGATCGTTTCTTAGTCCGCAGTACAAGTTACTGAGAATAATAGAGTCCAACTTAATACACGCCAGATTTTTTTCTAAGTCCGTTGTACTGCAGAAATGTCTAGTGCTATAAATGGTTTCAAAATAATCACTGCTTTTACTAGTTTGAAAGTTTAATGCTAAATGCACTTATATCACCTGAATGTTTATGACGTCTTAATACACGCCGGATTTTTTCTAAGACCGTAGCACTGTAGAAATGTTGTAAGTTCGACGACTAACTACGCGTAACGCCACAGAGTTTCAGGTTCGACACCTGCACACATCGACCGTACAATCCATCATAGTCGAGTTGTGGATTGCAACTTATTATACCCCTCTTGTCGAGGCCCTTATATACTTGAAGCGGGGCTGGATCTCTGCTTTTCGCGAAAAAAATGTGTTTCCTTTCCACCTCAATATCTTGGAAATCTGCAAGTCGATTTTCTTGAAATTTTTGGCTAGTTTACATTTAAAATACGGGCTTCACGATAGTGTACTTCATTATTTTGTAGCTACAAAGGTTTAACAGAAGTAAAAAATGTTCTAGCACTTTCTAGACTGGTGAGCTGGCAGCACGTGGAGATTACGTCATCCGGCTTGCTCCCCGCCTGTGACGTAGCGCTCTCTCTCTTTCTCTCTCTCTCTCTCTCACTCACATAATTTGCAGCTGCGCCCAGAACATTCGCTTGTACGCTGACCTCAAGTGCTAGCGCCTTCATGTCGCGAATAAACTACAAATTAAAAATACAATGTGCCAGTCCATAGCCGTTCCTGGTACAGTACATATGATCGAATATTTTATTATTATTTTGAATTTAGGAATAATTACACTCTTTGAACAGACTGTACGTTTTCCTAGTGGAAAAATCATGGTATTTCGTCTCACCACGACAATCCCCGGCATATTATCTTTAAGTAGATATACAAAAATTCATTGATTCATTTCGTAACTTGCGGATATTTTGCATTTTATTTAGACAAGTAATAGCTGCCAAATATGGCTACCACCACTAGATTTAACATTGCAAGTTCTAGGGACATTATTAGTTTTGCATAAACATAGGGCACGGCCCATCATAACCCCTACAATGTATGTTACTCTTTCTACACAATGGAAGAACCGGCTAGGCGACATTTTCTACGAACCGAATTAGTTCGCATTCTACCCTATTCTTCTATCTTAATCTGTTTACCCTCCAGGGTTGGCTTTTCCCTCGGACTCAGCGAGGGATCCCACTTCTACCGCCTCAAGGGCAGTGTCCTGGAGCTTCAGACTTTTGGGGCGGGGATACAACTGCGGAGAATGACCAGTATCTCGCCCAGACGGCCTCACCTGCTATGCTGCACAGGGGCCTTGTGGAGGGATGGGAAGATTGGAAGGGATAGACAAGGAAGAGGGAAGGAAGCGGCCGTGGCCTTAAGTTAGGTACCATCCCGGCATTTGCCTGGAGGAGAAGTGGGAAACCACGGAAAACCACTTCCAGGATGGCTGAGGTGGGAATCGAAGCCACCTCTACTCAGTTGACCTCCCGAGGCTGAGTGGACCCCGTTCCAGCCCTCGTACCACTTTTCAAATTTCGTGGCAGAGCCGGGAATCGAACCCGGACCTCCGGGGGTGGCAGCTAATCACGCTAACCACTACACCACAGAGGCTGACATTCTACCCTATTACTGCCTAAAAATCCGGGCTCAAATAATATTATAAAAATATCGAAGACCACTGTACCGCAAATTTATATTTTAAAACTTATACGTAAGGCAAAACCCCCGTTTTAAATGTGTTTTTGGAAAATTATTTCTGAGAAGGATTTTTAATACAATAGTATAAGCATGGCCTATCGTCCGAACAAATGTATTTATTTACTGTATTATTTATTTATTTATTTATTTATTTATTTATTTATTTATTTATTTATTTATTTATTTATTTATTTATTTATTTATTTATTTATTTATTTATTTATATTCCACTGCAGATTGCCATACCATTTGCAATAAGAAAAGATAATTTAATTTATATGCTAGACTGTTTGATAAATTCAATTCATATAAATGACTCCGTAGCATGTCCGACTCGTTGGCTGAATGGTCAGCGTACTGGCCTTCGGTTCAGAGGGTCCCGGATTCGATTCCCGGCCGGGTCGGGGCTTTTAACCTTTATTGGTTAATTCCAATTGCCCGGGGCTGGGTGTTTGTGCTGTCCCCAACATCCCTGCAACCCACACTCCACACATAACACTATCCTCCACCACAATAACACGCAGTTACCTACAAATGGCAGATGCCGCCCACCCTCATAGGAGGGTCTGCCTTAAAAGGGCTGCACTCGACTAGAAATAGCCACACGAAATTATTATACTCCGCAGCATTTGTACTGAACTTTTCAGTACGATAGCTCCTTGACTTAACAGCTCAAAAATCGAAAATTACTTGCAGAAATTTAGAAATGCCCTACGGATGCCGATCATTAAGCCAAAGACATGGACTTTCTTCAATGCGTACTTCTTTTTGAAATATGCTGCTGTGTTCATATATATTTTTCTTCTCGCGGTCAACTTCTTGTGGCTGTTTATAGTCTCTTTCAAATCGTATGGTTGGATCCATTAGGAAAATCGACTTAATTTTCTTGTCGATTGCAATGATATCCACACTTCTTATACTCCCGTTGATATCAATGCAGAGGACTTAATCGAAAACGATGGAACATAGAAAAATAAATTAGCCCTAGTTTTCTAATAATGAGGACTTACCATGTGTTAAAGAAATATCCATGAAAAATAAGAGAATGAAAGTCATAACACTAACGTGAAAATTACATACATTGAGTATACAGAAAATTTAAGTTTTACAATTTGCTTTTCGTCGCACCGACACAGATAGTCTTATGACGTCGGTAGTATAAGAAAGGGCTAGGAGTGGGAAGGAAGCGGCCGTGGCCTTAATTGAGGTACAGACCCAGCATTTTCTTGGTGTGGAAATGGGAAACCACGGAGAACTACCTTCAGGGCTGCCGACAGTGGAGTTCAAACCCACTATCTCCCGAATGCTAGCTCACAGCTGCGCGCCTCTAACCGCACGGCCAACTTGTTCGGAAAAAACATAATTCTGAATTTCATTGATTATCCAGTTCGGGGCCCCCATCCAAGGACATTTCTAAATTTCCGCGAGTTATTTCCGATTTCAAAGTTATTAATCCAAGAAATGGCCGTTCTCTCAATGAAAAGTTTAGTACTTTTATCAGAGAACTTCCTGTCAAACAAACCGCAAAGTTCTACGTCCTTATCACCTTCATCTGCACTGATGTCTTGCGTTTCCGTCCTCGTCCTTGCCTGCATTTCCTTCTACTTTTCTCGGAGTTCAGAATGACACCATCTGATGTCAGACGTCCGGTTTTAGTGATCTGCTCTTTCCTCTTCTTTGCGTCGTTTTCCTATAGTGGAGCGAACATTTCCCTCGTCACTTTAGCTACAGGGAACGTCTGCTTCGCCCGCCATTGCATCGAATATTGTTACAGGAGCGCGAAACATGCTAATAAAGCAGTGCGCTTTACTACTCCTGTGAATGGGACATTCTATCAACATCATCATCATCTTCATTGGCTCGACAGCCCTTTGCGGGCCTTGGCTTTCCTCAGAAGTTTATGCCGGTCTTTCCTGTTCAATGCTCCTCCGTTTATTAATTCCCAGAATTCTGCTGTCCTACAGACGTTCTTACCACCTCAGCTTTGGTCTTCCTCTGAATCCTACTGGCAACGTGTTAAATACTGTATATCCTTCATCACTTTATTGTCAATGACACAAAGTACTTGTACAGCCCACTTTCGCCTCTTGATCTTTATAGCGCTAAAAATATTGGATTCATGAAATAGCCTGTTAATCGCATGGTTGTATCGTCTCCTCCATACTGAGTTTGCTTCTACTGATCCAAACATGCATATCAAAATTCTTCTCTCCAAAATATCAAGCTGTCTTCCATCAGGTTTTGACTGAAGCCAGACAGATCTCACTACGACCTTGTAGATCATATTTTTTTCTTTCCTCTTCAGTAACTGAGACTTCTAAGGTCATAAAGAGCCTATTTGCTCAGAGAATCTGTTTGTACATTTCATCACTAACATTATTTTTACAATCAACCTCTGATCAGGCGTGCCGAACACAGGCATGTGAAATGAGGAAGAACTATTAATGTAAACATTCCTATATAATAACAATATTCACAAACAAACATAACAATAATAGAGCTTGTTTCACAAATAGATTCTTGAACGAGTCCTATGTACGGAGTTTTCAATAATATTCACTAGTAAACAGAAAAATAGAACTTGGTTCGTAAACAAATATTTTGAAGGAATGTTTTATGTACGAAGGTATCAAAAATAATCACAGGTAAATAAATTAGAACTTGCTTCATAAATACATTTTCTTAATAAATGTACTATTACTGTATATTGTTCATTTCATGATACGAAATGTGTAAAGTTTTACCACCAGATGTACCACCTGAGCAGTATCCAATGGGAAATGTAGTTCTCTGAAATAATGCCCGCTTTGAAAAATTTCTTTTCTTGATATAAAACCATAGCTGCCTCCGAAGACTAACAAACTACACGTTTTAAGGGGACAAAATTTAGGATAATTTATTAGGAAGCAAAATGGCACTCTGCCCCCCTAACATCATTTTTGGAGGGGCAGAAAACACCTTGACCCCCCTCCCCAAAGTCGGCGCCACTTCCTCTGATCCCAAGTGGGTGAAACTACGTACAACCTTAAGGTAAGGTAAGGATTATTCTGCCCGAAGGCACGTCCGAACCTCCGCAGAGGTGTTCCTGAGCCGGAGTTTGCGTGCGGTAGGGTGGCTAGTTCCTTTCCGCTCCTCCATTCCCTTACCCCCCACCAACAGTGCGTGGCAACCCATCCAACTCCTTACCACGCCCAATGTTGCTTAACTTCGGAGATCTCACGGGATCCGGTGTTTCAACACAACTACGGCCGTTGGCTACAACCTTAAAATGATCACAATTATAACTGTTTCAAGTTGAACCAAGATATTCAAAGATTATACTATTATTTTCCTCCATGAGTGCACAAGAAACGTTTTCCTTCTACCAGCATCTAGCTACGACTGCAGGAAATAATGTTTAACAATATTTTACGGTTTTAGGAGACGCCGAGGTGCCGTAATTTTGTCCCACATGAGTTATTTTACATGCCGGTAAATCTTCCGACACCTTCAAATACTACTAAACTGATTGGGGGTCGAACACGCAAACATGTGCTCAGAAGACCAGTACTCTACCGCCTGAGCTAGTCAGCGCGGTGAAATATTATTCTTAGTTACGATTTCAACATCTTCACGAGTAGGGTCTAGAAATATCTGCAGAAAATGCTTGATGACGTCTGCCACCCTGCAGCACGGAAATTAAACTCAATGCTAATGGTAATAGAATATTCTGTCAAATTACCTTTCTTTTCCCTGCAGCAATCAACCTTAAAAACAGAGATTGAAGGATAATTATATTTACAAATTCTCTTCTTTATTACTTCATGTATCTCCTTGAAACATTTTACGCAATGATATGGAGAATATCTTAAGTGCAGTAGGGTAGCAACCTTGACTGGAATGCCCCACTTGGCGCTGCTAACAGCCCATTGGTCTTGATGGGCTACTAATGCTCTTAGGGCTGCGGTTAATATCGTGAGCTCCCCTTCGTCGGACCATTAGCATTGTGTCGTCAAGATCAAGCCTAACGTGGTACAGTGCCCTTTCACACTCTAGTACCTCAGTAATGAATATTGCTTTCTACTAAATGGCTCATGTTTTCTTTGCTATAATTCATCGTTTTTTCGAACACATAAATTATTTACCAAGATCATTAGGTTGACCTAATTCTTCGAGGTATATAGGGTGTCCCAAAAAATGTACTCACTCTTCCAGTTACCATTAATTCATTGTTCATTAATGTAGATACAAGGTTAATCATTTAATGTGAATTATTAAAAACCATGAAATGCGCACAATTAAAAAATCAATGTCCAGAAAAGAAATAAAGCAAGGCTAGTGCCCCTGTATCTTCACAAATGTTCAAAATTGCCTGGAATTATGAGGCTGCCTTTTTTTAAATTATTCCATTAATCGACAGATTTTCAACTAATGGGTGGCTGAAATCCACATGTGACTGTTGAACACAATGTGACCAACCAGGTGTTACAGCGTGGGGTTGGATATCTGCATTGGGCATCCTAGGACCATTCCTTTTCCACCAAACTGTCACGGGGGGAAGTTTACATAAACTTTCAGCAGAAATCCATCCGTCAGTTCATGCCTTGCAGAAATGTTTGGTGACGAGGAGTGATGGATCCTCACCCCACTACCATCGTAATGTCAGGGCCTATTTCGATGTCACACTTCCGAAGAGATGGATTGGACGAAGAGGTAATGTTGAATTCCCTGCGCCAATTAAATTTTTCTTAAGACTATACATCAAAGATGAGGTTTACGGTGCAAAACTCACAACAGTCCATGTGTTGAAAGAGAAAACTGCAAGACAATATCTTGCAATTCCAAATACATGGCTCGTAAAATTATTGACTTTGACTCCATTGGTCCACGTTACCAGCTGTGTCATCAGTTTGAACATTTGCAAATCCGTAACAGGCGTTAAAATTGTTTGTTTCTTTTCTTGATCCTTTTATTTTAATTTCCTGCATTTAACAGTCATTAATTTCCACGAGTGACAACATTTCTGAGACACCCTTATATTATTATTATTATTATTATTATTATTATTATTATTATTATTATTATTATTATTATTATTATTATTATTAATATTATTATTATTGTTATTGTTATTATTATTATTATTATTATTATTATTATTATTATTATTATTATTATTATTATTATTATTATTATTATTATTATTATTATTATCCACAACGTTGTGACCCACTAAGGAGCACGGTTCAACTTGTTTATCAGATTAATTTTCTTTCTTCTCTTCACAGAATCTCTTCACCCTCTCGCTGTCTTTTTCCTTCTGTTCTTCCGTCCATACAGTGGTGGTTCTTACCTTGGGTTTTTCAGCAAAATGAAGTTTGTTCACTAACGTTCTAAGAGTAGACCTTCCCCATATACTTTCACCTGTTGTGATAATTCCTTGAAGGTCTTTTTCAATTTCGATATTCAGTTATTCTTGACTTTTAGTAAGTAGGCATTATTAAATTTATTTTAGTAAGTATTTCATTGTCCATTCATTGAATATGGCCATAAAATTTCAATCTTCTTTCTATAATAGTTTCTGATATTTTCTCAGAATTATGATATAATTCAGGAGTCCTCCATTTCATTCACACCCATTCTATGCATACTGGGCCAAAGATTTTCCTCAAAAAAATTCTTCCTTGTTTTTTTAAAGTTCTAGTTAGTGATCTGCCTTTGATGATCAAGGTTTCTGATGCTTATAATCCTTCAGGCTTACTTACAGTGTCATATAGTTTTAATTTAGCGTTCCGAGATATTGATAATAATAATGTTATTTGATTTACGTCTCACTAACTACATTTTTTAAGGTCTTCGAAGACGCCGAGGTGCCGGAATTTAGGAGTTCTTTTACGTGCCAGTAAATCTACCGACACGGGACTGACGTATTTGAGCACCTTCAAATACCACCGGACTGAGCCAGGATCGAACCTTCCAAGTTGGGGTTAGAAGGCCAGCGCCTTAACCGTCTGAGCCACTCAGCCCGGCCCGAGATATTGACTTTTTGTTGTACCTGTGCCATGTATTTATAAATTTAAATATTCTCTCAATGTTTTCTTCACGATTTGATCCGAAAGGTTGGATGATTTCTCCCAAGTATTTGAAATTATTTATCTGAGGGATTTTGCCAAACTCAGTTACCAGAATTTGTTTGTCTAAGTATCGAGGAGATCTTTCCATGTATCGGGTTTTCTCATATGTGATTTGGAGTCCAGTTTTAGATGCAATTGCTTGAAGTTCTTTCCAGGGACTGAATTGCTCCTTTCCTACTGTTGGAGAGAATTACCAGATCATTAGAGAAGGCCAAACATTTGATGTGAATTTTTTCTTCAACTAGCTTGCCAATATTAATCCTTGTTTCCTTTTGCCAGGTTCAGGCTACTTTCTATAGCACAAGATTGAACAATGACCCCTGTCTTAATATCAAAAGTTTCAGAAATTTCATGTAAGAAAACTTTCCAGTCAGTTTAAAGAAATTGCCATTTTGCAAACAGAAAAAATTAGACACTAACCGCTTGTACCATTACGGTCAGGTAATAATAATAATAATAATAATAATAATAATAATAATAATAATAATAATAATAATAATAATAATAATCAGTCAGTGTCTGTATGATCTAATTTATTGTTCTCTTATCTACTCTAAATTCTTCCAGAACATCAAAAAATGTTTGTCTATCTAAAGAATCATATTCTTATTTGAAATCGACAAAATCTTTCACAGTTTGTCTTGCTTTACGTATTTGTAAGTTGGTTTTGAGATTAAAAATGTGTTCTACATTATTATTATTATTATTATTATTATTATTATTATTATTATTATTATTATTATTATTATTATTATTATTATTATTATTATTATTACCTGACCGTAATGGTAAAAGCGGTTAGTGTCTCATTTTTTATGTTCGCAAAATGGCAATTTCTTTAAACAAATAACAAGCTAGGCTGAGTAGCTCAGACGGTTAAGTGCTGGCTTGAAATTGAGTGGTGCCATTATTTACTTGAAGAAATACGTAAGAAATCATACTTAAGATAGATTATGTTGTCAGCACCAGCGTGTAAACCTTGGATCTCCAAAATGCCTAGCTTTGTTGGCCTATCGCGAGTTAATGCGTTCGAATGTGAGACACTATGAAATCAAATGATGTGAGAAAAAGTACTAGTGCTATCATCTCCCCAGCTTAGATTGTTATGACCCTGATAAACTTCAATCCAGTCAAGCCACTTAACCTCTCATTTAAACACCACTCCTTTAGTCACGCATCAAGAGCTCTCTTCTGCCTCTCCAGGCAAATCTGGTGGGCAGATGGCATCTTATTCAGATTCGTGCCTGGAAACTTGTAGAGTGGATCACCTAAAGAGGATTGCGAGGGATCCAGGGGTGTAGAATGAGATAAGTCCTGATTTCGTAAACATACTGGAGTTCTGCAAGGCTCTGATCTGGGACCTAATCTAGTTTATATTTCCCTTTCTCTGTAAGTTAATTCTTGAGTTCAAGTTAATCTCCACCAGGTTATATTCTATACTAATGTATAAAGACAATTAAATAAGCCTCGTAGCTGTTTAAATCAAGTTAGTGAAGTACTAGGAAGATGCGTTTATCAATGTCGTTGAATTTAAAATTTTACACCACTTTTATCCGCATGAAATTAGCGAAACAACTCCAATCTGAAAAGGAATGTGTGTGTGTGTGTGTGTGTGTGTGTGTGTGTGTGTGTGTGTGTGTGTGTGTGTGTGTGTGTGTGTGTGTGTGTGTGTGTGTGCGTGTGTGTGTGTGTGTGTGTGTGTGTGTGTGTGTGTGTGTGTGTGTGTGTGTGTGTGTGTGAGAGGGAGGGGGAATGGACACCAAGGCCAAGTACTAAAACGAAGCTATATGTATGGAATTATCATTAATTTGTTTTAAAAGCGAACTATAAGACCCGTACTGCAACATTCGTTATAAATAGGTCAAATAACATGTCTTGATATAAAATTGCTCCATGCGCTGCCCGGGTACTTTCTTCAACGTTTAATTTTAGGAATTCCATCACCTGTTAATTATGTATTAGGTGGATTTTTGTAGATTTCTTTATTGTGACGATGAATGATATTTTACGAACCATCCTTCTTTTTTGTTATTTACTTTACGTCGCTCTGATACAGATAGGTCTTATGGGAACGATGGGATAGGAAAAGGCGATGAATGGGAAGGAAGTGACCGTGGCGTTAACAGAGGTACAGCCCAGAATTTTCCTGGTGTGGAAATAGGAAACAACTGAAAACGACCATCAGAATTGCCAACAGTCGGATTCGAATCCACCGTCTCCCGGATGCAAGCTGACAGCTACATGACCCAAACCGCGCAGCCACTCGCTCGGTTTTTACGATATATTTTGTAACTTTAGAATTATTGTTGTGTGTTTAATAAAAAGTTTTAATTTTAGAGTATTTGTTTCGCGTGGAAATTTGTCCTTGTGACAGCTTACATTGTCTGGGAAGTAGCTGATCCTTGCAAATAATAACGATAATTGATAACAGTATGTATTTTTATGTTGCGCTATAGATAAGATGTACACGATTCCAATTTTCATTGGGACTGTCATCAATCAGCGTAGCGAACCCGAAAACTGTAAATTCAATATTAATCTCGGTCATTTTGGACATTTGCTTTCTCACCCCTTCTCACCCGCATGCCAATATAGAGAGAACTTGACTTAAACGGCATCCAGAATGTCATAATTATCTCAGTAACCCCAAAAAGTACTGTTTCAACGCCAATATTTGACGTTTTCGATCATTTTTACAAGTCACTCCTTCCCAACCCTCAACCATAGGGGTTCTCGGGGTGTCTTACCCTCACAGTACTTTGCTCCAGGTAGTAAGTCATATGTGTACCAAGTTTGGTTGAAATTGCAGGTTTGGCCTACGGCCGCCTGCTATTTTTATTCGTTTTGCTTCACCGATATCTTTACGTAAAGATATTCCTCCTTAACTGTCAGCAACCCGCTAAGTACAGAATGTATTGCGGATTGGGGTAAGCCTTCGCTTGCGATTATTGGAGCGATCATTTAATGATTTGATTTTATGATTACTCGAAGTTGCTTGAAATTAGAGACCTATTAATGTTTGATGATTCACAGTCAGGAAATGCCGGAGAGAATCAAATAAAAATTAAACAAATCGGACCAGTAGAACGGGCAGACTGACTGACTGCTTTTGGTGAACATTTCAATATATATTTTTTAAATCTTCTCCTTTATTCTATTAACTAGCAAATGTACCCGTGCATTGCTACGCTATTCTACAATGTATACGGATATCGAAGTAAATTGCTTTACATAAAGTGAATAAAAAAGTTTTAATTGCATGTCCCTTGGCGTTATCCGAGAAAAAGCATAGGGAGGTCCGCAGACGTTGTTTCCGATGTGAAGTGCGAGTTGCAGAGTTGTGATGATAACGACGGGTCCGCTTGTCTGCCGCAATTCACTATGCGTAACTTCAGTCACATTTTGATGGGTGAATGTGTTTATAATCGGGGGCACCTATACCTAATGATAAAGAGAATCAGGTAAAAGAGTTTTAAAAAATGCACGCTCCCTTGCCTTCTGCTAGTCAAATCGAGAAGGGAATTATGCATTACAATGGTACACAGGCGTTGGAGAACTACCCTATTCCTATTGCTAGTTAAAGTCGATGTGGGGAGTACTGATTACAACAGCAGATGCCCACCTGCTGAGAGTCTCTATTGATTTGTAAAGTATTAATTACAATGTAATACACGCCCCTTTCTAGATCGCTACAAATCGACTTAAATTAATAAATGTAGATCGACATACGGAAGTATATGCATGTTCACCTTCATTTACAGAATAACTGCTGCTAAACGGTGCATGATATCGAAAAGCGGATTGTACGGTAAGACACCTCTGGCCTCATTTAGCAATCTAAATGGCTGGCCCTATGATATTCCTGGTATCTCATCTATTTAAAGGTATGATTGAGCAGAAACGTTGAATAGGGTGAAATTTGTCTAAGGTTTTCACACAGTGAATTACTTTTCAGATACTTATGCGACAGCTTCAAACATAGAATTTGGCTGGTGGGCCAATATTCGTGTAGAATTTGATGATCCCTTCTTTCCTATAAGTGAATCAAACCATCAATTATACGTGTACAAAGTGCAAAATTTACGTAAATCCTTAAATAGAGCCAAATTTAAGATAAGGGATAGAGATACGACAAAAAGTCATAGGACCAAAGTTGTAGATCACTCCAAATTGAACAGAGATTGTGCCATCTGTTTTGTGATACGACTTACCGTTTACCCACCTAATACCTCGAAATGAAGGTCTGCACCGTCATTAAAATTGCCTCCATATTTCGATACTTTTGGGGGTAAAAAAATAATTTTTTAAACATCTCGCAAATTTTCCATCAGTTACAGGCAAAAAGCTATAATTTTGAAAAATTTCTATTTTCTAACTCGTCTGGGAGATTGTGCTGCCATCTTGGTATGGGGGAGGGGTTAAAAATTAGGACTTTCAGGAAACTTTTAAGCCCATGAAACCTATAGGTTATCGTGCAGCATAAACATCACCGACTGTGTTCTTATGCAGATTTGAAACTCCCAACGTGTCCCTCTCAGAGAATTTTGAGAATTTTAGAATTTTCTAGAGATCCTGAAGTCATCAGGTCATCTGGTACCAAGTTTTAAGTTTCTAGGATGCCTAGAATGGTCTCATTAATTCACGTCTGTTTTCATTTTTATGCCTTAATTTATATATGTATAGTACTGTATATATAGATCGCGCCAAACTGACTTCTATTTATTAATATGGATTACATATTTCACCCGCTTCCGAAGTGGTTCTAGGGGCGTCTTACTCCCACAATTTGTTTTCCAGGTAGTAAGTCATACTTGAAAGTCATATTGGAACATACACACGTCTATTACCTTGGGCATACTTGACATTTTATTTTTTCACCCTTTATCACCCTCTATGCCAAAGGGGGGCATTTTTGACAATTTATTTTTTCACCCTTTCTCACCCTCTATGCCAATGGGTGCTGAAGCTGGACTTTAAAAAACCCGGAGTGCCACTATTCATCTCAGCAACCCCGAAAAGTATGGATTCGACACTACTTTCCTTAATTTGTATATCTGACCCCATTGCCCCTCCCCCGCCCTAAGGTTTCCGGGGCTGTCTTACCTCCACGTGGTTTGTCTCCTGATAATAAAAATCCAAAGTGTACAATTCACCTCGACGACCCCAAAAACTATGTATTCGACCCTTTTTTCGATTATTTTTTTAGCTGACCCCCCTAACCCCCACCACTAAGGGGGCTAGAGGTGGCTTACCCTCACACTGCTCGTCTCCAGATAGCAAAGAATAAGTTTCAAAATTTGATTGAAATTGCTCCAGTGGTTTAGGAGGAGATGTGTCATTTACACACATTCATCCATCATCAGTCCCCCCCCCCCCTCGCTCCCACCCAAAAGGGAGCAGAAATTTGACTTTAAAAAATCGGGAGTGCCACTATTCACCTCAGCGACTCCAAAAATTATGGATTCGACACTATTTTCGATTATTTTTTTACCTGACCCCCTAACCCCCCACCCCTAAGGGGGGTAGTGTTGGCTTACCCCCACAGTGCTCGTCTCCAGATAGCAAATAATATGTGTTCAAACTTTGATTGAAATTGCTCCAGTGGTTTAGGAGGAGATGTGTCATTTACATACAAACATACAAACATACATTCATTTATATATATATAGATAGATTTGCACGTGTCTGTATTCCATATATTCCTATAATGTATTAAGAGGCGATGGTTGTCTAGTTATTTTCCTTTAAACATTCGTCATTATCATTCAAAGAATGCGAACTTCCAAGGATGTAAACACAAACTAAGATTCCCTTATTTCAAATTCTTCTCTTGAATTGAGTAATTTGCACATCACATTTCGATATATACTTGTTATTGTACCGAGTATTAAATACATGGCCTGTTGAAAATATTTTAAGTAGGATTACAGGTAGCACTTACATTAAACATGTGTTGAATGCACATTTTCGTGATGAGCAGTATTTTAACTGATGGCCTAAAATAAGAGAGAAAGCAGCTTCACTTCCACACAGTGACTGACAAAAAACTAAATTGCAGCCTGCTCTCAGCGTTTAGCTGAAGAGTCTTTTGGATTCCAGGAACTCATAATCCAAGCGTGCAACAATTAAGTCTTTTCAGAGAAATACGAAGGAGAGTTTTAAAAATATCATTTTGGTGAATATTTTGGTTCAATTTAATACATCTCATAGATAATCGTGTTGCATTTCTTCTCACAGTGCTTACAATTCAAAAAACCTTTTAATATCCCTTCACTGTTTTATTAAGTATCATTCCATTTTCTTAATACTTTAGTTTAAAAACACAATAGCACCCGATCGTTCGAGTATCAATAAGACCAATGTTTCGTACAATCCCAGTCATAAACAATAATAGAATTGGCGATCAACTTCTTCTCCTTCTTCTACTTCTTTCTTCTCCTGGTGCCGTCGGCTCGTAGAAGGTTTAGGGTAAAATTCTCTACAACCCGTATCAGAGTGGTTGCGTCGTAGGGGTAGAACCAGTATCAGAGGTTCTGCGCCCAGGATATTCTTCTTTACCCACCGTTGTGCTTCCATTCAATCTTGATTTCTGTGATCACATATGTTGTGATGTGATAGCGATTTTTTTCTTTTTCTACAATTTGCTTTATGTCTCACCGACACAGATAGGTATTTCTTCTTTCCCTTTTTTTTTGTACAATTTTCTTTACTTCGCCCCGACAGAGATAGATCTTATAGAGGTGATGGGACAGGAAACAGCTAGGAGTTGGAAAGAAGCGACCGTTTACTTTGTGGCAGGATTGTTTTAAAGTTTTATTTCTGGTGTTGTTGTATCAAAATTATCAGCTATATGTGAATTTTAAATTTTTGTTAAAATTGTGAAGCAGCGTATAACTACACGTGCCATTCTAGAGGCACATTTCCTGTTGCGTAAAAGAATCTTCTCGAACATACGTCAAATGTAATTGGTGAATGCGAAAGTCGACAGCGAAGCCTGTAATTTGATTGTTGACTTCTGGTGGTTGCACCATTTCCTGATTCTCGATCTTACCTGCTCCTTCAGTGGGAGCGAGGTAGTCTCTGCATCTTTGATTTCTGACCATCCTGCAGAGCGGACATGCTCTGGCATCGCTCCCGTCATGGGATACCTGTCTCTGGGTAAGCACTGTTTCTTTTTTTTATTTCGGAGATTAACTTCATTTAAAAGTAATAATTTCTTTTCTGGCACAGGAGTTAATCCTCGAGATTTACATTCACCGCTAAAATTGTCGAAATTACTTAGCTTTTCAGTTAAGATCGTGTGCATTTGTTTCGGAGGCAATCCCATTTTTTAAACCTTGTAACTAACAATGTAATTTACGTATTTCTCGGGTGTGCCTCCCGTAGTTCTGTATCACCTAACACATGCATTTAAAACTATGCTCATTACTGGAAGCAATTTAGGTAGCGATGCAAGTTTTCTGTGCCTCTGTGTTGGAACCTTTTTCTCCTGCCTTGTGTAGATTGGGATTATCCCTCATTTAAATCTTCATGTATCGTTGGATACTATTGTGCTTAAAATTCCTTTGGTGAATTGCACATATCTGGAGGCGCGGTTAACACTTAAATTTACTTTATAAATATCTTTGAGTTTTGGTTGTATTTTCTATTATGAGTTTTGCTTTGCTTCTTTTTTAAAATAAACATATGTTATTAAAGGGTAATCACCCCCTTCGTGTTCTTCCTTCACAAAGGCTACGTTCCATTTACCTCGCCGGGTTCCATGCCACTTTCCACATCCATTTTGTAGTTGTCATGTTTCCCAACCTGCTGTTTACGTTTCGTAGTACACCACTTCTGTTCAACCTTAAGTTTATTTTTACTGTTTTTACTGTGTTAATAAATTTATTATTATTGTTATTTGATGTTAATTGTGTAACCAACCCCGTTAAATGGTAATAATAATTTCGTGTGGCTATTTCTAGCCGAGTGCAACCCTTGTAAGGCAGACCCTCCGATGAGGGTGGGTGGCATCTGCCATTTGTAGGTAACTGCGTGTTATTGTGGTGGAGGATAGTGTTATGTGTGGTGTGTGAGATGCAGGGATGTTGGGAACAGCATAAACACCCAGCCCCCGGGCCATTGGAATTAACCAATGAAGGTTAAAATCCCCGACCCGGCCGGGAATCGAACCCGGGACCCTCTGACCCGAAGGCCAGTACGCTGACCATTCAGCCAACGAGTCGGACGTTAAATGGTTATATACTTAATTAAGGTACAACTGCTGCCCTCCAGGTGGGTAATACGAGAGCAAGCTACTGTAGAGTGACTGCCTAATAAATAATAATGCACTTTAAAAGTACTCATGAAAAGGTTCCTCATGGAGCAGATTAGATTTTTCGGCATTCCAGTATCGGCAGTTTTAAGAATATAATAAACTTTGCCCTTCTGTTCCGTACGAAGAAGAACTTGCAGAATGTCTTATATAAGTGACTCCATGTTCAGTAAATGTTATTACGCGAAACTTTGATAAATTCATAAAATAACTATTTAAATATATAACTTGATATGTATGACACATCCATTGGGAAAAGTATTTTGACCAACATTTTTTCGATAAAAGGGAATTCCGTCACCTAAGAGCTTTTGATCTCGTCGAATTTCCTTTGAAAGCAATTTTCATGTGTTATTCAATATATCTATACCGGTACGTAGTAGAGTTATTATGTTCGTGTACTGACCGTTTAGTGTCGCTGTGGTGCACTACAGCCGAGAGTTTGCACAACAGGACGGTGCCGTTACAGTTCTTCGCAAGTCCCAGCAAGAGGGTGGAGGGTAATTGAATGTGAGCAGTGAAATTTCAGAATGTCATAGTTTGAGCAACAGGCAAATTTCAAGTTCTGCCAAAAAATATGCAAATTTTCTTGCGGAAAGTGAAATTTTGAAGCCGAAATCGATCGTGTCATCACGACGGAAAAAGTCGCGAAAAAGCAGATGAAAAGACTGTGTGATCCTTGAGCTATTAGCGCCAGTCTACGAACATATCGACTGTAGCACATAGCTGTCCTCTGTGTTGGCTACACTCTAGGAGCCAGTCCACGAACTTATTGGCTGTTGTATGAACGTACGCCGTGTTGTCTACAATGTAGGTGCCAATCCAGGAACTTATTGGGGTACTGTAGTACCGGTAGTATATGAACATGTTGAATGGAAGTAAAATTTGGCAACTAAATTTCAGTTTGTCAAAGATTTTCATTCAGAAAGCATAGAATAAATTAATTAAGGGATCTCGCGATTATGTAAGGCATTAAGACAAATCGATTGTTGTTGATTTCGGTGACAACATTCTTCTTCAAATCGTCAATTATTTTCGGCCTGTTACGACAAAACTCGGTCTTTAAGGTAACCCGACAAGAAAAATCTAATGGTATTAGGTCGGGTGATTTGCGAGGCCATAATGTGTGTGAAATTAACGTGCCGTATGGACTACGGCAACATCACCCGAATACTTAAAGAACCAAACTCTCATAGGTCCAATGTCATTTCAAACAAGAATTCGTGCATTATGAATAAAAATGTTATATTTTAAACCTATATGTATATCCAATATTCTGTATATAGGAATGTACATTTTGTTTAAGTAGCATTTGTAGTTTTTAGCTATAAACATCTGAAAGTTACTAAATTTCAGCTAGAGAAATATGTACTTTCCACCTTAAATTTAAATAATATCTTCCTTTTAATAGGTTTCCTTTCAGTAATGGCAGCGAAAACATTTGAACTTCTTACGTTTAAACATTATTTTCTTTATAACAGGTTAGAGTAATGGCAGGGATAACATTTGACTACTGAAGTATGTTTTGTCAAGACTTCTCACTTTATCAAAGGATACATAGGTATCAAGCAAACTGACACTATCTGCTTATCAGTGTTTACTCTGCCATCAAAAGCTTATAACGCTGTATCGGGGAAAGTGCTGATATAGAGCATTAATTATGACGTTGAATATTTATGGCATGCGCATCACTTATGAAGGATTTTACACTCGACTCTTTCTCCTACATTGTGACGGCTCTTAGCATGGAGTGAGATGATTAACGACCTGAACGTTTACCCCAGAAATTGCTCCGTTAAAAGTTATAAATCATATTTCTTTTCCACTTAACCTTGGAAATGCTCATATTTGATTCGGCTTCCTTTCATAATAAAAGATTGCATTTGAAGTCAGATACTTACTACATAAGAATGCAATAATGATATCGTGACAAATTTGCCAGAAGAGTACAGTCGAGTGCACGCAATCTTGCCGTGGTTTATGTTGGTAATGGCATGTTACAACTACAGCCCGGATTGATATGGAGTAATAGGTTAAAATATCAAGTTACTGAAGCGAGTAACAAGTATACTCTAGCCTGCACAATGGTTATGCTATGAGTTTTCCATAAACATTAGGGGTATGGCCCATCAGAACCCCTAGAATGTATGTTACTCTCGCTACATTACGTCATTTACTAGACTGTAAATACAAGTAACTTAAACATATGTTCATTCAATGTCGTTGTATGTGTCTCCAATACTTGTCCCGTTTTCTACGGGGTCAGGTATGAAGTGATATGAATTTTCGTAGCTGGTTTTTACGACCAGATGCCCCTCCTTCCTCATCAGAAGAGTTAATGAGGTGAAATGAATGGCATGATATATTGAACTCTTGAACTTACGGGTTCAATATGATAGTAGAAAGGAAGAAGGTGAAACCCGGTGCCGGTACATAGCCTCTTGTGGAATAGCAGCACAGGGTCTGCACAAGGCTTTACGTCCCCATCCGACGGACGAATCACCATCAACAACGTCATATTCTCTCACTTCATACGAGCACCGTGGAGAGGCTTGGATTAATCCAGGCTTTTGACACGCATTCTAGTGATTCGAATATGTATACCACCACCTCCCTTACCCTAGCTGCCTCTGTGGATCAGCGGTAGAGTGTCGGCCTCCGGATTCCAAGATAGCGGGTTCAAACCCGGCAGAGGTAGTCGGATTTTTGAAGGGCGGAAAAAAGTCCATTCGACACTCCATGTCGTGCGATGTCGGCATGTAAAAGATCTCTGGTGACACATTTGGTGTTTACCCGACAAAATTCATTAAATCTCAGCCATAGACGCCCAAGAGAGTTTCGGTTTACTCGATCTGCCATCTAGTGGGGGCCTAGAGTAAAACGGAACGTCGAAATTGACGAGCAGACAGCCAGATGGCGTCAAATTGAAATGTCTGCACACGGTAGCTGAGGCCATACGATTATTATTATTATCCCTTACCCTGCCGGCCAACATTCTGACGGTGAAATATTTATCGACCAACGAGACTCGAACTGGCTAACCACAGTGTCAGAGCATATAGATGTCAGTGCCCTAACGATCATGGCCACCACTGAATGGCATTGTAGTGAAGTTATAACGGTATATTAGAAACTGCTTGTTGTCGAAGAAACTGTAGAAAAAGCAATGTAATAAATCATGTCTTACGTCTCACATAACAAAAATTGACATAACTAATAATTACAATATGACCCCAGCAACGGACAAGCTGCTGCAGGTATGGAAGGGAGGGGAGGGGGATATCTTCGGGGAATTGTTCCACATGTCTGTATACAGCGTAGACACACTTTGCAAGCAAGTGCATTTCAACTACTCAAGTTCACTTTTTTTTATTCGCCCGATTCTCTTGTCACAGGCCCGTCCAGCGCACCGCCCTTGTTTTAATTTTTTTAACGTCCTCCAAACTCAGATATAATTGAACCAACTTTCATCGTAGCTAAATGTTTAGGATTATTTTTGGACATACAATTACTGGTTACATTTTCCCTGACATTCCCACAATTGTGATTCACGCCTTTCTCTTCTTATTTTTAGCTGCACTCACTCCACAGACCACCCCCTCTGGTATTTAGAAATATTCTCTCAAGTGCTCTGTGCTTTTTCAAGTACAACGTGCATTATGACAGCTCTGTACATTTTAAACCGTGCTTCGTTTTGAGTGCAAGGCGTTACAGAGAAAGGCTGGCAGGTGAGATCAATATGTTGACGCTTAGTATTTTGCAGTTTGAACACTTTGCAGGAAGCGATCCCATTGTGACTGTTTTATAAATCTTCATCATCAACATTCTTACAAAGCATTTGCTGTTCATGGCCTTGGAACATGGAGTTTCACGGTGTGCTCAATAGAATTCAGATTACATCATGACAAGCAACAGTGTGCTAGTTATCCGTAACTTCTTCTGCTTAACTTATAGATTTTAACTTTATTTCTATTCAATCAACAATTGAATTTTCACGACATCAGTGTTTGACTGAGAAAGGTATATATCAGTTAATTGGCAATATTACTTTATAATGTGATTCTAATCATGATTCAATTATTACGGTACTGTTTCTCAATGTGCGGCGAAGATGCAGTGTATGATTTTACATTGATTACCTAAGTACAATATGTTTTAAAATGTTCAGTCAATATTAGCCTACATGTTACTATATCATTATTATTATCATCATCATCATCATCATCATCATCGTCTATGGGAGTGGAATTCAAAGTGCGGTACCACTAGAATCGTCTCAAATGGTACGCAAATTTATCGTAGCTTTCAGTGAGCAATTCAGAAAAAAGTTTAACGTGTTCATTTTCAGTAAAATCGTGTTTTTATTTATTGTTTTTGTCTACCACTACACAGAGTACTCTTTCAGAACTATTCATTCCGAAGTATGTGTCAGTTTGTACCTCGCATTGACTAGGTATAGATTGTTGCTTGTTGTTTTAAGGGGCCTAACATCTAGGTCATCGGCCCGACTAGGTATATGTAAGAATGCTAACATTTGCTCCATTGCTCTTGCTTTAATTTTTTTTCGAAATCCACTCATTTACTTGACTTTTTTTCAGTTTCAGTGTATATATAGTACAGTGGTGCTCGGCTCTATGGCTAAATGGTTAGCGTGCTGGCCTTTGGCCACACGAGTCCCGGGTTCGATTTCCGGCAGGGTCGGGAATTTTAACCATTATTGGTTAATTTTGCTGGCACGGGGGCTGGGTGTATGTGTCGTCTTCATCATCATTTCATCCTCATCACGACGCGCAGGTCGCCTACGGACGTTAAATCAAATACCTGCATCTGGCGAGCCGAACTTGTCCTCGGACACTCCCGGCACTAAAAGCCATACGCCATTTAATATTTCAGTACAATGGTAATTTTTGCGTTAATAATACTTGATACATAATTGCTAGGCAATGAAAACCTCGATTAAACGCACGAGGAATCCACGTTTCTCCACCTGTCTAGTGAAAACTTGCCGCGTTGCCTGAAAAGGGAAAGAAAGGCTCCAGTGGTCAAATACCTTGGCTATCGTTAAGCACCGAAAATGCCAAGAACAATACTCCGGCCATTGTTGACCGCTCAGTTCTGGGCAACTTCAGAAAACTTTACTCCGAAGGAATTACGAGGTTTGCTTTGCAACACATATCGAGGAAGAGGATGGTGTAGCAACTTAGCTGCTTGCCTAACATCCAGGCGACCGTG